>NC_090308.1:91737500-92043503 GCF_039906515.1 Pseudorca crassidens | reverse complement strand
TGCAGCACTGGTTGTGATCGGTCTCATGGAAAGAAAAGGAAAGGTGGCGCGGAAGCCAAGGGAAGAGATTTTCAAGACAGAGACGTTGTTTAAGATCTGGCGCGGCTTGGCGGTCACAAAGATAAGGATTGAAAAAAAAAAAAAAGATAAGGATTGAGAAGTAGTGCCCTGGACTTGTCAACGGAGAAATCATTGGGGGCTTCAAGGAGATCAGTTTCACGAGAGTAGGGGGGCAGAAACCAGACCGCAGTGTGGATGGGAGGGGAGAAATGGGGGGCAAGTCAAGAAATTGATGGCAAAGGGAAAGAAGGGAGGGGTGGATAGGAGGACAGGAGAATGGAATGGAGGAGAGCAGTTCCTTGTGGCTCTTTAATATGGCTGGGAGGGGCCAACAGAGAAGGAGAGCGTGAAGATGTAGGAAGAGGGGGTGGCATCCCGAGCCCAAGGAGGACTGGCCCCTGTCTTCAGCTCCCACCAGCTGGATGTTCCCTCCCTCTAGCTTTCCACGTAGGCTGTGGAAGTTGCCCCTTGCCTCCTTGGATCAGCCGCCCTTGATTCGTTCGTCCTTTTCTTATTTCTCAGCACACCTGGGTCATACGTTATGTGAAGACAAACAAATCACCACTGATGCTTAATTTTCTTGAAAAATCCCCAGGCAGGTACCATTTTGGAGAACTACATATTGTGCCTCAGCAAGCCAAAGTAGCCCATTTTTCCTCTCTCATTGGGAGAGATTGCTGTTTCTTGGAGAACCTGATGAAGAGGGTGACTCGCACTTAGGAATAACGTTGCTTGAAAAGTGCAAAAGGTGAGGTAGTTTGGCTCTGAGGGGCCTCTGAGGCCTGAGACTTCCTGAGAGATGGCAGACTCACAGCTCCCATTTCCCTCTGCTCCTGGGCTATGAGCTCATCAAATGAGATGGTAAATAAAGTCACTGACATGGTTTAAAGGATAATTTAGTTCTCTCTTGTTCACTCAGAGCAAATTGAATGGGATTTGCATACAACATATGGATGAAATATCCATACGATGGGGCTTGACCATATCCTCATGGTTCCCCTTCCCTTTTCTACATCTGGCCCCTTTAGCTCTGCAGACTTAACCCCACACCATCAGTCCACCCAGTCAGTCCGCTGAACGCCGCTTCCTCCTTCGCATCTGGTCGTTGTCGTCACCTTGTTCTCCACTACCGCCTCCTGCAGTAGCTGTTAGGTCCAGAGAGGTTGGTTCACTGTGAGCAAGTAACTGTCAACTCCATGGACAGGTGGAAGTGACTTGGCAGCCGGGATGCGCCCATCCTGAGTTCATTATACCCATGAGGGTCAGGGAGAATGGGGATGCAGCTGGTCTGCAGAGCCCCGGCCGTTCTGAGACACATGCTCCTGGATCCACACGTTTCTCCATACCCAGCCTTGCCTTTCTTTGTTCTCTCTCTTGACTCCATCCAGGTTTCTGCTCTCCTTGTCCCTTTGGGGAGGGAGGCCAGTACCAGCCCAGGTGTAGTCGCCCAAAGCTTCCTACTTCCAAGCGTTACGTAGGCTTGTATATCCACTTGCTTGGGTTGCCCTGGCATTCGTGCCAACAAGTTGAGTGGTTTATGCCCTAGGCTCTCTTTTCTGGCAAGAATGTGCCTAAAAATCTCCATCTCTGGTTTGGTGGCCCCTAAAAATTCCCAGTCAGTTTTGGTGAGGGGACACTTGGTGACAGTGTTGTCTTTCGAAATGAGTAGTTCCGTTACCGACAATACTTTGCTCCCCATACGTTATTTATAAGGTTTCCCTGTTTGTATGTGCAAACTATTTGTGTGTATATTTGGAGAAATACATTGTACAGGCCTCTTTTTTATTTCTTCCACACACCCTAGAGATGTCATAGAGGCAGTAAATATGTCCAACTTTTTGAGAACTTGGAACAATCAAGACTTACCTGTATGGAATGCTGTTCATGATGTCAATTCCCGCGACAGTACCTTTCATCTGACACACTTAGGGACTGTTAACAGATTAAAAGCAGTAAAAGACGCGGATAGAGAGAATTTTCATTATCTTGTGCTCTGAAATCTTGGATTTTCATTGGTTTCAATGGGCCTGAAAATGTATTTTCTTTAGTAGGGACATAGAAGCCTCTAGCGGTATTCTTAACAAAGCAAGGTGAGTTATAAGCAATCATCTGATGGAGGGTAAATGTGCCACAGTCCAGTTTAAGAAAAATACAATATAAAAGTCTTACCATGGAAGAAAATCTTTATATGATCTTTTGAAAAAAAAAAAGCTTCAAGAAACATAAAGACATGACACCATATTCAGTTTAAAGTCAGTGACTTGTAAGCAAGGCAAAGCAAAGACAGTCTGATTAAGGCCGTTGCATTGTTCTGGCATTTTTAGGTCTCACCCATTTCTGTGGCCTTTTTAGAACCTAAGCTTCTAGGGCACAGAGAACTTCATCTTGGCATAGGGCTGAGCAAATGCACGGAGCATTTCTCAATAAGTAGGCATTAAATTCTTAGTCCAGAAGGACCCTTGAGATGCCCTCTCTTTACTCCTTGGTAGAACTGTTTTAACCATCCCCCGAAAACAGATTTTTTTCTTTCAATCTCAAAGTTCAGAGATTCCACAATCAGAAGTTACTTCTCATATTGCCTTGTGGTCTGCTGTGGGCATCTGTCGAATGGTGTGAACTCTGCGTGGGGAGCCTGGCCTACCCTCCAGGCCCACGGTTTGGGCTGCAGTGGTGTCATGCTCTGCTCAGGGGCCTTCTTTTTTGGAAGTCTTGGCTCCAGTGAGCCTTGGTCATGTTCTTTTATGGAACCTTGGGTGCTAGACCACTCTGACCCTCAGTCTCATTTGTAGGTTCTGGGGAGGATTAAATGAGCTCATGGGATATCCAGGTGACTGAGGCAGAGTCGGCTCGGGATGAATCTTTGCTTCGTTTTCATTAGCTGCGGAGAAGACGATGACAGCTTGGTGCCTCTCCAACTTTAATATGGGTATGCCTCTCTTGGGGATCTTGTTAAATGCAGGCTGGTATTCAGTAGTTCTGGGTGGGGCCTGGATTCTGTGCTTCTAACAAGCGCCTAGGTGACGGTGACGCTGAGGGCAAGGGTTTGGCACCTGTGTTTCTCCCTTTCCGGAAGAGCAGGATGTCTGCCCCACCCCCACCCCGAGAGGAGAAAACATCCGCAATGTGACTACTAGGAACCAGCTTCCCTCACATGCAAGGGTCCTGTACCACTGCTCCCAACCATTCTGTCTGAGGCGCAGCAAGCCAAAACACTGAAATGCTGAGGTTTGCAGCAAAGAGGAGGTTTATTCACAGGACAGCCAAGCGAGGACGTGACGTGACAATAGGTTTCAAATCCGCCTCCCCAAAGGCAAGGGGCTTTGGGTATCTGTGGGATAAAAAATAAAGAAGCAGGGCAGTATGAGGCATGGGGAGCATGAGGAAAGGTGATTGGAAAAACGTGTGCTCATCATTGTTCTGAGCTGGCATAACTAGGCTACAGGCCTCAGCACATTCTCAGGCTGGAGTTTTGGCCCTCTGATGGCAGGAGGTCAAAAGGCACTTGCCCAGGTGGAAGATCGGTGGTCCTCTCCACTCTAAACCAGCTCAGCCTAACCAGGCACAGCTGATTGCAAGTTCCTGGAGGATCACGGGGCAAACATCTTATTGCTTATGCTACATGCTACTTGGAGGACGTGCAGGTGTTCAAGCTACCTTGATGAGTGAAGACCGGGATTTGACTAATCATGACACCTTGTTTCACCTCCAGGCGAGCAGAAGAGAGCTGTAGGCTGAGTCTAGCTCCTGGCACCTGGAATTGGAGGCAGGTGGTTTAAAAACGGGCTCTCCCAACCTCTGTGTGATATTAGGTAGATAGACTATTGAACCTTCCTGTGCCTGTTTCTCCACAAGCAGCATGGGGACACTCAGAGTCCCTCTCTTGGGGGCTGTTATGGGGCTTCAGTGAGATATAGATGCATGCACAGGCACACGGGAGACACCCAGTGTGTGTTCCCTTCGTGCTTATTTTTATTAGGACACCAGTATTGTTAGAAGATTTCTGGTTTGGACAACAAATTAGATAGGTGGTCATTGCTATAGTTTATGCGAGAGCAATTCACATTGCCATTTGCAAAAAAGTAGTTGGTTGTCCAATGGGGATTATAAACATCCGTTTAACATGAGCTACTGAACAGATAGTTCACACAGTAAGTACTTTATTTAAAATCAATTCTCTTTGTTTTCTTAAGCAATTGTTAACCCCCAATTTCGTGAGTACTACCAAGTAAGTCACTTGAAAATCATCTAGAGCAATCTATTTCACTTAGCAAGCCTAAAGCTATAGTTCAACCATTTTATTTACTGTTCTATGACAAAAATTACTCTAAACAGCTATTCCCTGGATAAGTAATCAGCTAAAGCTAGTTTGACTGACTAAATCGATTTACTGAGTTAATAAGCCAGTTGTTTTAGAATAGGTCGAATGCATATTTCTCATCCATTCTGCATTAAAGTGTTTCCCATTCGTACATACCCACATTCCTACTTCTGTGCTGTAGGGCTTGGCTGAACTACACCTGCCTTCAGTGAAACTTTTCTCTCCTGCACAATTGGAGATAATTTTAGTCTCCTCGTGACTCCCACGGGGTTACCTCTCTTGTGACACTTGACTATTTGGTTGCATATTTTATTTGAAAAAGCCTTCCGTTACTCCGGGCACGTCAAACAGTAAATGCTTTCTCTTCGTAAACCTGCATAACAATTTTCTGAACTCTTCTGCTCTGGGCAAGATTCATCAGTACACCAGGCAAACATAGTGAAAGAGGAGACAGTACTTGTGTTGTATTCAATTGGGTCTTGATACCTAAGTGTGACTCTTAACCAAGGATTATGCAGTAGTTAAGGACACAGATTCAAGTTGTTTAGGGTGTGTCCTAAAGTGTCAGTGGCAGAATTTAAGTCTCTACTCTGGAAATTGTAGACCTGAGACAAACTACTTCCCTAAACGTCATTTCCTACATCTGAGAAAGATAATAGTATCTACCTTGTAGTAGACTGAATAATACCATTGCCCCCAAATGTCCACATTCTACTCTCCAGAACCTGTGGATGTCACCTTAAATGGCAGAAGGCACTTTGCCAGTGGGATGAAAGTAATGGTTCTCAGATGGGAAGATTCTCCTGCACTACCTGGATGGGCCCAAATATAACCACTGGTGTTCTCGTAAGAGAGAGGCAGAGGGAATTTGTACTCCAAAGAGAATGTGATGACGAAGTTGGGGTTGCATTGATGTGGCCAGAAGTGAAGGAATGCTGGCGAGGAAACAAACAGATTCTCGCTTAGAGCCTCTAGAAGGAGGATGGATGGCCCTGTCAACTTCTGGTTTCAGCCCAGGGAAACTGGTTTTGGACCTCTGTCTTCCAGAACCATAAGAAAATAAGTGTGTTTTGTTAGAAGCAAGCACATTTGTAGTCATTTGTTACAGCAGCCATAGGGAACTGATGCCTACCTCATAGGAAGTATCTGTCCAATTAAAATGTGTGACTGGAAACACACTTAGTGGCATGTGTGACACACACTAGTTATGCTACCGTAGGTCGTTCTTGGAAACTGAAGCCTTGGTTTTGAGAGATCATCAAAACCAGTACAATGGTTGCCATGTTTCTCCTTGTTCAGCCTGGTGACCAACCCGGTAGAGAGAGCTCCATCCTTTCCCACAGGACCCCACCTGTGGGTACGTAGAGGGAAGCGGTTATGTCTCCCTTAAGGCACCTTTTTCTTTTCCTTTCTACTTTTGTCTTCATTAATCTTCATCCAACTGACCTTTCTAAATTTTACAGAAAACAAAACCATTTCTCCATGGATTCAGATACTACCCCAAGTTAATATTCCAACCAAGTTCTTGTTCTTCCGGGTCTCATCACCAGAAATTTCTGAGCCTAACTCTACTCTAGTTTCTAGGATCACTCATTTTCTCATTTCTCCCTTCTCCTTTTAGTTCAGAGTCTTGTCAATTTAGTTCCTTCCTTAACCACAACTTATAGTACGGTGACACAGCAAAGTGATGAAAGTCTAGACGGTCTAGTTTTAATCCCGGGTTTTGCCACCTACTTACTGTGTGGCATTAGGCAAGCTCTTCAACGTCTCTGGGCCTCAGTTTCCCCCAGAAAAGTGAACATTATGAATATTCCCTACCTCTAGGGTTGCCATTATGAGGAATAAGTGAGTTAATATTTGGTAAGCCCTTAGAATAGTACTTGTTATAGTCTAAGCACTACAGTTGTGCTTGTTAATAATAATAAATGAAATTCCAAGCGTATAACCTACTCAACTTTCTGTCATAACTTTGAAGTGTTGGTCTGTCTGTTGGCTCACGTTGCAGGTAAATGAGTCGAGGCATGGGCTGAGGCATTGCTATCACTGGGTGGTGTGTTCCCAGAACTTGGAACAGCGGTGTGAAATGGGTAGTGGTTCTATTGGAGACAGGGCAGACTGGAAAATGACAGCCTGTGAAGGAGGTGTGGTGTCCATAGCTTTGGTGTTAGAGGTGCTGCCTGGTGAAGCACCAGTGGCGGCCTAAGCCGTAAATGGGGTGCTGGGGTAAAGAGGAGCAGGATGGAAGATGACAGCGTGGGAAGGAGGTGTGGTGTCCATAGGTTCGGGGTCTGAGGTGCTGACTGCTGAGGCACCGATGCCCACCAAAGGCGTAAATGGGTTGCTGGAGAAAACAGGAGCAGAATAGAATATGACAGCGTGTGAAGGAGGTGTGGTGTCCATAGGTTCGGGGTCTGACGTGCTTCCTGCTGAAGCACCGATGCCCCCCAGGGCCGTAAATGGGGTGGTGGGGAAAACAGGAGCAGAATGGAAGATGACAGCGTGTGAAGGTGGTGTGGTGTACATAGGTTCGGGGTCTGACATGCTTCCTGCTGAAGCACCGATGCTCGCCAGGGCCGTAAATGGGGTGGTGGGGAAAACAGGAGCAGAATGGAAGATGACAGCGTGTGAAGGAGGTGTGGTGTCCATAGGTTCGGGGTCTGACGTGCTTCCTGCTGAAGCACCGATGCCCGCCAGGGCCGTAAATGGGGTGGTGGGGAAAACAGGAGCAGAATGGAAGATGACAGCGTGTGAAGGAGGTGTGGTGTCCATAGGTTCGGGGTCTGACGTGCTTCCTGCTGAAGCACCGATGCCCGCCAGGGCCGTAAATGGGGTGGTGGGGAAAACAGGAGCAGAATGGAAGAGGACAGCATGTGAAGGAGGTGTGGTGTCCATAGCTTCCATATTAGAGGTACTGCCTGCCTGATCTGAGAGCAGAGAATGAAAGTGGGAGAGCCTCTTCCTAGATTCTAACTCCTCTGAATTTATAGCACTGGCTCTGCATGGCTTTATGACATATCCATTGTAGGTGTCACAGAGAAAGAGCGGGCGGGGCAGGGGGTGAGGCAGGGGTCACATGCAAGCGCAGCTGCTGGCTTAACCCTGGCCCAAAGGCAAGGGGCCGGGCCCCTTCTGGACTTTCTAGTGGCTGGGACTTCTGGCTGTGGGTGGCAGGTGTTTGGCACCAGATGGGCCACCATGCAGAGACTGTTGGGGACTGTGGAAGCCTCC
Organism: Pseudorca crassidens; assembly: GCF_039906515.1. Classification (NCBI taxonomy): domain Eukaryota; kingdom Metazoa; phylum Chordata; class Mammalia; order Artiodactyla; family Delphinidae; genus Pseudorca; species Pseudorca crassidens. The sequence continues at coordinate 92,035,897 of NC_090308.1, read as the reverse complement.
TCCAGAGCTCACCCTGCCTGGGGACTGGCTCTGCAGGCCCCTCAGCCCTGCGTATGTATCGGCCAGGCCTTCCCCACCACGGGGCCCAGAGGCCAGAGCCTGCTCAGACCTGAGGGCAGGAGGCAGCCAGTGCTTACCAGGGTGTGGGCCACCTCATCCGCAGGCCTCCCCAGCTCCTCTGCGAGACCTGGAGACAGGATCGCCTTCTCCAGGGCTGCTCAGCTGCCAGCATCACCATGAGCCAGGTGGCCAAGGTTTCTGAACAGGAGATGCAGAGCCCTGATCCGACTGGATGCTGCAGCCCACGATGTCCCTTCCTGGCAGATAGGTTCTTTCTTCACTTCTTTTTTGAAATTTGGTAAAAGAACATTTAAACCTTGGCCTGTCCTTCAGAGTATATAGATGGTAGTGGCTAAGCCGGGATTCGATCCAAGCCTGTGTGATTCCAGAGCTTGTGCTCTGGACTGTGGTGCCTCCTTATCGTATATGCTTCATGTGTTACTTGTTTTTCTTTCTTTTGTAGTCCTTATGGTACTTAGCCCTAAGTGCCATACCTGTAACGAACAGCTACACTGCCCTGTAGGAGGTCTTCTTTTGTTCAACGCATGAATTGGTCATCCACCACACTGTGTTCTAATCTCAGAAGATACAGGTCAGGGACCACCAGTTGTCAGCATGGCACCATTCCATATTTCTAACTGAGGCTTGAAGCCCGTATTTTCCCTTTGTCTAGTTTGAAGGATCCAGATATGTAAAGATGATATTCTAGATAAATCATGGGCTATCCTGAAAGAAATTCACCAGTGAATTGTTCCGTATGGATTAGAAGCCAGCTTCTCTGGCCTTCCTGGAGTATATCCAGTAAGGCGTCTCATTCATATGTCTAGAAAGCAAATATATCATTTATTGCAACTTCAGCGTGGAGCGATGTATTGGTATAAAGTACGATCAACACAATTTGGTCATTGTGAGTATGACAGCTGGGTCCACTCTTTACTACACATATGTAACTCTAGGGATTCTTATGCCCAAGAGAGGAGACGTACTCTTGGCTGTCTAGGACAAGGGAAGCATGTGTTGTTATTCAGGAGCTGGAAGCTTCAGCATGACAGGTAGGAATTGAACAATCCTGGTCTACACATCACTTGACCTTGCTTAAAACTTGTTTCTTTGGCTTGCTTCATTGGAGTGTTTTCTCCCTCCTGGGGCTGACATTGTCTGTTATGTATCACGCATGTGACATGTAGAAGTTTCAGAACCCAAAATCATATAGATCAGTAAAAATATATATATATATAAACCTATTGAAACTCACACTGGGCATAATTCATATATTCCAAAATCAGTTTGACCCTCTGCTCTTGAGATTCTTTTTATGGTATGTCCCAGCAAATCTGGGCTTCCAGCCCCAATAAATTTTGGGGTTGGAGGACACAAAAGCTTTTGCTCAGACCTAAATTCTGTCTGAAAACAAGGGAAATATTATAAGCCCTTTGTAACCTCTCCAAGAGCAGAAATGATTTACAGCTGTGGCATTGAACCATAATTCCTCGATCTCATTTGAGAAGAGTTCAGTTAGAAACAGTGTCTTGATTTTTGTTTCTTTTGTTTCTTCCCTGTTTTCTTGTCTTGCTTACCAACAATCCATTGTAATTCATGAGTTAGTATGGCAGCAGGCTGAGTGTTCCCGGGAGCTCATTAAATGAAGTGTTTTTCCTAAAATGACGTTTGTCTCCTTGTTTTCAGCCCCTCTTCTTTCCTCTGCCCTTGACTATAACCAGAGCTCAGCAAAAGCTGAGTGACTTTGTGCAGACCTTACTTAGGCTCAGCCTTTTTTTCTTCATTATTTTATTCATGGCTCCTCCATTTCATTGCTTGCCTTCTCGAAATGTGTTGAAATCTTTCTGTGGTTGATGACTTCCAGAATATCTTGGCTTTTATTGATTGATTAATTTTGGTATTTCTACAGTTTTATTTAGATATGGTTTCAGGAGGAACAGAAAGTAAATATATTTCCTAGTCTGCCATCTTGAGGTGAAAATCCCTGTGGATTTTAGCATCCAATATTCCCATGGGAAAACACCCAACCATGGCCTTAATAGATGTAACACTCAAGATTTCAGCTTTTCTTGAGCAATCACTCAGGATTTCATATGTGGTCATTTCTAATGGGGAAATAATAACTATCTCATGACGTTGATTGGAGGATTAAATTAGATAATGAACATGAAAATGCTTTGTAAGATTTAAAAATCAGTAAAAATGTTTTTTGTTATTATTTGATTTGTTGCTATTTCAACTTCACTTGATAGTTGTTTATGACCTTGCCTATGTGAGAAAATGTCCTCTGGGTTATTTTCCTGAAAGCCAGAATGTATTTTTCAATAGCTCAATGGAACTGGCATCATTTGTGAAGGTTAAGGGTGAAGGGGTAAATGTTTCTTGACACCTATCACTTTACAGTGTTTTCAGGAACTAACTGACTCATGTATTCCTCTTCCAAATTTGGTTGAGGACCTCCTACCAGCCACATGCTTTACGTCAGGTGTTGGAAAGCATTTTCTGGATTTTAAATATCTTAGGCTTTGTGGGCCATATACAGTTTCTGTAGCTTCTCCTCCTCTTTCCTCTTCAACAAGCTTTCTAAACGTGAGAACCATTATTAGCTCACAGTCCCACACATCCAGGCTGAGAGCCTGATTTGATTCGTCGCCATTATTTGCCAATTCCTGCTCTGCGTCTTCACTGAGGAGGGGGACCATGTTTGAGTAATCATTTCTTTGAATCAACTGTTGGTCTTCTGGGGCTTGTCCTTGCTCTCCTACAGTCTCTAATCAGCGTGGCATCCAGAGAGATCTTGTTAAAACATAAGTCAGATCATGTCACTCAAATTTCTTCAGTGGCTTCTTCACAGAAAATGCAAAGTCCTCAGAGTGCCTCCACAGACCTAGAAATCTGGGCCTCTGTTTCCTCTCTGACTGTTTCGTTCTCCTCTCCAATTTGCTCGCTCTGTTTTCCACACGCTGACATCCTTTCTGCTCCTTGGATACTCCAAACCTACTCTTGCCTCATTGACTTTCTGCCGCACGCCAGCCGCAGAAAGAGGATTTCACCGCCCAGGGTCAGAAGGGAAGGGGTGAGGACCTGAAGTAGCACTGACGAATGGGGTCAGAAGCCCATGGGGTCAGAAGGCTGCAATGAGAAGCCTACTCACCGCAACAAAGAATAGACCCCCGCTCGCCGCAACTAGAGAAAGCTCGCATGCAGCAATGAAGACCCAATGCAGCCAAAAATAAATAACTAAAACATAAAGAATAGAATCTTAAAAAAGCAACAAAAAAATCGATAAAGAATATTACGAGAATAGAATCACAGGCCAGTTTCTCCTTTGAACATGCATGCAAAATGTGTAAAGAGAAGCACAAACTGTATCCATGGTATGTAAAACAATCATATATCAGAATCAAAGTAGCTTTATTCTGGCAATGCAAGGTTGCTTTAACGTCCAAACATGAAACTGATCCCAGGAATGAATTAGAGTGGGGAAAGAAGTCATTTACAACTGAAATCTTGGGACTTCCCTGGTGGTCCAGTATTTAGAACATGACGCTTTCACTGCTGGGGCCCTGGGGTCCAATCCCAGGTCAGGGAACTAAGATCCTGCCAGACATGAGGCAGGGCCCCGAAAATAACAAAAAAAGGAAAGAAAGAAGTCTTAACCAGGAGAAGCACAAGATCGAATAAACATAACAGATAACACCTTATGAAAAGTAGGTGAAGATTATGGAATATTCTAAAATTTAAAACAAAAAGAAAGTTTTAAAGATTCAAAAGGATGTGACAAATATTGTACATAGGCAAAAATGAAATGAAATAAAATATACAAATGATGGGAACCCAAAATTCCAGATGCCCAAGTCCTGTCTCTGAAGAGTCTCATTCAATGGGTTCAGGATTTCCTCTATATTTCAAAACCTACAGGTGATTCTGGTACGATTCACAGACACAATGTAAAGCTTCTCTTTTACAGGAAAGAATACCAGATTATTTTGTTATCTTATAGTTATACTAACAGGTTGTACTATTGACGGATAAGTCCGCTGTCAAAATGCACCCCCACTAGGGGTAAAAAAGGAACTAGTAGTGTCTACTGCTACTTGGTGGCAGCATGCATGTATTGCAAGGGCAATTATTGTAGCAATCCAAATTAGTGGAACATTTTAGAATTGGAAGACTACATACAGATCATCTAGTCAAGCTTCCAACTATTAAAGTTGTGAAAACTAAGGCCCATATAAATGACATGATTTATCTCCAAAGAGCATTAGTGAAAGTATGAAATAAAAAATATCTCTGAACTTTTAATTTAGTGCTGTTTTTATTAATCTCAAGTATTAGCTTAAACTTCAGTGTGACAGATTTGGGATTGAATTCTTGCTCACGTTTACTGGTTGTGTACCTTTTAGTAAGTTACTAAAACACTTTTCTTAAAAATAGACGTATTTATTTATTTATCTTTGGCTGCCTAGGCTCTTCGTTGCTGTGCGTGGGCTTTCTCTAGTTGCGGTGAGCGGGGGACACTCTTTGTTGCAGTATGCGGGCTTCTCATTGTGGTGGCTTCTCGTTGTTGCTGAGCACGGGGTCTAGGTGCGTGGGCTTCAGTAGCTGTGGTTCACGGGCTGTAGCACGCAGGCTCAGTAGTTGTGGCACATGGTCTTAGTTGCTCCGTGGCATGTGGGATCTTCCCACATCAGGGCTCAAACGTGTGTCCCGTGCACTGGCAGGTGGATCCTTAACCACCGCGCCAACAGGGAAGCCCTACTAATACACTTTTAACTTTGCTTTTCACGTATGTAAAATGGTGAGCCTTGACTGATATAGAATATGAGATAACCTAGCACTGTTCTTCACACATATATGTAGTTAAAATTTTTTGGCTCTCATCCCACTTAAACAGCCTCTATCCCCTTAATAATGAATGTGTCTTTCAGCTAGCAGAGCACCCCACAGCTGACCACATTCTGGCAAGAGATTTAGGATTCTTTTTCTTACTGGGGGTTCTTTATACCTGATATTTGAAGTGCACTTAAACATGAACAACTCTTGTTTATACTGTATTAATGGCTTTGATGGATGAATTTTAGAAAGTAATATGCAGGAATTGAGCTGCCTTACTCTCAAGAAATATAATTCGATAGTGGTGGCTAGAACGATAAACAGTGTTTGGACAGGGAGTCCATATTGGATGTGAACTTCCTGTACTCCCATTCGTCTATTAAGAATAAATAGAATCCTTTCAAACTGTGTTTTAAAGGGCAGTTATTTCTTTCTGCCTCATTTAAGTTACCTGCAAGAAAAAGACAATCTCCTGCATCCTTGTTTAATAGGCTTTTAACGTAAAGCAGATAATTTTTTGCAACATTTCCCAAACTTTTCGTTATCCAATTGGCTGAGGCTTCTCAATGATTATCATTTCACAACAATATCTCCATCTTCAGCTTCTTTCAATGAATTGGCCTAATAGATGTGCCGTTAAAACAGAGCTTCACTCTCAACGTATTTTTAATTTTGTATTCAAAGGGTATGAAGGATTCAGCCATAACAGTGAGTGGATTTCTGATACATGCTACATGATGGATGCAACCAAGTGAAAGGAGTCAGGCATGAAAGGCTACATATCGTATGGTTCCATTTATATGAAATGTCCAGCAGTGGCAAATCCATACACACAGAAAAGATTCTACATTAGTGGTTGCCAGGGGGTTGGAAGAGAGGGAAATAGGGAATGACTCCTTAAAATGGGTGTAGGTTTCCTCTTGGTTGATGAAAATGTTTTGCAGCTAGGCAGTGGTGATAGTTGCACAACACTGTGACAGTAGTAAATTCCACTGAATGGTACGGTGAATTGTAAAATGATCCAAATGGTGGATGTTGTGTTATGTTCCTTTTACTACAATAAAAAGGAGAAAGAATTCGGGAAAGACTTAGAGTTTGGGAAACTAAGGTGAACTGGTCAAGAAAAAGACAGCTCTATTGTTCAGTTTTCTCTCAGCTCTCCCAGTGCATTAATCCTCAGCCAAAAGTAGCCTGAACTTGTAGATGATAGTCATTCAACACAGTCCAGGGAAAAGTAAATAAAATCAAACCCAACTCTTCTTCTTTAGCACATGTAGGAAAGGTTAACTTGCTGCTCAGCCACGTGGACATTCATGAAGACGTTTCACTTTAGCTGTCCTCTACTTCAGTACTTTACTCACTTGAGCTCCTTCACACATGTAGGCAACAGCATTCCTTAATTCGATGGAATCTGCAGCACTGGTTGTGATCAGTCTCATGGAAAGAAAAGGAAAGGTGGCGCGGAAGCCAAGGGAAGAGATTTTCAAGACAGAGACGTTGTTTAAGATCTGACTCGGCTTGGCGGTCACAAAGATAAGGATTGAGAAGTAGTGCCCTGGACTTGTCAACGGAGAAATCATTGGGGGCTTCAAGGAGATCAGTTTCACGAGAGTAGGGGGTCAGAAACCAGACCGCAGTGTGGATGGGAGGGGAGAAATGGGGGGCAAGTCAAGAAATTGATGGCAAAGGGAAAGAAGGGAGGGGTGGATAGGAGGACAGGAGAATGGAATGGAGGAGAGCAGTTCCTTGTGGCTCTTTAATATGGCTGGGAGGGGCCAACAGAGAAGGAGAGCGTGAAGATGTAGGAAGAGGGGGTGGCATCCCGAGCCCAAGGAGGACTGGCCCCTGTCTTCAGCTCCCACCAGCTGGATGTTCCCTCCCTCTAGCTTTCCACGTAGGCTGTGGAAGTTGCCCCTTGCCTCCTTGGATCAGCCGCCCTTGATTCGTTCGTCCTTTTCTTATTTCTCAGCACACCTGGGTCATACGTTATGTGAAGACAAACAAATCACCACTGATGCTTAATTTTCTTGAAAAATCCCCAGGCAGGTACCATTTTGGAGAACTACCTATTGTGCCTCAGCAAGCCAAAGTAGCCCATTTTTCCTCTCTCATTGGGAGAGATTGCTGTTTCTTGGAGAACCTGATGAAGAGGGTGACTCGCACTTAGGAATAACGTTGCTTGAAAAGTGCAAAAGGTGAGGTAGTTTGGCTCTGAGGGGCCTCTGAGGCCTGAGACTTCCTGAGAGATGGCAGACTCACAGCTCCCATTTCCCTCTGTCCCTGGGCTATGAGCTCGTCAAATGAGATGGTAAATAAAGTCACTGACATGGTTTAAAGGATAATTTAGTTCTCTCTTGTTCACTCAGAGCAAATTGAATGGGATTTGCATACAACATATGGATGAAATATCCATACGATGCGGCTTGACCATATCCTCATGGTTCCCCTTCCCTTTTCTACATCTGGCCCCTTTAGCTCTGCAGACTTAACCCCACACCATCAGTCCACCCAGTCGGTCTGCTGAACGTCGCTTCCTCCTTCGCATCTGGTCATTGTCGTCACCTTGTTCTCCACTGCCGCCTCCTGCAGTAGCTGTTAGGTCCAGAGAGGTTGGTTCACTGTGAGCAAGTAACTGTCAACTCCATGGACAGGTGGAAGTGACTTGGCAGCCGGGATGCGCCCATCCTGAGTTCATTATGCCCATGAGGGTCAGGGAGAATGGGGATGCAGCTGGTCTGCAGAGCCCCGGCAGTTCTGAGACACATGCTCCTGGATCCACACGTTGCTCCATACCAAGCCTTGCCTTTCTTTGTTCTCTCTCTTGACTCCATCCAGGTTTCTGCTCTCCTTGTCCCTTTGGGGAGGGAGGCCAGTACCAGCCCAGGTGTAGTCCCCCAAAGCTTCCTACTTCCAAGCGTTACGTAGGCTTGTATATCCACTTGCTTGGGTTGCCCTGGCATTCGTGCCAACAAGTTGAGTGGTTTATGCCCTAGGCTCTCTTTTCTGGCAAGAATGTGCCTAAAAATCTCCATCTCTGGTTTGGTGGCCCCTAAAAATTCCCAGTCAGTTTTGGTGAGGGGACACTTGGTGACAGTGTTGTCTTTCGAAACGAGTAGTTCCGTTACCGACAATCCTTTGCTCCCCATCCGTTATTTATAAGGTTTCCCTGTTTGTATGTGCAAACTATTTGTGTGTATATTTGGAGAAATACATTGTACAGGCCTCTTTTTTATTTCTTCCACACACCCTAGAGATGTCATAGAGGCAGTAAATATGTCCAACTTTTTGAGAACTTGGAACAATCAAGACTTACCTGTATGGAATGCTGTTCATGATGTCAATTCCCGCGACAGTACCTTTCATCTGACACACTTAGGGACTGTTAACAGATTAAAAGCAGTAAAAGACGCGGATAGAGAGAATTTTCATTATCTTGTGCTCTGAAATCTTGGATTTTCATTGGTTTCAATGGGCCTGAAAATGTATTTTCTTTAGTAGGGACATAGAAGCCTCTAGCGGTATTCTTAACAAAGCAAGGTGAGTTATAAGCAATCATCTGATGGAGGGTAAATGTGCCACAGTCCAGTTTAAGAAAAATACAATATAAAAGTCTTACCATGGAAGAAAATCTTTATATGATCTTCTGAAAAAAAAAAAGCTTCAAGAAACATAAAGACATGACACCATATTCAGTTTAAAGTCAGTGACTTGTAAGCAAGGCAAAGCAAAGACAGTCTCATTAAGGCCGTTGCATTGTTCTGGCATTTTTTAGGTCTCACCCATTTCTGTGGCCTTTTTAGAACCTAAGCTTCTAGGGCACAGAGAACTTCATCTTGGCATAGGGCTGAGCAAATGCACAGAGCATTTCTCAATAAGTAGGCATTAAATTCTTAGTCCAGAAGGACGCTTGAGATGCCCTCTCTTTACTCCTTGGTAGAACTGTTTTAACCATCCCCCGAAAACAGATTTTTTTCTTTCAATCTCAAAGTTCAGAGATTCCACAATCAGAAGTTACTTCTCATATTGCCTTGTGGTCTGCTGTGGGCATCTGTCGAATGGTGTGAACTCTGCGTGGGGAGCCTGGTCTACCCTCCAGGCCCACGGTTTGGGCTGCGGTGGTGCCATGCTGTGCTCAGGGGCCTTCTTTTTTGGAAGTCTTGGCTCCAGTGAGCCTTGGTCATGTCCTCTTATGGAACCTTGGGTGCTAGACCACTCTGACCCTCAGTCTCATTTGCAGGTTCTGGGGAGGATTAAATGAGCTCATGGGATATCCAGGTGACTGAGGCAGAGTTGGCTCGGGATGAATCTTTGCTTCGTTTTCATTAGCTGCGGAGAAGACGATGACAGCTTGGTGCCTCTCCAACTTTAATATGGGTATGCCTCTCTTGGGGATCTTGTTAAATGCAGGCTGGTATTCAGTAGTTCTGGGTGGGGCCTGGATTCTGTGCTTCTAACAAGCTCCTAGGTGACGGTGACGCTGAGGGCAAGGGTTTGGCACCTGTGTTTCTCCCTTTCCGGAAGAGCAGGATGTCTGCCCCACCCCCACCCCGAGAGGAGAAAACATCCGCAATGTGACTACTAGGAACCAGCTTCCCTCACATGCAAGGGTCCTGTACCACTGCTCCCAACCATTCTGTCTGAGGCGCAGCAAGCCAAAACACTGAAATGCTGAGGTTTGCAGCAAAGAGGAGCTTTATTCACAGGGCAGCCAAGCGAGGACGTGACGTGACAATAGGTCTCAAATCCGCCTCCCCAAAAGCAAGGGGCTTTGGGTATCTGTGGGATAAAGAATAAAGTAGCAGGGCAGTATGAGGCATGGGGAGCATGAGGAAAGGTGATTGGAAAAACGTGTGCTCATCATTGTTCTGAGCTGGCATAACTAGGCTACAGGCCTCAGCACATTCTCAGGCTGGAGTTTTGGCCCTCTGATGGCAGGAGGTCAAAAGGCACTTGCCCAGGTGGAAGATCGGTGGTCCTCTCCACTCTAAACCAGCTCAGCCTAACCAGGCACAGCTGATTCCAAGTTCCTGGAGGATCACGGGGCAAACATCTTATTGCTTATGCTACATGCTACTTGGAGGACATGCAGGTGTTCAAGCTATCTTGATGAGTGAAGACCGGGATTTGACTAATCATGACACCTTGTTTCACCTCCAGGTGAGCAGAAGAGAGCTGTAGGCTGAGTCTAGCTCCTGGCACCTGGAATTGGAGGCAGGTGGTTTAAAAACGGGCTCTCCCACCCTCTGTGTGACATTAGGTAGATAGACTATTGAACCTTCCTGTGCCTGTTTCTCCACAAGCAGCATGGGGACACTCAGAGTCCCTCTCTTGGGGGCTGTTATGGGGCTTCAGTGAGATATAGATGCATGCACAGGCACACGGGAGACACCCAGTGTGTGTTCCCTTCGTGCTTATTTTTATTAGGACACCAGTATTGTTAGAAGATTTCTGGTTTGGACAACTAATTAGATAGGTGGTCATTGTATAGTTTATGCGAGAGCAATTCACATTGCCATTTGCAAAAAAGTAGTTGGTTGTCCAATGGGGATTATAAACATCCATTTAACATGAGCTACTGAACAGATAGTTCACACAGTAAGTACTTTATTTAAAATCAATTCTCTTTGTTTTCTTAAGCAATTGTTAACCCCCAATTTCGTGAGTACTACCAAGTAAGTCACTTGAAAATCATCTAGAGCAATCTATTTCACTTAGCAAGCCTAAAGCTATAGTTCAACCATTTTATTTACTGTTCTATGACAAAAATTACTCTAAACAGCTATTCCCTGGATAAGTAATCAGCTAAAGCTAGTTTGACTGACTAAATCGATTTACTGAGTTAATAAGCCAGTTGTTTTAGAATAGGTCGAATGCATATTTCTCATCCATTCTGCATTAAAGTGTTTCCCATTCATACATACCCACATTCCTACTTCTGTGCTGTAGGGCTTGGCTGAACTACACCTGCCTTCAGTGAAACTTTTCTCTCCTGCACAATTGGAGATAATTTTAGTCTCCTTGTGACTCCCACGGGGTTACCTCTGTTGTGACACTTGACTCTTTGGTGGCATATTTTATTTGAAAAAGCCTTCCGTTACTCTGGGCACGTCAAACAGTAAATGCTTTCTCTTCGTAAACCTGCATAACAATTTTCTGAACTCTTCTGCTCTGGGCAAGATTCATCAGTACACCAGGCAAACATAGTGAAAGAGGAGACAGTACTTGTGTTGTATTCAATTGGGTCTTGATACCTAAGTGTGACTCTTAACCAAGGATTATGCAGTAGTTAAGGACACAGATTCAAGTTGTTTAGGGTGTGTCCTAAAGTGTCAGTGGTAGAATTTAAGTCTCTACTCTGGAAATTGTAGACCTGAGACAAACTACTTCCCTAAACGTCATTTCCTACACCTGAGAAAGATAATAGTATCTACCTTGTAGTAGACTGAATAATACCATTGCCCCCAAATGTCCACATTCTACTCTCCAGAACCTGTGGATGTCACCTTAAATGGCAGAAGGCACTTTGCCAGTGGGATGAAAGTAATGGTTCTCAGATGGGAAGATTCTCCTGGACTACCTGGATGGGCCCAAATATAACCACTGGTGTTCTCGTAAGAGAGAGGCAGAGGGAATTTGTACTCCAAAGAGAATGTGATGACGAAGTTGGGGTTGCATTGATGTGGCCAGAAGTGAAGGAATGCTGGCGAGGAAACAAACAGATTCTCGCTTAGAGCCTCTAGAAGGAGGATGGATGGCCCTGTTGACTTCTGGTTTCAGCCCAGGGAAACTGGTTTTGGACCTCTGTCTTCCAGAACCATAAGAAAATAAGTGTGTTTTGTTAGAAGCAAGCACATTTGTAGTCATTTGTTACAGCAGCCATAGGGAACTGATGCCTACCTCATAGGAAGTATTTCTCCAATTAAAATGTGTGACTGGAAACACACTTAGTGGCATGTGTGACACACACTAGTTATGCTACCGTAGGTCGTTCTTGGAAACTGAAGCCTTGGTTTTGAGAGATCATCAAAACCAGTACAATGGTTGCCATGTTTCTCCTTGTTCAGCCTGGTGACCAACCCGGTAGAGAGAGCTCCATCCTTTCCCACAGGACCCCACCTGTGGGTACGTAGAGGGAAGCGGTTATGTCTCCCTTAAGGCACCTTTTTCTTTTCCTTTCTACTTTTGTCTTCATTAATCTTCATCCAACTGACCTTTCTAAATTTTACAGAAAAAAAACCATTTCTCCATGGATTCAGATACTACCCCAAGTTAATATTCCAACCGAGTTCTTGTTCTTCCGGGTCTCATCACCAGAAATTTCTGAGCCTAACTCTACTCTAGTTTCTAGGATCACTCATTTTCTCATTTCTCCCTTCTCCTTTTAGTTCAGAGTCTTGTCAATTTAGTTCCTTCCCTAACCACAACTTATAGTACGGTGACACAGCAAAGTGATGAAAGTCTAGACGGTCTAGTTTTAATCCCGGGTTTTGCCACCTACTTACTGTGTGGCATTAGGCAAGCTCTTCAACGTCTCTGGGCCTCAGTTTCCCCCAGAAAAGTGAACATTATGAATATTGCCTACCTCTAGGGTTGCCATTATGAGGAATAAGTGAGTTAATATTTGGTAAGCCCTTAGAATAATACTTGTTATAGTCTAAGCACTACAGTTGTGCTTGTTAATAATAATAAATGAAATTCCAAGCGTATAACTTACTCAACTTTCTGTCATAACTTTGAAGTGTTGGTCTATCTGTTGGCTCACGTCGCAGGTAAATGAGTCGAGGCATGGGCTGAGGCATTGCTATCACTTGTTGGTGTGATCCCAGAACTTGGAACAGCGGTGTGAGATGGGTAGTGGTTCTATTGGAGACAGGGCAGACTAGAAAATGACAGCCTGGGAAGGAGGTGTGGTGTCCATAGCTTTGGTGTTAGAGGTGCTGCCTGGTGAAGCACCAGTGGCGGCCTAAGCCGTAAATGGGGTGCTGGGGTAAAGAGGAGCAGGATGGAAGATGACAGCGTGGGAAGGAGGTGTGGTGTCCATAGGTTCGGGGTCTGAGGTGCTGACTGCTGAGGCACCGATGCCCACCAAAGGCGTAAATGGGTTGCTGGAGAAAACAGGAGCAGAATAGAAGATGACAGCGTGTGAAGGAGGTGTGGTGTCCATAGGTTCGGGGTCTGACGTGCTTCCTGCTGAAGCACCGATGCCCGCCAGGGCCGTAAATGGGGTGCTGGGGAAAACAGGAGCAGAATGGAAGATGACAGCGTGTGAAGGTGGTGTGGTGTCCATAGGTTCGGGGTCTGACATGCTTCCTGCTGAAGCACCGATGCTCACCAGGGCCGTAAATGGGGTGGTGGGGAAAACAGGAGCAGAATGGAAGATGACAGCATGTGAAGGAGGTGTGGTGTCCATAGGTTCGGGGTCTGACGTGCTTCCTGCTGAAGCACCGATGCCCGCCAAAGCCGTAAATGGGGTGCTGGAGAAAACAGGAGCAGAATGGAAGATGACAGCGTGTGAAGGAGGTGTGGTGTCCATAGGTTCGGGGTCTGATGTGCTTCCTGCTGAAACACCGATGTCCGCCAGGGCCGTAAATGGGGTGGTGGGGAAAACAGGAGCAGAATGGAAGATGACAGCGTGTGAAGGAGGTGTGGTGTCCATAAGTTCGGGGTCTGACGTGCTTCCTGCTGAAGCACCGATGCCCGCCAGAGCCGTAAATGGGGTGCTGGGGAAAACAGGAGCAGAATGGAAGAGGACAGCATGTGAAGGAGGTGTGGTGTCCATAGCTTCCATATTAGAGGTACTGCCTGCCTGATCTGAGAGCAGAGAGTGAAAGTGGGAGAGCCTCTTCCTAGATTCTAACTCCTCTGAATTTATAGCACTGGCTCTGCCTGGCTTTATGACATATCCATTGTAGGTGTCACAGAGAAAGAGCGGGCGGGGCAGGGGGTGAGGCAGGGGTCACATGCAAGCCCAGCTGCTGGCTTAACCCCAGCCCAAAGGCAAAGGGCGGGGCCCCTTCTGGACTTTCTAGTGGCTGGGACTACTGGCTGTGGGTGGCAGGTGTTTGGCACCAGATGGGCCACCATGCGGAGACTGTTGGGGACTGTGGAAGCCTCCTCCAGAGCTCACCCTGCCTGGGGACTGGCTCTGCAGGCCCCTCAGCCCTGCATATGTATCGGCCAGGCCTTCCCCACCACGGGGCCCAGAGGCCAGAACCTTCTCAGACCTGAGGGCAGGAGGCAGCCAGAGCTTACCAGGGTGTGGGCCACCTCGTCCGGAGACCTCCCCAGCTCCTCTGCGAGTCCTGGAGGCAGGATCACCTTCTCCAGGGCTGCTCAGCTGCCAGCATCACCATGAGCCAGGTGGCCAAGGTTTCTGAGCAGGAGATGCAGAGCCCTGATCCGACTGGATGCTGCAGCCCACGATGTCCCTTCCTGGCAGATAGGTTCTTTCTTCAGTTCTTTTTTGAAATTTGGTAAAAGAACATTTAAACCTTGGCCTGTCCTTCAGGGTATATAGATGGTAGTGGCTTAGCCGGGATTTGATCCAAGCCTGTGTGATTCCAGAGCTTGTGCTCTGGACTGTGGTGCCTCCTTATCGTATATGCTTCATGTGTTACTTGTTTTTCTTTCTTTTGTAGTCCTTATGGTACTTAGCCCTAAGTGCCATACCTGTAACGAACAGCTACACTGCCCTGTAGGAGGTCTTCTTTTGTTCAACGCATGAATTGGTCATCCACTGCACTGTGTTCTAATCTCAGAAGATACAGGTCAGGGACCACCAGTTGTCAGCATGGCACCATTCCATATTTCTAACTGAGGCTTGAAGCCCGTATTTTCCCTTTGTCTAGTTTGAAGGATCCAGATATGTAAAGATGATATTCTAGATAAATCATGGGTTATCCTGAAAGAAGTTCACCAGTGACTTGTTCCGTATGGATTAGAAGCCAGCTTCTCTGGCCTTCCTGGAGTATATCCAGTAAGGCGTCTCATTCATATGTCTAGAAAGCAAATATATCATTTATTGCAACTTCAGCGTGGAGCGATGTATTGGTATAAAGTACGATCAACACAATTTGGTCATTGTGAGTATGACAGCTGGGTCCACTCTTTACTACACATATGTAACTCTAGGGATTCTTATGCCCAAGAGAGGAGACGTACTCTTGGCTGTCTAGGACAAGGGAAGCATGTGTTGTTATTCAGGAGCTGGAAGCTTCAGCATGACAGGTAGGAATTGAACAATCCTGGTCTACACATCACTTGACCTTGCTTAAAACTTGTTTCTTTGGCTTGCTTCATTGGAGTGTTTTCTCCCTCCTGGGGCTGACATTGTCTGTTATGTATCACGCATGTGACATGTAGAAGTTTCAGAACCCAAAATCATATAGATCAGTAAAAATGTATATATATATATAAACCTATTGAAACTCACACTGGGCATAATTCATATATTCCAAAATCAGTTTGACCCTCTGCTCATGAGATTCTTTTTATGGTATGTCCCAGCAAATCTGGGCTTCCATCCCCAATAAATTTTGGGGTTGGAGGACACAAAAGCTTTTGCTCAGACCTAAATTCTGTCTGAAAACAAGGGAAATATTATAAGCCCTTTGTAACCTCTCCAAGAGCAGAAATGATTTACAGCTGTGGCATTGAACCATAATTCATCGATCTTATTTGAGAAGAGTTCAGTTAGAAACAGTGTCTTGATTTTTGTTTCTTTTGTTTCTTCCCTGTTTTCTTGTCTTGCTTACCAACAATCCATTGTAATTCATGAGTTAGTATGGCAGCAGGCTGAGTGTTCCCTGGAGCTCATTAAATGAAGTGTTTTTCCTAAAATGACGTTTGTCTCCTTGTTTTCAGCCCCTCTTCTTTCCTCTGCCCTTGACTATAACCAGAGCTCAGCAAAAGCTGAGTGACTTTGTGCAGACCTTACTTAGGCTCAGCCTTTTTTCTTCATTATTTTATTCATGGCTCCTCCATTTCATTGCTTGCCTTCTCGAAATGTGTTGAAATCTTTCTGTGGTTGATGACTTCCAGAATATCTTGGCTTTTATTGGTTGATTAATTTTGGTATTTCTACAGTTTTATTTAGATATGGTTTCAGGAGGAACAGAAAGTAAATATATTTCCTAGTCTGCCATCTTGAGCTGAAAATCCCTGTGGATTTTAGCATCCAATGTTCCCATGAGAAAACACCCAACCATGGCCTTAATAGATGTAACACTCAAGATTTCAGCTTTTCTTGAGCAATCACTCAGGATTTCATATGTGGTCATTTCTAATGGGGAAATAATAACTATCTCATGACGTTGATTGGAGGATTAAATTAGATAATGAACATGAAAATGCTTTGTAAGATTTAAAAATCAGTAAAAATGTTTTTTGTTATTATTTGATTTGTTGCTATTTCAACTTCACTTGACAGTTGTTTATGACCTTGCCTATGTGAGAAAATGTCCTCTGGGTTATTTTTCTGAAAGCCAGAATGTATTTTTCAATAGCTCAATGGAACTGGCATCATTTGTGAAGGTTAAGGGTGAAGGGGTAAATGTTTCTTGACACCTATCACTTTACAGTGTTTTCAGGAACTAACTGACTCATGTATTCCTCTTCCAAATTTGGTTGAGGACCTCCTACCAGCCACATGCTTCACGTCAGGTGTTGGAAAGCATTTTCTGGATTTTAAATATCTTAGGCTTTGTGGGCCATATACAGTTTCTGTAGCTTCTCCTCCTCTTTCCTCTTCAACAAGCTTTCTAAACGTGAGAACCATTATTAGCTCACAGTCCCACAGATCCAGGCTGAGAGCCTGATTTGATTCGTGGCCATTATTTGCCAATTCCTGCTCTGCGTCTTCACTGAGGAGGGGGACCATGTTTGAGTAATCATTTCTTTGAATCAACTGTTGGTCTTCTGGGGCTTGTCCTTGCTCTCCTACAGTCTCTAATCAGCGTGGCATCCAGAGAGATCTTGTTAAAACATAAGTCAGGTCATGTCACTCAAATTTCTTCAGTGGCTTCTTCACAGAAAATGCAACGTCCTCAGAGTGCCTCCACAGACCTAGAAATCTGGGCCTCTGTTTCCTCTCTGACTGTTTCATTCTCCTCTCCAATTTGCTCGCTCTGTTTTCCACATGCTGACATCCTTTCTGCTCCTTGGATACTCCAAACCTACTCTTGCCTCATTGACTTTCTGCCGCACGCCAGCCGCAGAAAGAGGATTTCACCGCCCAGGGTCAGAAGGGAAGGGGTGAGGACCTGAAGTAGCACTGACGAATGGGGTCAGAAGCCCATGGGGTCAGAAGGCTGCAATGAGAAGCCTACTCACCGCAACAAAGAATAGACCCCCGCTCACCGAAACTAGAGAAAGCTCGCATGCAGCAATGAAGACCCAATGCAGCCAAAAATAAATAACTAAAACATAAAGAATAGAATCTTAAGAAAGCAACAAAAAAATCGATAAAGAATATTACGAGAATAGAATCACAGGCCAGTTTCTCCTTTGAACATGCATGCAAAATATGTAAAGAGAAGCACAAACTGTATCCATGGTATGTAAAACAATCCTATATCAGAATCAAAGTAGCTTTATTCTGGCAATGCAAGGTTGCTTTAATGTCCAAACATGAAACTGATCCCAGGAATGAATTAGAGTGGGGAAAGAAGTCATTTACAACTGAAATCTTGGGACTTCCCTGGTGGTCCAGTATTTAGAACATGACGCTTTCACTGCTGGGGCCCTGGGGTCCAATCCCAGGTCAGGGAACTAAGATCCTGCAAGACATGAGGCAGGGCCCCGAAAAAAACAAAAAAAGGAAAGAAAGAAGTCTTAACCAGGAGAAGCACAAGATCGAATAAACATAACAGATAACACCTTATGAAAAGTAGGTGAAGATTATGGAATATTCTAAAATTGAAAACAAAAAGAAAGTTTTAAAGATTCAAAAGGATGTGACAAATATTGTACATAGGCAAAAATGAAATGAAATAAAATATACAAATGATGGGAACCCAAAATTCCAGATGCCCAAGTCCTGTCTCTGAAGAGTCTCATTCAATGGGTTCAGGATTTCCTCTATATTTAAAAACCTACAGGTGATTCTGGTACGATTCACAGACACAATGTAAAGCTTCTCTTTTACAGGAAAGAATACCAGATTATTTTGTTATCTCATAGTTATACTAACAGGTTGTACTATTGACGGATAAGTCCGCTGTCAAAATGCACCCCCACTAGGGGTAAAAAAGGAACTAGTAGTCTCTACTGCTACTTGGTGGCAGCATGCATGTATTGCAAGGGCAATTATTGTAGCAATCCAAATTAGTGGAACATTTTAGAATTGGAAGACCACATACAGATCATCTAGTCAAGCTTCCAACTATTATAGTTGTGAAAACTAAGGCCCATATAAATGACATGATTTATCTCCAAAGAGCATTAGTGAAAGTATGAAATAAAAAATATCTCTGAACTTTTAATTTAGTGCTGTTTTTATTAATCTCAAGTATTAGCTTAAACTTCAGTGTGACAGATTTGGGATTGAATTCTTGCTCACGTTTACTGGTTGTGTGCCTTTTAGTAAGTTACTAAAACACTTTTCTTAAAAATAGACGTATTTATTTATTTATCTTTGGCTGCCTAGGCTCTTCGTTGCTGTGCGCGGGCTTTCTCTAGTTGTGGTGAGCGGGGGCCACTCTTTGTTGCAGTACGCGGGCTTCTCATTGTGGTGGCTTCTCGTTGTTGCTGAGCACGGGGTCTAGGTGCGTGGGCTTCAGTAGCTGTGGTTCACGGGCTCTAGCACGCAGGCTCAGTAGTTGTGGCACATGGTCTTAGTTGCTCCGTGGCATGTGGGATCTTCCCGGACCAGGGCTCAAACGTGTGTCCCGTGCACTGGCAGGTGGATCCTTAACCACCACGCCAACAGGGAAGCCCTACTAATACACTTTTAACTTTGCTTTTCACATATGTAAAATGGTGAGCCTTGACTGATATAGAATATGAGATAACCTAGCACTGTTCTTCACACATATATGTAGTTAAAATTTTTTGGCTCTCATCCCACTTAAACAGCCTATATCCCCTTAATAATGAATGTGTCTTTCAGCTAGCAGAGCACCCCACAGCTGACCACATTCTGGCAAGAGATATAGGATTCTTTTTCTTACTGGGGGTTCTTTATACCTGATATTTGAAGTGCACTTAAACATGAACAACTCTTGTTTATACTGTATTAATGGATTTGATGGATGAATTTTAGAAAGTAATATGCAGGAATTGAGCTGCCTTACTCTCAAGAAATATAATTCGATAGTGGTGGCTTGAATGATAAACAGTGTTTGGACAGGGAGTCCATATTGGATGTGAACTTCCTGTACTCCCATTCGTCTATTAAGAATAAATAGAATCCTTTCAAACTGTGTTTTAAAGGGCAGTTATTTCTTTCTGCCTCATTTAAGTTACCTGCAAGAAAAAGACAATCTCCTGCATCCTTGTTTAATAGGCTTTTAACGTAAAGCAGATAATTTTTTGCAACATTTCCCAAACTTTTCGTTATCCAATTGGCTGAGGCTTCTCAATGATTATCATTTCACAACAATATCTCCATCTTCAGCTTCTTTCAATGAATTGGCCTAATAGATGTGCTGTTAAAACAGAGCTTCACTCTCAACGTATTTTTAATATTGTATTCAAAGTGTATGAAGGATTCAGCCATAACAGTGAGTGGATTTCTGATACATGCTACATGATGGATGCAACTAAGTGAAAGGAGTCAGGCATGAAAGGCTACATATCGTATGGTTCCATTTATATGAAATGTCCAGCAGTGGCAAATCCATACACACAGAAAAGATTCTACATTAGTGGTTGCCAGGGGGTTGGAAGAGAGGGAAATAGGGAATGACTCCTTAAAATGGGTGTAGGTTTCCTCTTGGTTGATGAAAACGTTTTGCAGCTAGGCAGTGGTGATAGTTGCACAACATTGTGACAGTAGTAAATTCCACTGAATGGTACGGTGAATTGTAAAATGATCCAAATGGTGGATGTTGTGTTATGTTCCTTTTACTACAATAAAAAGGAGAAAGAATTCGGGAAAGACTTAGAGTTTGGGAAACTAAGGTGAACTGGTCAAGAAAAAGACAGCTCTATTGTTCAGTTTTCTCTCAGCTCTCCCAGTGCATTAATCCTCAGCCAAAAGTAGCCTGAACTTGTAGATGATAGTCATTCAACACAGTCCAGGGAAAAGTAAATAAAATAAAACCCAACTCTTCTTCTTTAGCACATGTAGGAAAGGTTAACTTGCTGCTCAGCCACGTGGACATTCATGAAGACGTTTCACTTTAGCTGTCCTCTACTTCAGTACTTTACTCACTTGAGCTCCTTCACACATGTAGGCAACAGCATTCCTTAATTCGATGGAATCTGCAGCACTGGTTGTGATCGGTCTCATGGAAAGAAAAGGAAAGGTGGCGCGGAAGCCAAGGGAAGAGATTTTCAAGACAGAGACGTTGTTTAAGATCTGACTCGGCTTGGCGGTCACAAAGATAAGGATTGAGAAGTAGTGCCCTGGACTTGTCAACGGAGAAATCATTGGGGGCTTCAAGGAGATCAGTTTCACGAGAGTAGGGGGGCAGAAACCAGACCGCAGTGTGGATGGGAGGGGAGAAATGGGGGGCAAGTCAAGAAATTGATGGCAAAGGGAAAGAAGGAAGGGGTGGATAGGAGGACAGGAGAATGGAATGGAGGAGAGCAGTTCCTTGTGGCTCTTTAATATGGCTGGGAGGGGCCAACAGAGAAGGAGAGCGTGAAGATGTAGGAAGAGGGGGTGGCATCCCGAGCCCAAGGAGGACTGGCCCCTGTCTTCAGCTCCCACCAGCTGGATGTTCCCTCCCTCTAGCTTTCCACGTAGGCTGTGGAAGTTGCCCCTTGCCTCCTTGGATCAGCCGCCCTTGATTCGTTCGTCCTTTTCTTATTTCTCAGCACACCTGGGTCATACGTTATGTGAAGACAAACAAATCACCACTGATGCTTAATTTTCTTGAAAAATCCCCAGGCAGGTACCATTTTGGAGAACTACATATTGTGCCTCAGCAAGCCAAAGTAGCCCATTTTTCCTCTCTCATTGGGAGAGATTGCTGTTTCTTGGAGAACCTGATGAAGAGGGTGACTCGCACTTAGGAATAACGTTGCTTGAAAAGTGCAAAAGGTGAGGTAGTCTGGCTCTGAGGGGCCTCTGAGGCCTGAGACTTCCTGAGAGATGGCAGACTCACAGCTCCCATTTCCCTCTGCCCCTGGGCTATGAGCTCGTCAAATGAGATAGTAAATAAAGTCACTGACATGGTTTAAAGGATAATTTAGTTCTCTCTTGTTCACTCAGAGCAAATTGAATGGGATTTGCATACAACATATGGATGAAATATCCATACGATGGGGCTTGACCATATCCTCATGGTTCCCCTTCCCTTTTCTACATCTGGCCCCTTTAGCTCTGCAGACTTAAGCCCACACCATCAGTCCACCCAGTCGGTCCGCTGAACGTCGCTTCCTCCTTCGCATCTGGTTGTTGTCGTCACCTTGTTCTCCACTACCGCCTCCTGCAGTAGCTGTTAGGTCCAGAGAGGTTGGTTCACTGTGAGCAAGTAACTGTCAACTCCATGGACAGGTGGAAGTGACTTGGCAGCCGGGATGCGCCCATCCTGAGTTCATTATACCCATGAGGGTCAAGGAGAATGGGGATGCAGCTGGTCTGCAGAGCCCCGGCAGTTCTGAGACACATGCTCCTGGATCCACACATTGCTCCATACCCAGCCTTGCCTTTCTTTGTTCTCTCTCTTGACTCCATCCAGGTTTCTGCTCTCCTTGTCCCTTTGGGGAGGGAGGCCAGTACCAGCCCAGGTGTAGTCCCCCAAAGCTTCCTACTTCCAAGCGTTACGTAGGCTTGTATATCCACTTGCTTGGGTTGCCCTGGCATTCGTGCCAACAAGTTGAGTGGTTTATGCCCTAGGCTCTCTTTTCTGGCAAGAATGTGCCTAAAAATCTCCATCTCTGGTTTGGTGGCCCCTAAAAATTCCCAGTCAGTTTTGGTGAGGGGACACTTGGTGACAGTGTTGTCTTTCGAAACGAGTAGTTCCGTTACCGACAATCCTTTGCTCCCCATCCGTTATTTATAAGGTTTCCCTGTTTGTATGTGCAAACTATTTGTGTGTATATTTGGAGAAATACATTGTACAGGCCTCTTTTTTATTTCTTCCACACACCCTAGAGATGTCATAGAGGCAGTAAATATGTCCAACTTTTTGAGAACTTGGAACAATCAAGACTTACCTGTATGGAATGCTGTTAATGATGTCAATTCCCACGACAGTACCTTTCATCTGACACACTTAGGGACTGTTAACAGATTAAAAGCAGTAAAAGACGCAGATAGAGAGAATTTTCATTATCTTGTGCTCTGAAATCTTGGATTTTCATTGGTTTCAATGGGCCTGAAAATGTATTTTCTTTAGTAGGGACATAGAAGCCTCTAGCGGTATTCTTAACAAAGCAAGGTGAGTTATAAGCAATCATCTGATGGAGGGTCAATGTGCCACAGTCCAGTTTAAGAAAAATACAATATAAAAGTCTTACCATGGAAGAAAATCTTTATATGATCTTCTGAAAAAAAAAAAGCTTCAAGAAACATAAAGACATGACACCATATTCAGTTTAAAGTCAGTGACTTGTAAGCAAGGCAAAGCAAAGACAGTCTCATTAAGGCCGTTGCATTGTTCTGGCATTTTTTAGGTCTCACCCATTTCTGTGGCCTTTTTAGAACCTAAGCTTCTAGGGCACAGAGAACTTCATCTTGGCGTAGGGCTGAGCAAATGCACGGAGCATATCTCAATAAGTAGGCATTAAATTCTTAGTCCAGAAGGAGCCTTGAGATGCCCTCTCTTTACTCCTTGGTAGAACAGTTTTAACCATCCCCCGGAAACAGACTTTTTTCTTTCAATCTCAAAGTTCAGAGATTCCACAATCAGAAGTTACTTCTCATATTGCCTTGTGGTCTGCTGTGGGCATCTGTCGAATGGTGTGAACTCTGCGTGGGGAGCCTGGTCTACCCTCCAGGCCCACGGTTTGGGCTGCGGTGGTGCCATGCTGTGCTCAGGGGCCTTCTTTTTTGGAAGTCTTGGCTCCAGTGAGCCTTGGTCATGTTCTCTTATGGAACCTTGGGTGCTAGACCACTCTGACCCTCAGTCTCATTTGTAGGTTCTGGGGAGGATTAAATGAGCTCATGGGATATCCAGGTGACTGAGGCAGAGTCGGCTCGGGATGAATCTTTGCTTCGTTTTCATTAGCTGCGGAGAAGACGATGACAGCTTGGTGCCTCTCCAACTTTAATATGGGTATGCCTCTCTTGGGGATCTTGTTAAATGCAGGCTGGTATTCAGTAGTTCTGGGTGGGGCCTGGATTCTGTGCTTCTAACAAGCTCCTAGGTGACAGTGACGCTGAGGGCAAGGGTTTGGCACCTGTGTTTCTCCCTTTCCGGAAGAGCAGGATGTCTGCCCCACCCCCAACCTGAGAGGAGAAAACATCCGCAATGTGACTACTAGGAACCAGCTTCCCTCACATGCAAGGGTCCTGTACCACTGCTCCCAACCATTCTGTCTGAGGCGCAGCAAGCCAAAACACTGAAATGCTGAGGTTTGCAGCAAAGAGGAGGTTTATTCACAGGACAGCCAAGCGAGGACGTGACGTGACAATAGGTCTCAAATCCGCCTCCCCAAAGGCAAGGGGCTTTGGGTATCTGTGGGATAAAGAATAAAGAAGCAGGGCAGTATGAGGCATGGGGAGCATGAGGAAAGGTGATTGGAAAAACGTGTGCTCATCATTGTTCTGAGCTGGCATAACTAGGCTACAGGCCTCAGCACATTCTCAGGCTGGAGTTTTGGCCCTCTGATGGCAGGAGGTCAAAAGGCACTTGCCCAGGTGGAAGATCGGTGGTCCTCTCCACTCTAAACCAGCTCAGCCTAACCAGGCACAGCTGATTGCAAGTTCCTGGAGGATCACGGGGCAAACATCTTATTGCTTATGCTACATGCTACTTGGAGGACGTGCAGGTGTTCAAGCTACCTTGATGAGTGAAGACCAGGATTTGACTAATCATGACACCTTGTTTCACCTCCAGGCGAGCAGAAGAGAGCTGTAGGCTGAGTCTGGCTCGTGGCACCTGGAATTGGAAGCAGGTGGTTTAAAAACGGGCTCTCCCACCCTCTGTGTGATATTAGGTAGATAGACTATTGAACCTTCCTGTGCCTGTTTCTCCACAAGCAGCATGGGGACACTCAGAGTCCCTCTCTTGGGGGCTGTTATGGGGCTTCAGTGAGATATAGATGCATGCACAGGCACACGGGAGACATCCAGTGTGTGTTCCCTTCATGCTTATTTTTATTAGGACACCAGTATTGTTAGAAGATTTCTGGTTTGGACAACAAATTAGATAGGTGGTCATTGCTATAGTTTATGCGAGAGCAATTCACATTGCCATTTGCAAAAAAGTAGTTGGTTGTCCAATGGGGATTATAAACATCCATTTAACATGAGCTACTGAACAGATAGTTCACACAGTAAGTACTTTATTTAAAATCAATTCTCTTTGTTTTCTTAAGCAATTGTTAACCCCCAATTTCGTGAGTACTACCAAGTAAGTCACTTGAAAATCATCTAGAGCAATCTATTTCACTTAGCAAGCCTAAAGCTATAGTTCAACCATTTTATTTACTGTTCTATGACAAAAATTACTCTAAACAGCTATTCCCTGGATAAGTAATCAGCTAAAGCTAGTTTGACTGACTAAATCGATTTACTGAGTTAATAAGCCAGTTGTTTTAGAATAGGTCGAATGCATATTTCTCATCCATTCTGCATTAAAGTGTTTCCCATTCGTACATACCCACATTCCTACTTCTGTGCTGTAGGGCTTGGCTGAACTACACCTGCCTTCAGTGAAACTTTTCTCTCCTGCACAATTGGAGATAATTTTAGTCTCCTCGTGACTCCCACGGGGAGTCCTCTGTTGTGACACTTGACTATTTGGTGGCATATTTTATTTGAAAAAGCCTTCCGTTACTCCGGGTACGTCAAACAGTAAATGCTTTCTCTTCGTAAACCTGCATAACAATTTTCTGAACTCTTCTGCTCTGGGCAAGATTCATCAGTACACCAGGCAAACATAGTGAAAGAGGAGACAGTACTTGTGTTGTATTCAATTGGGTCTTGATACCTAAGTGTGACTCTTAACCAAGGATTATGCAGTAGTTAAGGACACAGATTCAAGTTGTTTAGGATGTGTCCTAAAGTGTCAGTGGCAGAATTTAAGTCTCTACTGTGGAAATTGTAGACCTGAGACAAACTACTTCCCTAAACGTCATTTCCTACATCTGAGAAAGATAATAGTATCTACCTTGTAGTAGACTGAATAATACCATTGCCCCCAAATGTCCACATTCTACTCTCCAGAACCTGTGAATGTCACCTTAAATGGCAGAAGGCACTTTGCCAGTGGGATGAAAGTAATGGTTCTCAGATGGGAAGATTCTCCTGGACTACCTGGATGGGCCCAAATATAACCACTGGTGTTCTCGTAAGAGAGAGGCAGAGGGAATTTGTACTCCACAGAGAATGTGATGACGAAGTTGGGGTTGCATTGATGTGGCCAGAAGTGAAGGAATGCTGGCGAGGAAACAAACAGATTCTCGCTTAGAGCCTCTAGAAGGAGGATGGATGGCCCTGTCGACTTCTGGTTTCAGCCCAGGGAAACTGGTTTTGGACCTCTGTCTTCCAGAACCATAAGAAAATAAGTGTGTTTTGTTAGAAGCAAGCACATTTGTAGTCATTTGTTACAGCAGCCATAGGGAACTGATGCCTACCTCATAGGAAGTATTTCTCCAATTAAAATGTGTGACTGGAAACACACTTAGTGGCATGTGTGACACACACTAGTTATGCTACCGTAGGTCGTTCTTGGAAACTGAAGCCTTGGTTTTGAGAGATCATCAAAACCAGTACAATGGTTGCCATGTTTCTCCTTGTTCAGCCTGGTGACCAACCCGGTAGAGAGAGCTCCATCCTTTCCCACAGGACCCCACCTGTGGGTACGTAGAGGGAAGCGGTTATGTCTCCCTTAAGGCACCTTTTTCTTTTCCTTTCTACTTTTGTCTTCATTAATCTTCATCCAACTGACCTTTCTAAATTTTACAGAAAACAAAACCATTTCTCCATAGATTCAGATACTACCCCAAGTTAATATTCCAACCAAGTTCTCGTTCTTACGGGTCTCATCACCAGAAATTTCTGAGCCTAACTCTACTCTAGTTTCTAGGATCACTCATTTTCTCATTTCTCCCTTCTCCTTTTAGTTTAGAGTCTTGTCAATTTAGTTCCTTCCCTAACCACAACTTATAGTACGGTGACACAGCAAAGTGATGAAAGTCTAGACAGTCTAGTTTTAATCCCGGGTTTTGCAACCTACTTACTGTGTGGCATTAGGCAAGCTCTTCAACGTCTCTGGGCCTCAGTTTCCCCCAGAAAAGTGAACATTATGAATATTCCCTACCTCTAGGGTTGCCATTATGAGGAATAAGTGAGTTAATATTTGGTAAGCCCTTAGAATAGTACTTGTTATAGTCTAAGCACTACAGTTGTGCTTGTTAATAATAATAAATGAAATTCCAAGCATATAACTTACTCAACTTTCTGTCATAACTTTGAAGTGTTGGTCTATCTGTTGGCTCACGTCGCAGGTAAATGAGTCGAGGCATGGGCTGAGGCATTGCTATCACTGGGTGGTGTGTTCCCAGAACTTGGAATAGCGGTGTGAAATGGGTAGTGGTTCTATTGGAGACAGGGCAGACTGGAAAATGACAGCCTGGGAAGGAGGTGTGGTGTCCATAGCTTTGGTGTTAGAGGTGCTGCCTGGTGAAGCACCAGTGCCGGCCTAAGCCGTAAATGGGGTGCTGGGGTAAAGAGGATCAGGATGGAAGATGACAGAGTGGGAAGGAGGTGTGGTGTCCATAGGTTCGGGGTCTGAGGTGCTGACTGCTGAGGCACCGATGCCCAACAAAGGCGTAAATGGATTGCTGGAGAAAACAGGAGCAGAATAGAAGATGACAGCGTGTGAAGGAGGTGTGGTGTCCATAGGTTCGGGGTCTGACGTGCTTCCTGCTGAAGCACCGATGCCCCCCAGGGCCGTAAATGGGGTGGTGGGGAAAACAGGAGCAGAATGGAAGATGACAGCGTGTGAAGGTGGTGTGGTGTCCATAGGTTCGGGGTCTGACGTGCTTCCTGCTGAAGCACCGATGCCCGCCAGGGCCGTAAATGGGGTGGTGGGGAAAACAGGAGCAGAATGGAAGATGACAGCGTGTGAAGGAGGTGTGGTGTCCATAGGTTCGGGGTCTGACGTGCTTCCTGCTGAAGCACCGATGCCCGCCAGGGCCGTAAATGGGGTGGTGGGGAAAACAGGAGCAGAATGGAAGATGACAGCGTGTGAAGGAGGTGTGGTGTCCATAGGTTCGGGGTCTGACGTGCTTCCTGCTGAAGTACCGATGCCCGCCAGGGCCGTAAATGGGGTGGTGGGGAAAACAGGAGCAGAATGGAAGAGGACAGCGTGTGAAGGAGGTGTGGTGTCCATAGCTTCCATATTAGAGGTACTGCCTGCCTGATCTGAGAGCAGAGAATGAAAGTGGGAGAGCCTCTTCCTAGATTCTAACTCCTCTGAATTTATAGCACTGGCTCTGCATGGCTTTATGACATATCCATTGTAGGTGTCACAGAGAAAGAGCGGGCGGGGCAGGGAGTGAGGCAGGGGTCACATGCAAGCCCAGCTGCTGGCTTAACCCTGGCCCAAAGGCAAGGGGCCGGGCCCCTTCTGGACTTTCTAGTGGCTGGGACTTCTGGCTGTGGGTGGCAGGTGTTTGGTACCAGATGGGCCACCATGCAGAGACTGTTGGGGACTGTGGAAGCCTCCTCCAGAGCTCACCCTGCCTGGCGACTGGCTCTGCAGGCCCCTCAGCCCTGCGTATGTATCGGCCAGGCCTTCCCCACCACGGGGCCCAGAGGCCAGAGCCTGCTCAGACCTGAGGGCAGGAGGCAGCCAGTGCTTACCAGGGTGTGGGCCACCTCATCCGCAGGCCTCCCCAGCTCCTCTGCGAGACCTGGAGACAGGATCGCCTTCTCCAGGGCTGCTCAGCTGCCAGCATCACCATGAGCCAGGTGGCCAAGGTTTCTGAACAGGAGATGCAGAGCCCTGATCCGACTGGATGCTGCAGCCCACGATGTCCCTTCCTGGCAGATAGGTTCTTTCTTCACTTCTTTTTTGAAATTTGGTAAAAGAACATTTAAACCTTGGCCTGTCCTTCAGAGTATATAGATGGTAGTGGCTAAGCCGGGATTCGATCCAAGCCTGTGTGATTCCAGAGCTTGTGCTCTGGACTGTGGTGCCTCCTTATCGTATATGCTTCATGTGTTACTTGTTTTTCTTTCTTTTGTAGTCCTTATGGTACTTAGCCCTAAGTGCCATACCTGTAACGAACAGCTACACTGCCCTGTAGGAGGTCTTCTTTTGTTCAACGCATGAATTGGTCATCCACCACACTGTGTTCTAATCTCAGAAGATACAGGTCAGGGACCACCAGTTGTCAGCATGGCACCATTCCATATTTCTAACTGAGGCTTGAAGCCCGTATTTTCCCTTTGTCTAGTTTGAAGGATCCAGATATGTAAAGATGATATTCTAGATAAATCATGGGCTATCCTGAAAGAAATTCACCAGTGAATTGTTCCGTATGGATTAGAAGCCAGCTTCTCTGGCCTTCCTGGAGTATATCCAGTAAGGCGTCTCATTCATATGTCTAGAAAGCAAATATATCATTTATTGCAACTTCAGCGTGGAGCGATGTATTGGTATAAAGTACGATCAACACAATTTGGTCATTGTGAGTATGACAGCTGGGTCCACTCTTTACTACACATATGTAACTCTAGGGATTCTTATGCCCAAGAGAGGAGACGTACTCTTGGCTGTCTAGGACAAGGGAAGCATGTGTTGTTATTCAGGAGCTGGAAGCTTCAGCATGACAGGTAGGAATTGAACAATCCTGGTCTACACATCACTTGACCTTGCTTAAAACTTGTTTCTTTGGCTTGCTTCATTGGAGTGTTTTCTCCCTCCTGGGGCTGACATTGTCTGTTATGTATCACGCATGTGACATGTAGAAGTTTCAGAACCCAAAATCATATAGATCAGTAAAAATGTATATATATATATATAAACCTATTGAAACTCACACTGGGCATAATTCATATATTCCAAAATCAGTTTGACCCTCTGCTCTTGAGATTCTTTTTATGGTATGTCCCAGCAAATCTGGGCTTCCAGCCCCAATAAATTTTGGGGTTGGAGGACACAAAAGCTTTTGCTCAGACCTAAATTCTGTCTGAAAACAAGGGAAATATTATAAGCCCTTTGTAACCTCTCCAAGAGTAGAAATGATTTACAGCTGTGGCATTGAACCATAATTCCTCGATCTCATTTGAGAAGAGTTCAGTTAGAAACAGTGTCTTGATTTTTGTTTCTTTTGTTTCTTCCCTGTTTTCTTGTCTTGCTTACCAACAATCCATTGTAATTCATGAGTTAGTATGGCAGCAGGCTGAGTGTTCCCTGGAGCTCATTAAATGAAGTGTTTTTCCTAAAATGACGTTTGTCTCCTTGTTTTCAGCCCCTCTTCTTTCCTCTGCCCTTGACTATAACCAGAGCTCAGCAAAAGCTGAGTGACTTTGTGCAGACCTTACTTAGGCTCAGCCTTTTTTTCTTCATTATTTTATTCATGGCTCCTCCATTTCATTGCTTGCCTTCTCGAAATGTGTTGAAATCTTTCTGTGGTTGATGACTTCCAGAATATCTTGGCTTTTATTGGTTGATTAATTTTGGTATTTCTACAGTTTTATTTAGATATGGTTTCAGGAGGAACAGAAAGTAAATATATTTCCTAGTCTGCCATCTTGAGCTGAAAATCCCTGTGGATTTTAGCATCCAATGTTCCCATGGGAAAACACCCAACCATGGCCTTAATAGATGTAACACTCAAGATTTCAGCTTTTCTTGAGCAATCACTCAGGATTTCTTATGTGGTCATTTCTAATGGGGAAATAATAACTATCTCATGACGTTGATTGGAGGATTAAATTAGATAATGAACATGAAAATGCTTTGTAAGATTTAAAAATCAGTAAAAATGTTTTTTGTTATTATTTGATTTGTTGCTATTTCAACTTCACTTGACAGTTGTTTATGACCTTGCCTATGTGAGAAAATGTCCTCTGGGTTATTTTTCTGAAAGCCAGAATGTATTTTTCAATAGCTCAATGGAACTGGCATTATTTGTGAAAGTTAAGGGTGAAGGGGTAAATGTTTCTTGACACCTATCACTTTACAGTGTTTTCAGGAACTAACTGACTCATGTATTCCTCTTCCAAATTTGGTTGAGGACCTCCTACCAGCCACATGCTTTACGTCAGGTGTTGGAAAGCATTTTCTGGATTTTAAATATCTTAGGCTTTGTGGGCCATATACAGTTTCTGTAGCTTCTCCTCCTCTTTCCTCTTCAACAAGCTTTCTAAACGTGAGAACCATTATTAGCTCACAGTCCCACAGATCCAGGCTGAGAGCCTGATTTGATTCGTGGCCATTATTTGCCAATTCCTGCTCTGCGTCTTCACTGAGGAGGGGGACCATGTTTGAGTAATCATTTCTTTGAATCAACTGTTGGTCTTCTGGGGCTTGTCCTTGCTCTCCTACAGTCTCTAATCAGCGTGGCATCCAGAGAGATCTTGTTAAAACATAAGTCAGATCATGTCACTCAAATTTCTTCAGTGGCTTCTTCACAGAAAATGCAAAGTCCTCAGAGTGCCTGCACAGACCTAGAAATCTGGGCCTCTGTTTCCTCTCTGACTGTTTCATTTTCCTCTCCAATTTGCTCGCTCTGTTTTCCACACGCTGACATCCTTTCTGCTCCTTGGATACTCCAAACCTACTCTTGCCTCATTGACTTTCTGCCGCATGCCAGCCGCAGAAAGAGGATTTCACCGCCCAGGGTCAGAAGGGAAGGGATGAGGACCTGAAGTAGCACTGACGAATGGGGTCAGAAGCCCATGGGGTCAGAAGGCTGCAATGAGGAGCCTACTCACCGCAACAAAGAATAGACCCCCGCTCGCCGAAACTAGAGAAAGCTCGCATGCAGCAATGAAGACCCAATGCAGCCAAAAATAAATAAACAAAACATAAAGTATAGAATCTTAAAAAAGCAACAAAAAAATCGATAAAGAATATTACGAGAATAGAATCACAGGCCAGTTTCTCCTTTGAACATGCATGCAAAATGTGTAAAGAGAAGCACAAACTGTATCCATGGTATGTAAAACAATCATATATCAGAATCAAAGTAGCTTTATTCTGGCAATGCAAGGTTGCTTTAATGTCCAAACATGAAACTGATCCCAGGAATGAATTAGAGTGGGGAAAGAAGTCATTTACAACTGAAATCTTGGGACTTCCCTGGTGGTCCAGTATTTAGAACATGACACTTTCACTGCTGGGGCCCTGGGGTCCAATCCCAGGTCAGGGAACTAAGATCCTGCAAGACATGAGGCAGGGCCCTGAAAAAAACAAAAAAAAAGGAAAGAAAGAAGTCTTAACCAGGAGAAGCACAAGATCGAATAAACATAACAGATAACACCTTATGAAAAGTAGGTGAAGATTATGAAATATTCTAAAATGTAAAACAAAAAGAAAGTTTTAAAGATTCAAAAGGATGTGACAAATATTGTACATAGGCAAAAATGAAATGAAATAAAATATACAAATGATGGGAACCCAAAATTCCAGATGCCCAAGTCCTGTCTCTGAAGAGTCTCATTCAATGGGTTCAGGATTTCCTCTATATTTCAAAACCTACAGGTGATTCTGGTACGATTCACAGACACAATGTAAAGCTTCTCTTTTACAGGAAAGAATACCAGATTATTTTGTTATCTTATAGTTATACTAACAGGTTGTACTATTGACGGATAAGTCCGCTGTCAAAATGCACCCCCACTAGGGGTAAAAAAGGAACTAGTAGTGTCTACTGCTACTTGGTGGCAGCATGCATGTATTGCAAGGGCAATTATTGTAGCAATCCAAATTAGTGGAACATTTTAGAATTGGAAGACTACATACAGATCATCTAGTCAAGCTTCCAACTATTAAAGTTGTGAAAACTAAGGCCCATATAAATGACATGATTTATCTCCAAAGAGCATTAGTGAAAGTATGAAATAAAAAATATCTCTGAACTTTTAATTTAGTGCTGTTTTTATTAATCTCAAGTATTAGCTTAAACTTCAGTGTGACAGATTTGGGATTGAATTCTTGCTCACGTTTACTGGTTGCGTGCCTTTTAGTAAGTTACTAAAACACTTTTCTTAAAAATAGACGTATTTATTTATTTATCTTTGGCTGCCTAGGCTCTTCGTTGCTGTGCGCGGGCTTTCTCTAGTTGCGGTGAGCGGGGGCCACTCTTTGTTGCAGTACGCGGGCTTCTCATTGTGGTGGCTTCTCGTTGTTGCTGAGCACGGGGTCTAGGTGCGTGGGCTTCAGTAGCTGTGGTTCACGGGCTCTAGCACGCAGGCTCAGTAGTTGTGGCACATGGTCTTAGTTGCTCCGTGGCATGTGGGATCTTCCCGCATCAGGGCTCAAACGTGTGTCCCGTGCACTGGCAGGTGGATCCTTAACCACTGCGCCAACAGGGAAGCCCTACTAATACACTTTTAACTTTGCTTTTCACGTATGTAAAATGGTGAGCCTTGACTGATATAGAATATGAGATATCCTAGCACTGTTCTTCACACATATATGTAGTTAAAATTTTTTGGCTCTCATCCCACTTAAACAGCCTCTATCCCCTTAATAATGAATGTGTCTTTCAGCTAGCAGAGCACCCCACAGCTGACCACATTCTGGCAAGAGATATAGGATTCTTTTTCTTACTGGGGGTTCTTTATACCTGATATTTGAAGTGCACTTAAACATGAACAACTCTTGTTTATACTGTATTAATGGATTTGATGGATGAATTTTAGAAAGTAATATGCAGGAATTGAGCTGCCTTACTCTCAAGAAATATAATTCGATAGTGGTGGCTAGAAAGATAAACAGTGTTTGGACAGGGAGTCCATATTGGATGTGAACTTCCTGTACTCCCATTCGTCTATTAAGAATAAATAGAATCCTTTCAAACTGTGTTTTAAAGGGCAGTTATTTCTTTCTGCCTCATTTAAGTTACCTGCAAGAAAAAGACAATCTCCTGCATCCTTGTTTAATAGGCTTTTAACGTAAAGCAGATAATTTTTTGCAACATTTCCCAAACTTTTCGTTATCCAATTGGCTGAGGCTTCTCAACGATTATCATTTCACAACAATATCTCCATCTTCAGCTTCTTTCAATGAATTGGCCTAATAGATGTGCCGTTAAAACAGAGCTTCACTCTCAATGTATTTTTAATTTTGTATTCAAAGGGTATGAAGGATTCAGCCATAACAGTGAGTGGATTTCTGATACATGCTGCATGATGGATGCAACTAAGTGAAAGGAGTCAGGCATGAAAGGCTACATATCGTATGGTTCCATTTATATGAAATGTCCAGCAGTGGCAAATCCATACACACAGAAAAGATTCTACATTAGTGGTTGCCAGGGGGTTTGAAGAGAGGGAAATAGGGAATGACTCCTTAAAATGGGTGTAGGTTTCCTCTTGGTTGATGAAAATGTTTTGCAGCTAGGCAGTGGTGATAGTTGCACAACACTGTGACAGTAGTAAATTCCACTGAATGGTACGGTGAATTGTAAAATGATCCAAATGGTGGATGTTGTGTTATGTTCCTTTTACTACAATAAAAAGGAGAAAGAATTCGGGAAAGACTTAGAGTTTGGGAAACTAAGGTGAACTGGTCAAGAAAAAGACAGCTCTATTGTTCAGTTTTCTCTCAGCTCTCCCAGTGCATTAATCCTCAGCCAAAAGTAGCCTGAACTTGTAGATGATAGTCATTCAACACAGTCCAGGGAAAAGTAAATAAAATAAAACCCAACTCTTCTTCTTTAGCACATGTAGGAAAGGTTAACTTGCTGCTCAGCCACGTGGACATTCATGAAGACGTTTCACTTTAGCTGTCCTCTACTTCAGTACTTTACGCACTTGAGCTCATTCACACATGTAGGCAACAGCATTCCTTACTTCGATGGAATCTGCAACACTGGTTGTGATCGGTCTCATGGAAAGAAAAGGAAAGGTGGCGCGGAAGCCAAGGGAAGAGATTTTCAAGACAGAGACGTTGTTTAAGATCTGACTCGGCTTGGCGGTCACAAAGATAAGGATTGAGAAGTAGTGCCCTGGACTTGTCAACGGAGAAATCATTGGGGGCTTCAAGGAGATCAGTTTCACGAGAGTAGGGGGGCAGAAACCAGACCGCAGTGTGGATGGGAGGGGAGAAATGGGGGGCAAGTCAAGAAATTGATGGCAAAGGGAAAGAAGGGAGGGGTGGATAGGAGGACAGGAGAATGGAATGGAGGAGAGCAGTTCCTTGTGGCTCTTTAATATGGCTGGGAGGGGCCAACAGAGAAGGAGAGCGTGAAGATGTAGGAAGAGGGGGTGGCATCCCGAGCCCAAGGAGGACTGGCCCCTGTCTTCAGCTCCCACCAGCTGGATGTTCCCTCCCTCTAGCTTTCCACGTAGGCTGTGGAAGTTGCCTCTTGCCTCCTTGGATCAGCCGCCCTTGATTCGTTCGTCCTTTTCTTATTTCTCAGCACACCTGGGTCATACGTTATGTGAAGACAAACAAATCACCACTGATGCTTAATTTTCTTGAAAAATCCCCAGGCAGGTACCATTTTGGAGAACTACATATTGTGCCTCAGCAAGCCAAAGTAGCCCATTTTTCCTC
The DNA here is from genome assembly GCF_039906515.1 of Pseudorca crassidens. NCBI lineage: Eukaryota > Metazoa > Chordata > Mammalia > Artiodactyla > Delphinidae > Pseudorca > Pseudorca crassidens. Next base: position 92,000,987 of record NC_090308.1, on the reverse strand, counting down.
TCTCATTGGGAGAGATTGCTGTTTCTTGGAGAACCTGATGAAGAGGGTGACTCACACTTAGGAATAACGTTGCTTGAAAAGTGCAAAAGGTGAGGTAGTTTGGCTCTGAGGGGCCTCTGAGGCCTGAGACTTCCTGAGAGATGGCAGACTCACAGCTCCCATTTCCCTCTGTCCCTGGGCTATGAGCTCGTCAAATGAGATGGTAAATAAAGTCACTGACATGGTTTAAAGGATAATTTAGTTCTCTCTTGTTCACTCAGAGCAAATTGAATGGGATTTGCATACAACATATGGATGAAATATCCATACGATGGGGCTTGACCATATCCTCATGGTTCCCCTTCCCTTTTCTACATCTGGCCCCTTTAGCTCTGCAGACTTAACCCCACACCATCGGTCCACCCAGTCGGTCCGCTGAACGTCGCTTCCTCCTTCGCATCTGGTCGTTGTCGTCACCTTGTTCTCCACTACCGCCTCCTGCAGTAGCTGTTAGGTCCAGAGAGGTTGGTTCACTGTGAGCAAGTAACTGTCAACTCCATGGACAGGTGGAAGTGACTTGGCAGCCGGGATGCGCCCATCCTGAGTTCATTATACCCATGAGGGTCAAGGAGAATGGGGATGCAGCTGGTCTGCAGAGCCCCGGCAGTTCTGAGACACATGCTCCTGGATCCACACATTGCTCCATACCCAGCCTTGCCTTTCTTTGTTCTCTCTCTTGACTCCATCCAGGTTTCTGCTCTCCTTGTCCCTTTGGGGAGGGAGGCCAGTACCAGCCCAGGTGTAGTCCCCCAAAGCTTCCTACTTCCAAGCGTTACGTAGGCTTGTATATCCACTTGCTTGGGTTGCCCTGGCATTCGTGCCAACAAGTTGAGTGGTTTATGCCCTAGGCTCTCTTTTCTGGCAAGAATGTGCCTAAAAATCTCCATCTCTGGTTTGGTGGCCCCTAAAAATTCCCAGTCAGTTTTGGTGAGGGGACACTTGGTGACAGTGTTGTCTTTCGAAATGAGTAGTTCCGTTACCGACAATCCTTTGCTCCCCATCCGTTATTTATAAGGTTTCCCTGTTTGTATGTGCAAACTATTTGTGTGTATATTTGGAGAAATACATTGTACAGGCCTCTTTTTTATTTCTTCCACACACCCTAGAGATGTCATAGAGGCAGTAAATATGTCCAACTTTTTGAGAACTTGGAACAATCAAGACTTACCTGTATGGAATGCTGTTCATGATGTCAATTCCCGCGACAGTACCTTTCATCTGACACACTTAGGGACTGTTAACAGATTAAAAGCAGTAAAAGACGCGGATAGAGAGAATTTTCATTATCTTGTGCTCTGAAATCTTGGATTTTCATTGGTTTCAATGGGCCTGAAAATGTATTTTCTTTAGTAGGGACATAGAAGCCTCTAGCGGTATTCTTAACAAAGCAAGGTGAGTTATAAGCAATCATCTGATGGAGGGTTAATGTGCCACAGTCCAGTTTAAGAAAAATACAATATAAAAGTCTTACCATGGAAGAAAATCTTTATATGATCTTTTGAAAAAAAAAAAAGCTTCAAGAAACATAAAGACATGACACCATATTCAGTTTAAAGTCAGTGACTTGTAAGCAAGGCAAAGCAAAGACAGTCTGATTAAGGCCGTTGCATTGTTCTGGCATTTTTTAGGTCTCACCCATTTCTGTGGCCTTTTTAGAACCTAAGCTTCTAGGGCACAGAGAACTTCATCTTGGCGTAGGGCTGAGCAAATGCACGGAGCATTTCTCAATAAGTAGGCATTAAATTCTTAGTCCAGAAGGACCCTTGAGATGCCCTCTCTTTACTCCTTGGTAGAACTGTTTTAACCATCCCCCGAAAACAGATTTTTTTCTTTCAATCTCAAAGTTCAGAGATTCCACAATCAGAAGTTACTTCTCATATTGCCTTGTGGTCTGCTGTGGGCATCTGTCGAATGGTGTGAACTCTGCGTGGGGAGCCTGGTCTACCCTCCAGACCCACGGTTTGGGTTGCGGTGGTGCCATGCTGTGCTCAGGGGCCTTCTTTTTTGGAAGTCTTGTCTGCAGTGAGCCTTGGTCATGTTCTCTTATGGAACCTTGGGTGCTAGACCACTCTGACCCTCAGTCTCATTTGCAGGTTCTGGGGAGGATTAAATGAGCTCATGGGATATCCAGGTGACTGAGGCAGAGTCGGCTCGGGATGAATCTTTGCTTCGTTTTCATTAGCTGCGGAGAAGACGATGACAGCTTGGTGCCTCTCCAACTTTAATATGGGTATGCCTCTCTTGGGGATCTTGTTAAATGCAGGCTGGTATTCAGTAGTTCTGGGTGGCAGTAGTTCTGCCTGGATTCTGTGCTTCTAACAAGCTCCTAGGTGTCGGTGACGCTGAGGGCAAGGGTTTGGCACCTGTGTTTCTCCCTTTCCGGAAGAGCAGGATGTCTGCCCCACCCCCACCCCGAGAGGAGAATACATCCGCAATGTGACTACTAGGAACCAGCTTCCCTCACATGCAAGTGTCCTGTACCACTGCTCCCAACCATTCTGTCTGAGGCGCAGCAAGCCAAAACACTGAAATGCTGAGGTTTGCAGCAAAGAGGAGGTTTATTCACAGGACAGCCAAGCGAGGACGTGACGTGACAATAGGTCTCAAATCCGCCTGCCCAAAGGCAAGGGGCTTTGGGTATCTGTGGGATAAAGAATAAAGAAGCAGGGCAGTATGAGGCATGGGGAGCATGAGGAAAGGTGATTGGAAAAACGTGTGCTCATCATTGTTCTGAGCTGGCATAACTAGGCTACAGGCCTCAGCACATTCTCAGGCTGGAGTTTTGGCCCTCTGATGGCAGGAGGTCAAAAGGCACTTGCCCAGGTGGAAGATCGGTGGTCCTCTCCACTCTAAACCAGCTCAGCCTAACCAGGCACAGCTGATTGCAAGTTCCTGGAGGATCACGGGGCAAACATCTTATTGCTTATGCTACATGCTACTTGGAGGACGTGCAGGTGTTCAAGCTACCTTGATGAGTGAAGACCGGGATTTGACTAATCATGACACCTTGTTTCACCTCCAGGCGAGCAGAAGAGAGCTGTAGGCTGAGTCTGGCTCGTGGCACCTGGAATTGGAAGCAGGTGGTTTAAAAACGGGCTCTCCCAACCTCTGTGTGACATTAGGTAGATAGACTATTGAACCTTCCTGTGCCTGTTTCTCCACAAGCAGCATGGGGACACTCAGAGTCCCTCTCTTGGGGGCTGTTATGGGGCTTCAGTGAGATATAGATGCATGCACAGGCACACGGGAGACACCCAGTGTGTGTTCCCTTCGTGCTTATTTTTATTAGGACACCAGTATTGTTAGAAGATTTCTGGTTTGAACAACAAATTAGATAGGTGGTCATTGCTATAGTTTATGTGAGAGCAATTCACATTGCCATTTGCAAAAAAGTAGTTGGTTGTCCAATGGGGATTATAAACATCCATTTAACATGAGCTACTGAACAGATAGTTCACACAGTAAGTACTTTATTTAAAATCAATTCTCTTTGTTTTCTTAAGCAATTGTTAACCCCCAATTTCGTGAGTACTACCAAGTAAGTCACTTGAAAATCATCTAGAGCAATCTATTTCACTTAGCAAGCCTAAAGCTATAGTTCAACCATTTTATTTACTGTTCTATGACAAAAATTACTCTAAACAGCTATTCCCTGGATAAGTAATCAGCTAAAGCTAGTTTGACTGACTAAATCGATTTACTGAGTTAATAAGCCAGTTGTTTTAGAATAGGTCGAATGCATATTTCTCATCCATTCTGCATTAAAGTGTTTCCCATTCGTACATACCCACATTCCTACTTCTGTGCTGTAGGGCTTGGCTGAACTACACCTGCCTTCAGTGAAACTTTTCTCTCCTGCACAATTGGAGATAATTTTAGTCTCCTCGTGACTCCCACGGGGTTACCTCTGTTGTGACACTTGACTCTTTGGTGGCATATTTTATTTGAAAAAGCCTTCCGTTACTCCGGGCACGTCAAACAGTAAATGCTTTCTCTTCGTAAACCTGCATAACAATTTTCTGAACTCTTCTGCTCTGGGCAAGATTCATCAGTACACCAGGCAAACATAGTGAAAGAGGAGACAGTACTTGTGTTGTATTCAATTGGGTCTTGATACCTAAGTGTGACTCTTAACCAAGGATTATGCAGTAGTTAAGGACACAGATTCAAGTTGTTTAGGATGTGTCCTAAAGTGTCAGTGGCAGAATTTAAGTCTCTACTCTGGAAATTGTAGACCTGAGACAAACTACTTCCCTAAACGTCATTTCCTACATCTGAGAAAGATAATAGTATCTACCTTGTAGTAGACTGAATAATACCATTGCCCCCAAATGTCCACATTCTACTCTCCAGAACCTGTGGATGTCACCTTAAATGGCAGAAGGCACTTTGCCAGTGGGATGAAAGTAATGGTTCTCAGATGGGAAGATTCTCCTGGACTACCTGGATGGGCCCAAATATAACCACTGGTGTTCTCGTAAGAGAGAGGCAGAGGGAATTTGTACTCCAAAGAGAATGTGATGACGAAGTTGGGGTTGCATTGATGTGGCCAGAAGTGAAGGAATGCTGGCGAGGAAACAAACAGATTCTCGCTTAGAGCCTCTACAAGGAGGATGGATGGCCCTGTCGACTTCTGGTTTCAGCCCAGGGAAACTGGTTTTGGACCTCTGTCTTCCAGAACCATAAGAAAATAAGTGTGTTTTGTTAGAAGCAAGCACATTTGTAGTCATTTGTTACAGCAGCCATAGGGAACTGATGCCTACCTCATAGGAAGTATTTCTCCAATTAAAATGTGTGACTGGAAACACACTTAGTGGCATGTGTGACACACACTAGTTATGCTACCGTAGGTCGTTCTTGGAAACTGAAGCCTTGGTTTTGAGAGATCATCAAAACCAGTACAATGGTTGCCATGTTTCTCCTTGTTCAGCCTGGTGACCAACCCGGTAGAGAGAGCTCCATCCTTTCCCACAGGACCCCACCTGTGGGTACGTAGAGGGAAGCGGTTATGTCTCCCTTAAGGCACCTTTTTCTTTTCCTTTCTACTTTTGTCTTCATTAATCTTCATCCAACTGACCTTTCTAAATTTTACAGAAAACAAAACCATTTCTCCATGGATTCAGATACTACCCCAAGTTAATATTCCAACCAAGTTCTTGTTCTTCCGGGTCTCATCACCAGAAATTTCTGAGCCTAACTCTACTCTAGTTTCTAGGATCACTCATTTTCTCATTTCTCCCTTCTCCTTTTAGTTCAGAGTCTTGTCAATTTAGTTCCTTCCCTAACCACAACTTATAGTACGGTGACACAGCAAAGTGATGAAAGTCTAGACGGTCTGGTTTTAATCCCGGGTTTTGCCACCTACTTACTGTGTGGCATTAGGCAAGCTTTTCAACGTCTCTGGGCCTCAGTTTCCCCCAGAAAAGTGAACATTATGAATATTGCCTACCTCTAGGGTTGCCATTATGAGGAATAAGTGAGTTAATATTTGGTAAGCCCTTAGAATAGACTACAGTTGTGCTTGTTAATAATAATAAATGAAATTCCAAGCGTATAACTTACTCAACTTTCTGTCATAACTTTGAAGTGTTGGTCTATCTGTTGGCTCACGTTGCAGATAAATGAGTCGAGGCATGGGCTGAGGCATTGCTATCACTGGGTGGTGTGTTCCCAGAACTTGGAACAGCGGTGTGAAATGGGTAGTGGTTCTATTGGAGACAGGGCAGACTGGAAAATGACAGCCTGGGAAGGAGGTGTGGTGTCCATAGCTTTGGTGTTAGAGGTGCTGCCTGCTGAAGCACCAGTGCCGGCCTAAGCCGTAAATGGGGTGCTGGGTTAAAGAGGAGCAGGATGGAAGATGACAGCGTGGGAAGGAGGTGTGGTGTCCATAGGTTCGGGGTCTGACGTGCTTCCTGCTGAAGCACCGATGCCCACCAGGGCCGTAAATGGGGTGGTGGGGAAAACAGGAGCAGAATGGAAGATGACAGCGTGTGAAGGTGGTGTGGTGTCCATAGGTTCGGGGTCTGACGTTCTTCCTGCTGAAGCACCGATGCCCGCCAAAGCCGTAAATGGGGTGGTGGGGAAAACAGGAGCAGAATGGAAGATGACAGCGTGTGAAGGTGGTGTGGTGTCCATAGGTTCGGGGTCTGACGTGCTTCCTGCTGAAGCACCGATGCCCGCCAAAGCCGTAAATGGGGTGGTGGGGAAAACAGGAGCAGAATGGAAGTGGACAGCGTGTGAAGGAGGTGTGGTGTCCATAGCTTCCATATTAGAGGTACTGCCTGCCTGATCTGAGAGCAGAGAGTGAAAGTGGGAGAGCCTCTTCCTAGATTCTAACTCCTCTTAATTTATAGCACTGGCTCTGCCTGGCTTTATGACATATCCATTGTTCGTGTCACAGAGAAAGTGCGGGCGGTGCAGGGTGTGAGGCAGGGGTCACATGCAAGCCCAGCTGCTGGCTTAACCCCGACCCAAAGGCAAAGGGCTTGTCCCCTTCTGGACTTTCTAGTGGCTGGGACTTCTGGCTGTGGGTGGCAGGTGTTTGGCACCAGATGGGCCACCATGTGGAGACTGTTGGGGACTGTGGAAGCCTCCTCCAGAGTTCACCCTGCCTGGGGACTGGCTCTGCAGGTTCCTCAGCCCTGCGTATGTATCGGCCAGGCCTTCCCCACCACGGGGCCCAGAGGCCAGAGCTTGCTCAGACCTGAGGGCAGGAGGCAGCCAGAGCTTACGAGGTTGTGGGCCACCTCGTTCGGAGACCTCCCCTGCTCCTCTGTGAGACCTGGAGACAGGATCGCCTTCTCCAGGGCTGCTCAGCTGCCAGCATCACCATGAGCCAGGTGGCCAAGGTTTCTGAGCAGGAGATGCAGAGCCCTGATCCGACTGGATGCTGCAGCCCACGATGTCCCTTCCTGGCAGATAGGTTCTTTCTTCACTTCTTTTTTGAAATTTGGTAAAAGAACATATAAACCTTTGCCTGTCCTTCAGGGTATATAGATGGTAGTGGCTTAGCCGGGATTCGATCCAAGCCTGTGTGATTCCAGAGCTTGTGCTCTGGACTGTGGTGCCTCCTTATCGTATATCCTTCATGTGTTACTTGTTTTTCTTTTATTCTTGTAGTCCTTATGGTACTTAGCCCTAAGTGCCATACCTGTAACGAACAGCTACACTGCCCTGTAGGAGGTCTTCTTTTGTTCAACGCATGAGTTGGTCATCCACCACACTGTGTTCTAATCTCAGAAGATACAGGTCAGGGACCACCAGTTGTCAGCATGGCACCATTCCATATTTCTAACTGAGGCTTGAAGCCCGTATTTTCCCTTTGTCTAGTTTGAAGGATCCAGATATGTAAAGATGATATTCTAGATAAATCATGGGTTATCCTGAAAGAAATTCACCAGTGACTTGTTCCGTATGGATTAGAAGCCAGCTTCTCTGGCCTTCCTGGAGTATATCCAGTAAGGCGTCTCATTCATATGTCTAGAAAGCAAATATATCATTTATTGCAACTTCAGCATGGAGCGATGTATTGGTATAAAGTACGATCAACACAATTTGGTCATTGTGAGTATGACAGCTGGGTCCACTCTTTACTACACTTATGTAACTCTAGGGATTCTTATGCCCAAGAGAGGAGACGTACTCTTGGCTGTCTAGGACAAGGGAAGCATGTGTTGTTATTCAGGAGCTGGAAGCTTCAGCATGACAGGTAGGAATTGAACAATCCTGTTCTACACATCACTTGACCTTGCTTAAAACTTGTTTCTTTGGCTTGCTTCATTGGAGTGTTTTCTCCCTCCTGAGGTTGACATTCTCTGTTATGTATCATGCATGTGACATGTAGAAGTTTCAGAACCCAAAATCATATAGATCAGTAAAAATGTATGTATATATATATATATATAAACCTATTGAAACTCACACTGGGCATAATTCATATATTCCAAAATCAGTTTGACCCTCTGCTCATGAGATTCTTTTTATGGTATGTCCCAGCAAATCTGGGCTTCCATCCCCAATAAATTTTGGGGTTGGAGGACACAAAAGCTTTTGCTCAGACCTAAATTCTGTCTGAAAACAAGGGAAATATTATAAGCCCTTTGTAACCTCTCCAAGATCAGAAATGATTTACAGCTGTGGCATTGAACCATAATTCCTCGATCTCATTTGAGAAGAGTTCAGTTAGAAACAGTGTCTTGATTTTTGTTTCTTCCCTGTTTTCTTGTCTTGCTTACCAACAATCCATTGTAATTCATGAGTTAGTATGGCAGCAGGCTGAGTGTTCCCGGGAGCTCATTAAATGAAGTGTTTTTCCTAAAATGACGTTTGTCTCCTTGTTTTCAGCCCCTCTTCTTTCCTCTGCCCTTGACTATAACCAGAGCTCAGCAAAAGCTGAGTGACTTTGTGCAGACCTTACTTAGGCTCAGCCTTTTTTTCTTCATTATTTTATTCATGGCTCCTCCATTTCATTGCTTGCCTTCCCGAAATGTGTTGAAATCTTTCTGTTGTTGATGACTTCCAGAATATCTTGGCTTTTATTGGTTGATTAATTTTGGTATTTCTACAGTTTTATTTAGATATGGTTTCAGGAGGAACAGAAAGTAAATATATTTCCTAGTCTGACATCTTGAGCTGAAAATCCCTGTGGATTTTAGCATCCAATGTTCCCATGGGAAAACACCCAACCATGGCCTTAATAGATGTAACACTCAAGATTTCAGCTTTTCTTGAGCAATCACTCAGGATTTCATATGTGGTCATTTCTAATGGGGAAATAATAACTATCTCATGATGTTGATTGGAGGATTAAATTAGATAATGAACATGAAAATGCTTTGTAAGATTTAAAAATCAGTAAAAATGTTTTTTGTTATTATTTGATTTGTTGCTATTTCAACTTCACTTGACAGTTGTTTATGACCTTGCCTATGTGAGAAAATGTCCTCTGGGTTATTTTTCTGAAAGCCAGAATGTATTTTTCAATAGCTCAATGGAACTGGCATTATTTGTGAAAGTTAAGGGTGAAGGGGTAAATGTTTCTTGACACCTATCACTTTACAGTGTTTTCAGGAACTAACTGACTCATGTATTCCTCTTCCAAATTTGGTTGAGGACCTCCTACCAGCCACATGCTTTACGTCAGGTGTTGGAAAGCATTTTCTGGATTTTAAATATCTTAGGCTTTGTGGGCCATATACAGTTTCTGTAGCTTCTCCTCCTCTTTCCTCTTCAACAAGCTTTCTAAACGTGAGAACCATTATTAGCTCACAGTCCCACAGATCCAGGCTGAGAGCCTGATTTGATTCGTGGCCATTATTTGCCAATTCCTGCTCTGCGTCTTCACTGAGGAGGGGGACCATGTTTGAGTAATCATTTCTTTGAATCAACTGTTGGTCTTCTGGGGCTTGTCCTTGCTCTCCTACAGTCTCTAATCAGCGTGGCATCCAGAGAGATCTTGTTAAAACATAAGTCAGATCATGTCACTCAAATTTCTTCAGTGGCTTCTTCACAGAAAATGCAAAGTCCTCAGAGTGCCTGCACAGACCTAGAAATCTGGGCCTCTGTTTCCTCTCTGACTGTTTCGTTTTCCTCTCCAATTTGCTCGCTCTGTTTTCCACACGCTGACATCCTTTCTGCTCCTTGGATACTCCAAACCTACTCTTGCCTCATTGACTTTCTGCCGCACGCCAGCCGCAGAAAGAGGATTTCACCGCCCAGGGTCAGAAGGGAAGGGATGAGGACCTGAAGTAGCACTGACGAATGGGGTCAGAAGCCCATGGGGTCAGAAGGCTGCAATGAGGAGCCTACTCACCGCAACAAAGAATAGACCCCCGCTCGCCGAAACTAGAGAAAGCTCGCATGCAGCAATGAAGACCCAATGCAGCCAAAAATAAATAAACAAAACATAAAGTATAGAATCTTAAAAAAGCAACAAAAAAATCGATAAAGAATATTACGAGAATAGAATCACAGGCCAGTTTCTCCTTTGAACATGCATGCAAAATGTGTAAAGAGAAGCACAAACTGTATCCATGGTATGTAAAACAATCATATATCAGAATCAAAGTAGCTTTATTCTGGCAATGCAAGGTTGCTTTAATGTCCAAACATGAAACTGATCCCAGGAATGAATTAGAGTGGGGAAAGAAGTCATTTACAACTGAAATCTTGGGACTTCCCTGGTGGTCCAGTATTTAGAACATGACACTTTCACTGCTGGGGCCCTGGGGTCCAATCCCAGGTCAGGGAACTAAGATCCTGCAAGACATGAGGCAGGGCCCTGAAAAAAACAAAAAAAAAGGAAAGAAAGAAGTCTTAACCAGGAGAAGCACAAGATCGAATAAACATAACAGATAACACCTTATGAAAAGTAGGTGAAGATTATGAAATATTCTAAAATGTAAAACAAAAAGAAAGTTTTAAAGATTCAAAAGGATGTGACAAATATTGTACATAGGCAAAAATGAAATGAAATAAAATATACAAATGATGGGAACCCAAAATTCCAGATGCCCAAGTCCTGTCTCTGAAGAGTCTCATTCAATGGGTTCAGGATTTCCTCTATATTTCAAAACCTACAGGTGATTCTGGTACGATTCACAGACACAATGTAAAGCTTCTCTTTTACAGGAAAGAATACCAGATTATTTTGTTATCTTATAGTTATACTAACAGGTTGTACTATTGACGGATAAGTCCGCTGTCAAAATGCACCCCCACTAGGGGTAAAAAAGGAACTAGTAGTGTCTACTGCTACTTGGTGGCAGCATGCATGTATTGCAAGGGCAATTATTGTAGCAATCCAAATTAGTGGAACATTTTAGAATTGGAAGACTACATACAGATCATCTAGTCAAGCTTCCAACTATTAAAGTTGTGAAAACTAAGGCCCATATAAATGACATGATTTATCTCCAAAGAGCATTAGTGAAAGTATGAAATAAAAAATATCTCTGAACTTTTAATTTAGTGCTGTTTTTATTAATCTCAAGTATTAGCTTAAACTTCAGTGTGACAGATTTGGGATTGAATTCTTGCTCACGTTTACTGGTTGCGTGCCTTTTAGTAAGTTACTAAAACACTTTTCTTAAAAATAGACGTATTTATTTATTTATCTTTGGCTGCCTAGGCTCTTCGTTGCTGTGCGCGGGCTTTCTCTAGTTGCGGTGAGCGGGGGCCACTCTTTGTTGCAGTACGCGGGCTTCTCATTGTGGTGGCTTCTCGTTGTTGCTGAGCATGGGGTCTAGGTGCGTGGGCTTCAGTAGCTGTGGTTCACGGGCTCTAGCACACAGGCTCAGTAGTTGTGGCACATGGTCTTAGTTGCTCCGTGGCATGTGGGATCTTCCCGCATCAGGGCTCAAACGTGTGTCCCGTGCACTGGCAGGTGGATCCTTAACCACCGCGCCAACAGGGAAGCCCTACTAATACACTTTTAACTTTGCTTTTCACGTATGTAAAATGGTGAGCCTTGACTGATATAGAATATGAGATATCCTAGCACTGTTCTTCACACATATATGTAGTTAAAATTTTTTGGCTCTCATCCCACTTAAACAGCCTCTATCCCCTTAATAATGAATGTGTCTTTCAGCTAGCAGAGCACCCCACAGCTGACCACATTCTGGCAAGAGATATAGGATTCTTTTTCTTACTGGGGGTTCTTTATACCTGATATTTGAAGTGCACTTAAACATGAACAACTCTTGTTTATACTGTATTAATGGATTTGATGGATGAATTTTAGAAAGTAATATGCAGGAATTGAGCTGCCTTACTCTCAAGAAATATAATTCGATAGTGGTGGCTAGAAAGATAAACAGTGTTTGGACAGGGAGTCCATATTGGATGTGAACTTCCTGTACTCCCATTCGTCTATTAAGAATAAATAGAATCCTTTCAAACTGTGTTTTAAAGGGCAGTTATTTCTTTCTGCCTCATTTAAGTTACCTGCAAGAAAAAGACAATCTCCTGCATCCTTGTTTAATAGGCTTTTAACGTAAAGCAGATAATTTTTTGCAACATTTCCCAAACTTTTCGTTATCCAATTGGCTGAGGCTTCTCAACGATTATCATTTCACAACAATATCTCCATCTTCAGCTTCTTTCAATGAATTGGCCTAATAGATGTGCCGTTAAAACAGAGCTTCACTCTCAATGTATTTTTAATTTTGTATTCAAAGGGTATGAAGGATTCAGCCATAACAGTGAGTGGATTTCTGATACATGCTGCATGATGGATGCAACTAAGTGAAAGGAGTCAGGCATGAAAGGCTACATATCGTATGGTTCCATTTATATGAAATGTCCAGCAGTGGCAAATCCATACACACAGAAAAGATTCTACATTAGTGGTTGCCAGGGGGTTTGAAGAGAGGGAAATAGGGAATGACTCCTTAAAATGGGTGTAGGTTTCCTCTTGGTTGATGAAAATGTTTTGCAGCTAGGCAGTGGTGATAGTTGCACAACACTGTGACAGTAGTAAATTCCACTGAATGGTACGGTGAATTGTAAAATGATCCAAATGGTGAATGTTGTGTTATGTTCCTTTTACTACAATAAAAAGGAGAAAGAATTCGGGAAAGACTTAGAGTTTGGGAAACTAAGGTGAACTGGTCAAGAAAAAGACAGCTCTATTGTTCAGTTTTCTCTCAGCTCTCCCAGTGCATTAATCCTCAGCCAAAAGTAGCCTGAACTTGTAGATGATAGTCATTCAACACAGTCCAGGGAAAAGTAAATAAAATAAAACCCAACTCTTCTTCTTTAGCACATGTAGGAAAGGTTAACTTGCTGCTCAGCCACGTGGACATTCATGAAGACGTTTCACTTTAGCTGTCCTCTACTTCAGTACTTTACGCACTTGAGCTCATTCACACATGTAGGCAACAGCATTCCTTACTTCGATGGAATCTGCAACACTGGTTGTGATCGGTCTCATGGAAAGAAAAGGAAAGGTGGCGCGGAAGCCAAGGGAAGAGATTTTCAAGACAGAGACGTTGTTTAAGATCTGACTCGGCTTGGCGGTCACAAAGATAAGGATTGAGAAGTAGTGCCCTGGACTTGTCAACGGAGAAATCATTGGGGGCTTCAAGGAGATCAGTTTCACGAGAGTAGGGGGGCAGAAACCAGACCGCAGTGTGGATGGGAGGGGAGAAATGGGGGGCAAGTCAAGAAATTGATGGCAAAGGGAAAGAAGGGAGGGGTGGATAGGAGGACAGGAGAATGGAATGGAGGAGAGCAGTTCCTTGTGGCTCTTTAATATGGCTGGGAGGGGCCAACAGAGAAGGAGAGCGTGAAGATGTAGGAAGAGGGGGTGGCATCCCGAGCCCAAGGAGGACTGGCCCCTGTCTTCAGCTCCCACCAGCTGGATGTTCCCTCCCTCTAGCTTTCCACGTAGGCTGTGGAAGTTGCCTCTTGCCTCCTTGGATCAGCCGCCCTTGATTCGTTCGTCCTTTTCTTATTTCTCAGCACACCTGGGTCATACGTTATGTGAAGACAAACAAATCACCACTGATGCTTAATTTTCTTGAAAAATCCCCAGGCAGGTACCATTTTGGAGAACTACATATTGTGCCTCAGCAAGCCAAAGTAGCCCATTTTTCCTCTCTCATTGGGAGAGATTGCTGTTTCTTGGAGAACCTGATGAAGAGGGTGACTCACACTTAGGAATAACGTTGCTTGAAAAGTGCAAAAGGTGAGGTAGTTTGGCTCTGAGGGGCCTCTGAGGCCTGAGACTTCCTGAGAGATGGCAGACTCACAGCTCCCATTTCCCTCTGTCCCTGGGCTATGAGCTCGTCAAATGAGATGGTAAATAAAGTCACTGACATGGTTTAAAGGATAATTTAGTTCTCTCTTGTTCACTCAGAGCAAATTGAATGGGATTTGCATACAACATATGGATGAAATATCCATACGATGGGGCTTGACCATATCCTCATGGTTCCCCTTCCCTTTTCTACATCTGGCCCCTTTAGCTCTGCAGACTTAACCCCACACCATCGGTCCACCCAGTCGGTCCGCTGAACGTCGCTTCCTCCTTCGCATCTGGTCGTTGTCGTCACCTTGTTCTCCACTACCGCCTCCTGCAGTAGCTGTTAGGTCCAGAGAGGTTGGTTCACTGTGAGCAAGTAACTGTCAACTCCATGGACAGGTGGAAGTGACTTGGCAGCCGGGATGCGCCCATCCTGAGTTCATTATACCCATGAGGGTCAAGGAGAATGGGGATGCAGCTGGTCTGCAGAGCCCCGGCAGTTCTGAGACACATGCTCCTGGATCCACACATTGCTCCATACCCAGCCTTGCCTTTCTTTGTTCTCTCTCTTGACTCCATCCAGGTTTCTGCTCTCCTTGTCCCTTTGGGGAGGGAGGCCAGTACCAGCCCAGGTGTAGTCCCCCAAAGCTTCCTACTTCCAAGCGTTACGTAGGCTTGTATATCCACTTGCTTGGGTTGCCCTGGCATTCGTGCCAACAAGTTGAGTGGTTTATGCCCTAGGCTCTCTTTTCTGGCAAGAATGTGCCTAAAAATCTCCATCTCTGGTTTGGTGGCCCCTAAAAATTCCCAGTCAGTTTTGGTGAGGGGACACTTGGTGACAGTGTTGTCTTTCGAAATGAGTAGTTCCGTTACCGACAATCCTTTGCTCCCCATCCGTTATTTATAAGGTTTCCCTGTTTGTATGTGCAAACTATTTGTGTGTATATTTGGAGAAATACATTGTACAGGCCTCTTTTTTATTTCTTCCACACACCCTAGAGATGTCATAGAGGCAGTAAATATGTCCAACTTTTTGAGAACTTGGAACAATCAAGACTTACCTGTATGGAATGCTGTTCATGATGTCAATTCCCGCGACAGTACCTTTCATCTGACACACTTAGGGACTGTTAACAGATTAAAAGCAGTAAAAGACGCGGATAGAGAGAATTTTCATTATCTTGTGCTCTGAAATCTTGGATTTTCATTGGTTTCAATGGGCCTGAAAATGTATTTTCTTTAGTAGGGACATAGAAGCCTCTAGCCGTATTCTTAACAAAGCAAGGTGAGTTATAAGCAATCATCTGATGGAGGGTAAATGTGCCACAGTCCAGTTTAAGAAAAATACAATATAAAAGTCTTACCATGGAAGAAAATCTTTATATGATCTTTTGAAAAAAAAAAAGCTTCAAGAAACATAAAGACATGACACCATATTCAGTTTAAAGTCAGTGACTTGTAAGCAAGGCAAAGCAAAGACAGTCTGATTAAGGCCGTTGCATTGTTCTGGCATGTTTTAGGTCTCACCCATTTCTGTGGCCTTTTTAGAACCTAAGCTTCTAGGGCACAGAGAACTTCATCTTGACGTAGGGCTGAGCAAATGCACGGAGCATTTCTCAATAAGTAGGCATTAAATTCTTAGTCCAGAAGGAGCCTTGAGATGCCCTCTCTTTACTCCTTGGTAGAACTGTTTTAACCATCCCCCGAAAACAGATTTTTTTCTTTCAATCTCAAAGTTCAGAGATTCCACAATCAGAAGTTACTTCTCATATTGCCTTGTGGTCTGCTGTGGGCATCTGTCGAATGGTGTGAACTCTGCGTGGGGAGCCTGGCCTACCCTCCAGGCCCACGGTTTGGGCTGCAGTGGTGTCATGCTGTGCTCAGGGGCCTTCTTTTTTGGAAGTCTTGGCTCCAGTGAGCCTTGGTCATGTTCTTTTATGGAACCTTGGGTGCTAGACCACTCTGACCCTCAGTCTCATTTGTAGGTTCTGGGGAGGATTAAATGAGCTCATGGGATATCCAGGTGACTGAGGCAGAGTCGGCTCGGGATGAATCTTTGCTTCGTTTTCATTAGCTGCGGAGAAGACGATGACAGCTTGATGCCTCTCCAACTTTAATATGGGTATGCCTCTCTTTGGGATCTTGTTAAACGCAGGCTGGTATTCAGTAGTTCTGGGTGGGGCCTGGATTCTGTGCTTCTAACAAGCTCCTAGGTGACGGTGACGCTGAGGGCAAGGGTTTGGCACCTGTGTTTCTCCCTTTCCGGAAGAGCAGGATGTCTTCCCACCCTCACCCCGAGAGGAGAAAACATCCGCAATGTGACTACTAGGAACCAGCTTCCCTCACATGCAAGGGTCCTGTACCACTGCTCCCAACCATTCTGTCTGAGGCGCAGCAAGCCAAAACACTGAAATGTTGAGGGTTGCAGCAAAGAGGAGGTTTATTCACAGGGCAGCCAAGCGAGGACGTGACGTGACAATAGGTCTCAAATCCGCCTCCCCAAAGGCAAGGGGCTTTGGGTATCTGTGGGATAAAGAATAAAGAAGCAGGGCAGTATGAGGCATGGGGAGCATGAGGAAAGGTGATTGGAAAAACGTGTGCTCATCATTGTTCTGAGCTGGCATAACTAGGCTACAGGCCTCAGCACATTCTCAGGCTGGAGTTTTCGGCCCTCTGATGGCAGGAGGTCAAAAGGCACTTGCCCAGGTGGAAGATCGGTGGTCCTCTCCACTCTAAACCAGCTCAGCCTAACCAAGCACAGCTGATTCCAAGTTCCTGGACGATCATGGGGCAAACATCTTATTGCTTATGCTACATGCTACTTGGAGGACGTGCAGGTGTTCAAGCTACCTTGATGAGTGAAGACCGGGATTTGACTAATCATGACACCTTGTTTCACCTCCAGGCGAGCAGAAGAGAGCTGTAGGCTGAGTCTGGCTCGTGGCACCTGGAATTGGAGGCAGGTGGTTTAAAAACGGGCTCTCCCACCCTCTGGGTGATATTAGGTAGATAGACTATTGAACCTTCCTGTGCCTGTTTCTCCACAAGCAGCATGGGGACACTCAGAGTCCCTCTCTTGGGGGCTGTTATGGGGCTTCAGTGAGATATAGATGCATGCACAGGCACACGGGAGACACCCAGTGTGTGTCCCCTTCATGCTTATTTTTGTTAGGACACCAGTATTGTTAGAAGATTTCTGGTTTGGACAACAAATTAGATAGGTGGTCATTGCTATAGTTTATGCGAGAGCAATTCACATTGCCATTTGCAAAAAAGTAGTTGGTTGTCCAATGGGGATTATAAACATCCGTTTAACATGAGCTACTGAACAGATAGTTCACACAGTAAGTACTTTATTTAAAATCAATTCTCTTTGTTTTCTTAAGCAATTGTTAACCCCCAATTTCGTGAGTACTACCAAGTAAGTCACTTGAAAATCATCTAGAGCAATCTATTTCACTTAGCAAGCCTAAAGCTATAGTTCAACCATTTTATTTACTGTTCTATGACAAAAATTACTCTAAACAGCTATTCCCTGGATAAGTAATCAACTAAAGCTAGTTTGACTGACTAAATCGATTTACTGAGTTAATAAGCCAGTTGTTTTAGAATAGGTCGAATGCATATTTCTCATCCATTCTGCATTAAAGTGTTTCCCATTCGTACATACCCACATTCCTACTTCTGTGCTGTAGGGCTTGGCTGAACTACACCTGCCTTCAGTGAAACTTTTCTCTCCTGCACAATTGGAGATAATTTTAGTCTCCTCGTGACTCCCACGGGGTTACCTCTCTTGTGACACTTGACTATTTGGTGGCATATTTTATTTGAAAAAGCCTTCCGTTACTCCAGGCACGTCAAACAGTAAATGCTTTCTCTTCGTAAACCTGCATAACAATTTTCTGAACTCTTCTGCTCTGGGCAAGATTCATCAGTACACCAGGCAAACATAGTGAAAGAGGAGACAGTACTTGTGTTGTATTCAATTGGGTCTTGATACCTAAGTGTGACTCTTAACCAAGGATTATGCAGTAGTTAAGGACACAGATTCAAGTTGTTTAGGGTGTGTCCTAAAGTGTCAGTGGCAGAATTTAAGTCTCTACTCTGGAAATTGTAGACCTGAGACAAACTACTTCCCTAAACGTCATTTCCTACATCTGAGAAAGATAATAGTATCTACCTTGTAGTAGACTGAATAATCCCATTGCCCCCAAATGTCCACATTCTACTCTCCAGAACCTGTGAATGTCACCTTAAATGGCAGAAGGCACTTTGCCAGTGGGATGAAAGTAATGGTTCTCAGATGGGAAGATTCTCCTGGACTACCTGGATGGGCCCAAATATAACCACTGGTGTTCTCGTAAGAGAGAGGCAGAGGGAATTTGTACTCCAAAGAGAATGTGATGACGAAGTTGGGGTTGCATTGATGTGGCCAGAAGTGAAGGAATGCTGGCGAGGAAACAAACAGATTCTCGCTTAGAGCCTCTACAAGGAGGATGGATGGCCCTGTTGACTTCTGGTTTCAGCCCAGGGAAACTGGTTTTGGACCTCTGTCTTCCAGAACCATAAGAAAATAAGTGTGTTTTGTTAGAAGCAAGCACATTTGTAGTCATTTGTTACAGCAGCCATAGGGAACTGATGCCTACCTCATAGGAAGTATTTCTCCAATTAAAATGTGTGACTGGAAACACACTTAGTGGCATGTGTGACACACACTAGTTATGCTACCGTAGGTCGTTCTTGGAAACTGAAGCCTTGGTTTTGAGAGATCACCAAAACCAGTACAATGGTTGCCATGTTTCTCCTTGTTCAGCCTGGTGACCAACCCGGTAGAGAGAGCTCCATCCTTTCCCACAGGACCCCACCTGTGGGTACGTAGAGGGAAGCGGTTATGTCTCCCTTAAGGCACCTTTTTCTTTTCCTTTCTACTTTTGTCTTCATTAATCTTCATCCAACTGACCTTTCTAAATTTTACAGAAAACAAAACCATTTCTCCATGGATTCAGATACTACCCCAAGTTAATATTCCAACCAAGTTCTTGTTCTTCCGGGTCTCATCACCAGAAATTTCTGAGCCTAACTCTACTCTAGTTTCTAGGATCACTCATTTTCTCATTTCTCCCTTCTCCTTTTAGTTCAGAGTCTTGTCAATTTAGTTCCTTCCCTAACCACAACTTATAGTACGGTGACACAGCAAAGTGATGAAAGTCTAGACGGTCTGGTTTTAATCCCGGGTTTTGCCACCTACTTACTGTGTGGCATTAGGCAAGCTATTCAATGTCTCTGGGCCTCAGTTTCCCCCAGAAAAATGAACATTATGAATATTCCCTACCTCTAGGGTTGCCATTATGAGGAATAAGTGAGTTAATATTTGGTAAGCCCTTAGAATAGTACTTCTTATAGTCTAAGCACTACAGTTTTGCTTGTTAATAATAATAAATGAAATTCCAAGCGTATAACTTACTCAACTTTCTGTCATAACTTTGAAGTGTTGGTCTGTCTGTTGGCTCACGTTGCAGGTAAATGAGTCGAGGCATGGGCTGAGGCATTGTTATCACTGGGTGGTGTGTTCCCAGAACATGGAACAGCGGTGTGAAATGGGTAGTGGTACTATTGGAAACAGGGCAGACTGGAAAATGACAGCCTGGGAAGGAGGTGTGGTGTCCATAGCTTTGGTGTTAGAGGTGCTGCCTGGTGAAGCACCAGTGCCGGCCTAAGCCGTAAATGGGGTGCTGGGATAAAGAGGAGCAGGATGGAAGATGACAGCCTGGGAAGGAGGTGTGGTGTCCATAGGTTCCGGGTCTGAGGTGCTGACTGCTGAGGCACCAATGTCCACCAAAGGCGTAAATGGGTTGCTGGAGAAAAGAGGAGTAGAATAGAAGATGACAGCGTGTGAAGGAGGTGTGGTGTCCATAGGTTCGGGGTCTGACGTGCTTCCTGCTGAAGCACCGATGCCCGCCAGGGCCGTAAATGGGGTGCTGGGGAAAACAGGAGCAGAATGGAAGATGACAGCGTGTGAAGGAGGGTTGGTGTCCATAGGTTCGGAGTCTGACATGCTGCCTGCTGCAGCACTGACGCTCGCCAGGGCCGTAAATGGGGTGCTGGGGAAAACAGGAGCAGAATGGAAGATGACAGCGTGTGAAGGAGGTGTGGTGTCCATAGGTTCGGAGTCTGACATGCTGCCTGCTGCAGCACTGACGCTCACCAGGGCCGTAAATAGGGTGCTGGGGAAAACAGGAGCAGAATGGAAGATGACAGCGTGTAAAGGAGGTGTGGTGTCCATAGGTTGGGGCTCTGACGTGCTTCCTGCTGAAGCACCGATGCACGCCAAAGCCGTAAATGGGGTGCTGGAGAAAACAGGAGCAGAATGGAAGATGACAGCGTGTGAAGGTGGTGTGCTGTCCATAGGTTTGGGGTCTGACGTGGTTCCTGCTGAAGCACCGATGCCCGCCAGGGCCGTAAATGGGGTGCTGGGGAAAACAGGAGCAGAATGGAAGAGGACAGCGTGTGAAGGAGGTGTGGTGTCCATAGCTTCCATATTAGAGGTACTGCCTGCCTGATCTCAGAGCAGAGAGTGAAAGTGGGAGAGCCTCTTCCTAGATTCTAACTCCTCTGAATTTATAGCACTGGCTCTGCATGGCTTTATGACATATCCATTGTACGTGTCACAGAGAAAGAGCGGGCGGGGAAGGGGGTGAGGCAGGGGTCACATGCAAGCCCAGCTGCTGGCTTAACCCCGGCCCAAAGGCAAAGGGCGGGGCCCCTTCTGGAGTTTCTAGTGGCTGGGACTTCTGGCTGTGGGTGGCAGGTGTTTGGCACCAGATGGGCCACCATGCGGAGACTGTTGGGGACTGTGGAAGCCTCGTCCAGAGCTCACCCTGCCTGGGGACTGGCTCTGCAGGTCCCTCAGCCCTGCGTATGTATCGGCCAGGCCTACCCCACCACGGGGCCCAGAGGCCAGAGCCTGCTCAGACCTGAGGGCAGGAGGCAGCCAGAGCTTACCAGGGTGTGGGCCACCTCGTCCGGAGTCCTCCCCAGCTCCTCTGCGAGACCTGGAGACAGGATCGCCTTCTCCAGGGCTGCTCAGCTGCCAGCATCACCATGAGCCAGGTGGCCAAGGTTTCTGAGCAGGAGATGCAGAGCCCTGATCCGACTGGATGCTGCAGCCCACGATGTCCCTTCCTGGCAGATAGGTTCTTTCTTCACTTCTTTTTTGAAATTTGGTAAAAGAACATTTAAACCTTGGCCTGTCCTTCAGGGTATATAGATGGTAGTGGCTTAGCCGGGATTCGATCCAAGCCTGTGTGATTCCAGAGCTTGTGCTCTGGACTGTGGTGCCTCCTTATCGTATATGCTTCATGTGTTACTTGTTTTTCTTTTATTCTTGTAGTCCTTATGGTACTTAGCCCTAAGTGCCATACCTGTAACGAACAGCTACACTGCCCTGTAGGAGGTCTTCTTTTGTTCAACGCATGAATTGGTCATCCACCACACTGTGTTCTAATCTCAGAAGATACAGGTCAGGGACCACCAGTTGTCAGCATGGCACCATTCCATATTTCTAACTGAGGCTTGAAGTCTGTATTTTCCCTTTGTCTAGTTTGAAGGATCCAGATATGTAAAGATGATATTCTAGATAAATCATGGGCTATCCTGAAAGAAATTCACCAGTGAATTGTTCCATATGGATTAGAAGCCAGCTTCTCTGGCCTTCCTGGAGTATATCCAGTAAGGCATCTCATTCATATGTCTAGAAAGCAAATATATCATTTATTGCAACTTCAGCGTGGAGCGATGTATTGGTATAAAGTACGATCAACACAATTTGGTCATTGTGAGTATGACAGCTGGGTCCACTCTTTACTACACATATGTAACTCTAGGGATTCTTATGCCCAAGAGAGGAGACGTACTCTTGGCTGTCTAGGACAAGGGAAGCATGTGTTGTTATTCAGGAGCTGGAAGCTTCAGCATGACAGGTAGGAATTGAACAATCCTGGTCTACACATCACTTGACCTTGCTTAAAACTTGTTTCTTTGGCTTGCTTCATTGGAGTGTTTTCTCCCTCCTGGGGCTGACATTGTCTGTTATGTATCACGCATGTGACATGTAGAAGTTTCAGAACCCAAAATCATATAGATCAGTAAAAATGTACATATATATATAAACCTATTGAAACTCACACTGGGCATAATTCATATATTCCAAAATCAGTTTGACCCTCTGCTCATGAGATTCTTTTTGTGGTATGTCCCAGCAAATCTGGGCTTCCATCCCCAATAAATTTTGGGGTTGGAGGACACAAAAGCTTTTGCTCAGACCTAAATTCTGTCTGAAAACAAGGGAAATATTATAAGCCCTTTGTAACCTCTCCAAGAGCAGAAATGATTTACAGCTGTGGCATTGAACCATAATTCCTCAATCTCATTTGAGAAGAGTTCAGTTAGAAACAGTGTCTTGATTTTTGTTTCTTTTGTTTCTTCCCTGTTTTCTTGTCTTGCTTACCAACAATCCATTGTAATTCATGAGTTAGTATGGCAGCAGGCTGAGTGTTCCCTGGAGCTCATTAAATGAAGTGTTTTTCCTAAAATGACGTTTGTCTCCTTGTTTTCAGCCCCTCTTCTTTCCTCTGCCCTTGACTATAACCAGAGCTCAGCAAAAGCTGAGTGACTTTGTGCAGACCTTACTTAGGCTCAGCCTTTTTTCTTCATTATTTTATTCATGGCTCCTCCATTTCATTGCTTGCCTTCTCGAAATGTGTTGAAATCTTTCTGTGGTTGATGATTTCCAGAATATCTTGGCTTTTATTGGTTGATTAATTTTGGTATTTCTACAGTTTTATTTAGATATGGTTTCAGGAGGAACAGAAAGTAAATATATTTCCTAGTCTGCCATCTTGAGCTGAAAATCCCTGTGGATTTTAGCATCCAATGTTCCCATGGGAAAACACCCAACCATGGCCTTAATAGATGTAACACTCAAGATTTCAGCTTTTCTTGAGCAATCACTCAGGATTTCATATGTGGTCATTTCTAATGGGGAAATAATAACTATCTCATGACGTTGATTGGAGGATTAAATTAGATAATGAACATGAAAATGCTTTGTAAGATTTAAAAATCAGTAAAAATGTTTTTTGTTATTATTTGATTTGTTGCTATTTCAACTTCACTTGACAGTTGTTTATGACCTTGTCTATGTGAGAAAATGTCCTCTGGGTTATTTTCCTGAAAGCCAGAATGTATTTTTCAATAGCTCAATGGAACTGGCATCATTTGTGAAGGTTAAGGGTGAAGGGGTAAATGTTTCTTGACACCTATCACTTTACAGTGTTTTCAGGAACTAACTGACTCATGTATTCCTCTTCCAAATTTGGTTGAGGACCTCCTACCAGCCACATGCTTCACGTCAGGTGTTGGAAAGCATTTTCTGGATTTTAAATATCTTAGGCTTTGTGGGCCATATACAGTTTCTGTAGCTTCTCCTCCTCTTTCCTCTTCAACAAGCTTTCTAAACGTGAGAACCATTATTAGCTCACAGTCCCACACATCCAGGCTGAGAGCCTGATTTGATTCGTGGCCATTATTTGCCAATTCCTGCTCTGCGTCTTCACTGAGGAGGGGGACCATGTTTGAGTAATCATTTCTTTGAATCAACTGTTGGTCTTCTGGGGCTTGTCCTTGCTCTCCTACAGTCTCTAATCAGCGTGGCATCCAGAGAGATCTTGTTAAAACATAAGTCAGATCATGTCACTCAAATTTCTTCAGTGGCTTCTTCACAGAAAATGCAAAGTCCTCAGAGTGCCTCCACAGACCTAGAAATCTGGGCCTCTGTTTCCTCTCTGACTGTTTCGTTCTCCTCTCCAATTTGCTCGCTCTGTTTTCCACACGCTGACATCCTTTCTGCTCCTTGGATACTCCAAACCTACTCTTGCCTCATTGACTTTCTGCCGCACGCCAGCCGCAGAAAGAGGATTTCACCGCCCAGGGTCAGAAGGGAAGGGGTGAGGACCTGAAGTAGCACTGACGAATGGGGTCAGAAGCCCATGGGGTCAGAAGGCTGCAATGAGAAGCCTACTCACCGCAACAAAGAATAGACCCCCGCTCGCCGCAACTAGAGAAAGCTCGCATGCAGCAATGAAGACCCAATGCAGCCAAAAATAAATAACTAAAACATAAAGTATAGAATCTTAAAAAAGCAACAAAAAAATCGATAAAGAATATTACGAGAATAGAATCACAGGCCAGTTTCTCCTTTGAACATGCATGCAAAATGTGTAAAGAGAAGCACAAACTGTATCCATGGTATGTAAAACAATCCTATATCAGAATCAAAGTAGCTTTATTCTGGCAATGCAAGGTTGCTTTAACGTCCAAACATGAAACTGATCCCAGGAATGAATTAGAGTGGGGAAAGAAGTCATTTACAACTGAAATCTTGGGACTTCCCTGGTGGTCCAGTATTTAGAACATGACGCTTTCACTGCTGGGGCCCTGGGGTCCAATCCCAGGTCAGGGAACTAAGATCCTGCAAGACATGAGGCAGGGCCCCGAAAATAACAAAAAAAGGAAAGAAAGAAGTCTTAACCAGGAGAAGCACAAGATCGAATAAACATAACAGATAACACCTTATGAAAAGTAGGTGAAGATTATGGAATATTCTAAAATTTAAAACAAAAAGAAAGTTTTAAAGATTCAAAAGGATGTGACAAATATTGTACATAGGCAAAAATGAAATGAAATAAAATATACAAATGATGGGAACCCAAAATTCCAGATGCCCAAGTCCTGTCTCTGAAGAGTCTCATTCAATGGGTTCAGGATTTCCTCTATATTTCAAAACCTACAGGTGATTCTGGTACGATTCACAGACACAATGTAAAGCTTCTCTTTTACAGGAAAGAATACCAGATTATTTTGTTATCTTATAGTTATACTAACAGGTTGTACTATTGACGGATAAGTCCGCTGTCAAAATGCACCCCCACTAGGGGTAAAAAAGGAACTAGTAGTGTCTACTGCTACTTGGTGGCAGCATGCATGTATTGCAAGGGCAATTATTGTAGCAATCCAAATTAGTGGAACATTTTAGAATTGGAAGACTACATACAGATCATCTAGTCAAGCTTCCAACTATTAAAGTTGTGAAAACTAAGGCCCATATAAATGACATGATTTATCTCCAAAGAGCATTAGTGAAAGTATGAAATAAAAAATATCTCTGAACTTTTAATTTAGTGCTGTTTTTATTAATCTCAAGTATTAGCTTAAACTTCAGTGTGACAGATTTGGGATTGAATTCTTGCTCACGTTTACTGGTTGCGTGCCTTTTAGTAAGTTACTAAAACACTTTTCTTAAAAATAGACGTATTTATTTATTTATCTTTGGCTGCCTAGGCTCTTCGTTGCTGTGCGCGGGCTTTCTCTAGTTGCGGTGAGCGGGGGCCACTCTTTGTTGCAGTACACGGGCTTCTCATTGTGGTGGCTTCTCGTTGTTGCTGAGCACGGGGTCTAGGTGCGTGGGCTTCAGTAGCTGTGGTTCACGGGCTGTAGCACGCAGGCTCAGTAGTTGTGGCACATGGTCTTAGTTGCTCCGTGGCATGTGGGATCTTCCCGCATCAGGGCTCAAACGTGTGTCCCGTGCACTGGCAGGTGGATCCTTAACCACCGCGCCAACAGGGAAGCCCTACTAATACACTTTTAACTTTGCTTTTCACGTATGTAAAATGGTGAGCCTTGACTGATATAGAATATGAGATAACCTAGCACTGTTCTTCACACATATATGTAGTTAAAATTTTTTGGCTCTCATCCCACTTAAACAGCCTCTATCCCCTTAATAATGAATGTGTCTTTCAGCTAGCAGAGCACCCCACAGCTGACCACATTCTGGCAAGAGACTTAGGATTCTTTTTCTTACTGGGGGTTCTTTATACCTGATATTTGAAGTGCACTTAAACATGAACAACTCTTGTTTATACTGTATTAATGGCTTTGATGGATGAATTTTAGAAAGTAATATGCAGGAATTGAGCTGCCTTACTCTCAAGAAATATAATTCGATAGTGGTGGCTAGAACGATAAACAGTGTTTGGACAGGGAGTCCATATTGGATGTGAACTTCCTGTACTCCCATTCGTCTATTAAGAATAAATAGAATCCTTTCAAACTGTGTTTTAAAGGGCAGTTATTTCTTTCTGCCTCATTTAAGTTACCTGCAAGAAAAAGACAATCTCCTGCATCCTTGTTTAATAGGCTTTTAACGTAAAGCAGATAATTTTTTGCAACATTTCCCAAACTTTTCGTTATCCAATTGGCTGAGGCTTCTCAATGATTATCATTTCACAACAATATCTCCATCTTCAGCTTCTTTCAATGAATTGGCCTAATAGATGTGCCGTTAAAACAGAGCTTCACTCTCAACGTATTTTTAATTTTGTATTCAAAGGGTATGAAGGATTCAGCCATAACAGTGAGTGGATTTCTGATACATGCTACATGATGGATGCAACTAAGTGAAAGGAGTCAGGCATGAAAGGCTACATATCGTATGGTTCCATTTATATGAAATGTCCAGCAGTGGCAAATCCATACACACAGAAAAGACTCTACATTAGTGGTTGCCAGGGGTTTGGAAGAGAGGGAAATACGGAATGACTCCTTAAAATGGGTGTAGTTTTCCTCTTGGTTGATGAAAATGTTTTGCAGCTAGGCAGTGGTGATAGTTGCACAACACTGTGACAGTAGTAAATTCCACTGAATGGTACGGTGAATTGTAAAATGATCCAAATGGTGGATGTTGTGTTATGTTCCTTTTACTACAATAAAAAGGAGAAAGAATTCGGGAAAGACTTAGAGTTTGGGAAACTAAGGTGAACTGGTCAAGAAAAAGACAGCTCTATTGTTCAGTTTTCTCTCAGCTCTCCCAGTGCATTAATCCTCAGCCAAAAGTAGCCTGAACTTGTAGATGATAGTCATTCAACACAGTCCAGGGAAAAGTAAATAAAATCAAACCCAACTCTTCTTCTTTAGCACATGTAGGAAAGGTTAACTTGCTGCTCAGCCACGTGGACATTCATGAAGACGTTTCACTTTAGGTGTCCTCTACTTCAGTACTTTACTCACTTGAGCTCCTTCACACATGTAGGCAACAGCATTCCTTAATTCGATGGAATCTGCAGCACTGGTTGTGATCGGTCTCATGGAAAGAAAAGGAAAGGTGGCGCGGAAGCCAAGGGAAGAGATTTTCAAGACAGAGACGTTGTTTAAGATCTGGCGCGGCTTGGCGGTCACAAAGATAAGGATTGAAAAAAAAAAAAAAGATAAGGATTGAGAAGTAGTGCCCTGGACTTGTCAACGGAGAAATCATTGGGGGCTTCAAGGAGATCAGTTTCACGAGAGTAGGGGGGCAGAAACCAGACCGCAGTGTGGATGGGAGGGGAGAAATGGGGGGCAAGTCAAGAAATTGATGGCAAAGGGAAAGAAGGGAGGGGTGGATAGGAGGACAGGAGAATGGAATGGAGGAGAGCAGTTCCTTGTGGCTCTTTAATATGGCTGGGAGGGGCCAACAGAGAAGGAGAGCGTGAAGATGTAGGAAGAGGGGGTGGCATCCCGAGCCCAAGGAGGACTGGCCCCTGTCTTCAGCTCCCACCAGCTGGATGTTCCCTCCCTCTAGCTTTCCACGTAGGCTGTGGAAGTTGCCCCTTGCCTCCTTGGATCAGCCGCCCTTGATTCGTTCGTCCTTTTCTTATTTCTCAGCACACCTGGGTCATACGTTATGTGAAGACAAACAAATCACCACTGATGCTTAATTTTCTTGAAAAATCCCCAGGCAGGTACCATTTTGGAGAACTACATATTGTGCCTCAGCAAGCCAAAGTAGCCCATTTTTCCTCTCTCATTGGGAGAGATTGCTGTTTCTTGGAGAACCTGATGAAGAGGGTGACTCGCACTTAGGAATAACGTTGCTTGAAAAGTGCAAAAGGTGAGGTAGTTTGGCTCTGAGGGGCCTCTGAGGCCTGAGACTTCCTGAGAGATGGCAGACTCACAGCTCCCATTTCCCTCTGCCCCTGGGCTATGAGCTCGTCAAATGAGATGGTAAATAAAGTCACTGACATGGTTTAAAGGATAATTTAGTTCTCTCTTGTTCACTCAGAGCAAATTGAATGGGATTTGCATACAACATATGGATGAAATATCCATACGATGGGGCTTGACCATATCCTCATGGTTCCCCTTCCCTTTTCTACATCTGGCCCCTTTAGCTCTGCAGACTTAACCCCACACCATCAGTCCACCCAGTCAGTCCGCTGAACGCCGCTTCCTCCTTCGCATCTGGTCGTTGTCGTCACCTTGTTCTCCACTACCGCCTCCTGCAGTAGCTGTTAGGTCCAGAGAGGTTGGTTCACTGTGAGCAAGTAACTGTCAACTCCATGGACAGGTGGAAGTGACTTGGCAGCCGGGATGCGCCCATCCTGAGTTCATTATACCCATGAGGGTCAGGGAGAATGGGGATGCAGCTGGTCTGCAGAGCCCCGGCCGTTCTGAGACACATGCTACTGGATCCACACGTTTCTCCATACCCAGCCTTGCCTTTCTTTGTTCTCTCTCTTGACTCCATCCAGGTTTCTGCTCTCCTTGTCCCTTTGGGGAGGGAGGCCAGTACCAGCCCAGGTGTAGTCGCCCAAAGCTTCCTACTTCCAAGCGTTACGTAGGCTTGTATATCCACTTGCTTGGGTTGCCCTGGCATTCGTGCCAACAAGTTGAGTGGTTTATGCCCTAGGCTCTCTTTTCTGGCAAGAATGTGCCTAAAAATCTCCATCTCTGGTTTGGTGGCCCCTAAAAATTCCCAGTCAGTTTTGGTGAGGGGACACTTGGTGACAGTGTTGTCTTTCGAAATGAGTAGTTCCGTTACCGACAATACTTTGCTCCCCATACGTTATTTATAAGGTTTCCCTGTTTGTATGTGCAAACTATTTGTGTGTATATTTGGAGAAATACATTGTACAGGCCTCTTTTTTATTTCTTCCACACACCCTAGAGATGTCATAGAGGCAGTAAATATGTCCAACTTTTTGAGAACTTGGAACAATCAAGACTTACCTGTATGGAATGCTGTTCATGATGTCAATTCCCGCGACAGTACCTTTCATCTGACACACTTAGGGACTGTTAACAGATTAAAAGCAGTAAAAGACGCGGATAGAGAGAATTTTCATTATCTTGTGCTCTGAAATCTTGGATTTTCATTGGTTTCAATGGGCCTGAAAATGTATTTTCTTTAGTAGGGACATAGAAGCCTCTAGCGGTATTCTTAACAAAGCAAGGTGAGTTATAAGCAATCATCTGATGGAGGGTAAATGTGCCACAGTCCAGTTTAAGAAAAATACAATATAAAAGTCTTACCATGGAAGAAAATCTTTATATGATCTTTTGAAAAAAAAAAAGCTTCAAGAAACATAAAGACATGACACCATATTCAGTTTAAAGTCAGTGACTTGTAAGCAAGGCAAAGCAAAGACAGTCTGATTAAGGCCGTTGCATTGTTCTGGCATTTTTAGGTCTCACCCATTTCTGTGGCCTTTTTAGAACCTAAGCTTCTAGGGCACAGAGAACTTCATCTTGGCATAGGGCTGAGCAAATGCACGGAGCATTTCTCAATAAGTAGGCATTAAATTCTTAGTCCAGAAGGACCCTTGAGATGCCCTCTCTTTACTCCTTGGTAGAACTGTTTTAACCATCCCCCGAAAACAGATTTTTTTCTTTCAATCTCAAAGTTCAGAGATTCCACAATCAGAAGTTACTTCTCATATTGCCTTGTGGTCTGCTGTGGGCATCTGTCGAATGGTGTGAACTCTGCGTGGGGAGCCTGGCCTACCCTCCAGGCCCACGGTTTGGGCTGCAGTGGTGTCATGCTGTGCTCAGGGGCCTTCTTTTTTGGAAGTCTTGGCTCCAGTGAGCCTTGGTCATGTTCTTTTATGGAACCTTGGGTGCTAGACCACTCTGACCCTCAGTCTCATTTGTAGGTTCTGGGGAGGATTAAATGAGCTCATGGGATATCCAGGTGACTGAGGCAGAGTCGGCTCGGGATGAATCTTTGCTTCGTTTTCATTAGCTGCGGAGAAGACGATGACAGCTTGGTGCCTCTCCAACTTTAATATGGGTATGCCTCTCTTGGGGATCTTGTTAAATGCAGGCTGGTATTCAGTAGTTCTGGGTGGGGCCTGGATTCTGTGCTTCTAACAAGCGCCTAGGTGACGGTGACGCTGAGGGCAAGGGTTTGGCACCTGTGTTTCTCCCTTTCCGGAAGAGCAGGATGTCTGCCCCACCCCCACCCCGAGAGGAGAAAACATCCGCAATGTGACTACTAGGAACCAGCTTCCCTCACATGCAAGGGTCCTGTACCACTGCTCCCAACCATTCTGTCTGAGGCGCAGCAAGCCAAAACACTGAAATGCTGAGGTTTGCAGCAAAGAGGAGGTTTATTCACAGGACAGCCAAGCGAGGACGTGACGTGACAATAGGTTTCAAATCCGCCTCCCCAAAGGCAAGGGGCTTTGGGTATCTGTGGGATAAAAAATAAAGAAGCAGGGCAGTATGAGGCATGGGGAGCATGAGGAAAGGTGATTGGAAAAACGTGTGCTCATCATTGTTCTGAGCTGGCATAACTAGGCTACAGGCCTCAGCACATTCTCAGGCTGGAGTTTTGGCCCTCTGATGGCAGGAGGTCAAAAGGCACTTGCCCAGGTGGAAGATCGGTGGTCCTCTCCACTCTAAACCAGCTCAGCCTAACCAGGCACAGCTGATTGCAAGTTCCTGGAGGATCACGGGGCAAACATCTTATTGCTTATGCTACATGCTACTTGGAGGACGTGCAGGTGTTCAAGCTACCTTGATGAGTGAAGACCGGGATTTGACTAATCATGACACCTTGTTTCACCTCCAGGCGAGCAGAAGAGAGCTGTAGGCTGAGTCTAGCTCCTGGCACCTGGAATTGGAGGCAGGTGGTTTAAAAACGGGCTCTCCCACCCTCTGTGTGACATTAGGTAGATAGACTATTGAACCTTCCTGTGCCTGTTTCTCCACAAGCAGCATGGGGACACTCAGAGTCCCTCTCTTGGGGGCTGTTATGGGGCTTCAGTGAGATATAGATGCATGCACAGGCACACGGGAGACACCCAGTGTGTGTTCCCTTCGTGCTTATTTTTATTAGGACACCAGTATTGTTAGAAGATTTCTGGTTTGGACAACTAATTAGATAGGTGGTCATTGTATAGTTTATGCGAGAGCAATTCACATTGCCATTTGCAAAAAAGTAGTTGGTTGTCCAATGGGGATTATAAACATCCATTTAACATGAGCTACTGAACAGATAGTTCACACAGTAAGTACTTTATTTAAAATCAATTCTCTTTGTTTTCTTAAGCAATTGTTAACCCCCAATTTCGTGAGTACTACCAAGTAAGTCACTTGAAAATCATCTAGAGCAATCTATTTCACTTAGCAAGCCTAAAGCTATAGTTCAACCATTTTATTTACTGTTCTATGACAAAAATTACTCTAAACAGCTATTCCCTGGATAAGTAATCAGCTAAAGCTAGTTTGACTGACTAAATCGATTTACTGAGTTAATAAGCCAGTTGTTTTAGAATAGGTCGAATGCATATTTCTCATCCATTCTGCATTAAAGTGTTTCCCATTCATACATACCCACATTCCTACTTCTGTGCTGTAGGGCTTGGCTGAACTACACCTGCCTTCAGTGAAACTTTTCTCTCCTGCACAATTGGAGATAATTTTAGTCTCCTTGTGACTCCCACGGGGTTACCTCTGTTGTGACACTTGACTCTTTGGTGGCATATTTTATTTGAAAAAGCCTTCCGTTACTCTGGGCACGTCAAACAGTAAATGCTTTCTCTTCGTAAACCTGCATAACAATTTTCTGAACTCTTCTGCTCTGGGCAAGATTCATCAGTACACCAGGCAAACATAGTGAAAGAGGAGACAGTACTTGTGTTGTATTCAATTGGGTCTTGATACCTAAGTGTGACTCTTAACCAAGGATTATGCAGTAGTTAAGGACACAGATTCAAGTTGTTTAGGGTGTGTCCTAAAGTGTCAGTGGTAGAATTTAAGTCTCTACTCTGGAAATTGTAGACCTGAGACAAACTACTTCCCTAAACGTCATTTCCTACATCTGAGAAAGATAATAGTATCTACCTTGTAGTAGACTGAATAATACCATTGCCCCCAAATGTCCACATTCTACTCTCCAGAACCTGTGGATGTCACCTTAAATGGCAGAAGGCACTTTGCCAGTGGGATGAAAGTAATGGTTCTCAGATGGGAAGATTCTCCTGGACTACCTGGATGGGCCCAAATATAACCACTGGTGTTCTCGTAAGAGAGAGGCAGAGGGAATTTGTACTCCAAAGAGAATGTGATGACGAAGTTGGGGTTGCATTGATGTGGCCAGAAGTGAAGGAATGCTGGCGAGGAAACAAACAGATTCTCGCTTAGAGCCTCTAGAAGGAGGATGGATGGCCCTGTTGACTTCTGGTTTCAGCCCAGGGAAACTGGTTTTGGACCTCTGTCTTCCAGAACCATAAGAAAATAAGTGTGTTTTGTTAGAAGCAAGCACATTTGTAGTCATTTGTTACAGCAGCCATAGGGAACTGATGCCTACCTCATAGGAAGTATTTCTCCAATTAAAATGTGTGACTGGAAACACACTTAGTGGCATGTGTGACACACACTAGTTATGCTACCGTAGGTCGTTCTTGGAAACTGAAGCCTTGGTTTTGAGAGATCATCAAAACCAGTACAATGGTTGCCATGTTTCTCCTTGTTCAGCCTGGTGACCAACCCGGTAGAGAGAGCTCCATCCTTTCCCACAGGACCCCACCTGTGGGTACGTAGAGGGAAGCGGTTATGTCTCCCTTAAGGCACCTTTTTCTTTTCCTTTCTACTTTTGTCTTCATTAATCTTCATCCAACTGACCTTTCTAAATTTTACAGAAAAAAAACCATTTCTCCATGGATTCAGATACTACCCCAAGTTAATATTCCAACCGAGTTCTTGTTCTTCCGGGTCTCATCACCAGAAATTTCTGAGCCTAACTCTACTCTAGTTTCTAGGATCACTCATTTTCTCATTTCTCCCTTCTCCTTTTAGTTCAGAGTCTTGTCAATTTAGTTCCTTCCCTAACCACAACTTATAGTACGGTGACACAGCAAAGTGATGAAAGTCTAGACGGTCTAGTTTTAATCCCGGGTTTTGCCACCTACTTACTGTGTGGCATTAGGCAAGCTCTTCAACGTCTCTGGGCCTCAGTTTCCCCCAGAAAAGTGAACATTATGAATATTCCCTACCTCTAGGGTTGCCATTATGAGGAATAAGTGAGTTAATATTTGGTAAGCCCTTAGAATAATACTTGTTATAGTCTAAGCACTACAGTTGTGCTTGTTAATAATAATAAATGAAATTCCAAGCGTATAACTTACTCAACTTTCTGTCATAACTTTGAAGTGTTGGTCTATCTGTTGGCTCACGTCGCAGGTAAATGAGTCGAGGCATGGGCTGAGGCATTGCTATCACTTGTTGGTGTGATCCCAGAACTTGGAACAGCGGTGTGAGATGGGTAGTGGTTCTATTGGAGACAGGGCAGACTAGAAAATGACAGCCTGGGAAGGAGGTGTGGTGTCCATAGCTTTGGTGTTAGAGGTGCTGCCTGGTGAAGCACCAGTGGCGGCCTAAGCCGTAAATGGGGTGCTGGGGTAAAGAGGAGCAGGATGGAAGATGACAGCGTGGGAAGGAGGTGTGGTGTCCATAGGTTCGGGGTCTGAGGTGCTGACTGCTGAGGCACCGATGCCCACCAAAGGCGTAAATGGGTTGCTGGAGAAAACAGGAGCAGAATAGAAGATGACAGCGTGTGAAGGAGGTGTGGTGTCCATAGGTTCGGGGTCTGACGTGCTTCCTGCTGAAGCACCGATGCCCGCCAGGGCCGTAAATGGGGTGCTGGGGAAAACAGGAGCAGAATGGAAGATGACAGCGTGTGAAGGTGGTGTGGTGTCCATAGGTTCGGGGTCTGACATGCTTCCTGCTGAAGCACCGATGCTCACCAGGGCCGTAAATGGGGTGGTGGGGAAAACAGGAGCAGAATGGAAAATGACAGCATGTGAAGGAGGTGTGGTGTCCATAGGTTCGGGGTCTGACGTGCTTCCTGCTGAAGCACCGATGCCCGCCAAAGCCGTAAATGGGGTGCTGGAGAAAACAGGAGCAGAATGGAAGATGACAGCGTGTGAAGGAGGTGTGGTGTCCATAGGTTCGGGGTCTGATGTGCTTCCTGCTGAAACACCGATGTCCGCCAGGGCCGTAAATGGGGTGGTGGGGAAAACAGGAGCAGAATGGAAGATGACAGCGTGTGAAGGAGGTGTGGTGTCCATAGGTTCGGGGTCTGACGTGCTTCCTGCTGAAGCACCGATGCCCGCCAGAGCCGTAAATGGGGTGCTGGGGAAAACAGGAGCAGAATGGAAGAGGACAGCATGTGAAGGAGGTGTGGTGTCCATAGCTTCCATATTAGAGGTACTGCCTGCCTGATCTGAGAGCAGAGAGTGAAAGTGGGAGAGCCTCTTCCTAGATTCTAACTCCTCTGAATTTATAGCACTGGCTCTGCCTGGCTTTATGACATATCCATTGTAGGTGTCACAGAGAAAGAGCGGGCGGGGCAGGGGGTGAGGCAGGGGTCACATGCAAGCCCAGCTGCTGGCTTAACCCCAGCCCAAAGGCAAAGGGCGGGGCCCCTTCTGGACTTTCTAGTGGCTGGGACTACTGGCTGTGGGTGGCAGGTGTTTGGCACCAGATGGGCCACCATGCGGAGACTGTTGGGGACTGTGGAAGCCTCCTCCAGAGCTCACCCTGCCTGGGGACTGGCTCTGCAGGCCCCTCAGCCCTGCATATGTATCGGCCAGGCCTTCCCCACCACGGGGCCCAGAGGCCAGAACCTTCTCAGACCTGAGGGCAGGAGGCAGCCAGAGCTTACCAGGGTGTGGGCCACCTCGTCCGGAGACCTCCCCAGCTCCTCTGCGAGTCCTGGAGGCAGGATCACCTTCTCCAGGGCTGCTCAGCTGCCAGCATCACCATGAGCCAGGTGGCCAAGGTTTCTGAGCAGGAGATGCAGAGCCCTGATCCGACTGGATGCTGCAGCCCACGATGTCCCTTCCTGGCAGATAGGTTCTTTCTTCAGTTCTTTTTTGAAATTTGGTAAAAGAACATTTAAACCTTGGCCTGTCCTTCAGGGTATATAGATGGTAGTGGCTTAGCCGGGATTTGATCCAAGCCTGTGTGATTCCAGAGCTTGTGCTCTGGACTGTGGTGCCTCCTTATCGTATATGCTTCATGTGTTACTTGTTTTTCTTTCTTTTGTAGTCCTTATGGTACTTAGCCCTAAGTGCCATACCTGTAACGAACAGCTACACTGCCCTGTAGGAGGTCTTCTTTTGTTCAACGCATGAATTGGTCATCCACTGCACTGT
Source organism: Pseudorca crassidens (assembly GCF_039906515.1). NCBI lineage: Eukaryota > Metazoa > Chordata > Mammalia > Artiodactyla > Delphinidae > Pseudorca > Pseudorca crassidens. The sequence goes on along the minus strand of NC_090308.1, from coordinate 91,965,668 downwards.
GTTCTAATCTCAGAAGATACAGGTCAGGGACCACCAGTTGTCAGCATGGCACCATTCCATATTTCTAACTGAGGCTTGAAGCCCGTATTTTCCCTTTGTCTAGTTTGAAGGATCCAGATATGTAAAGATGATATTCTAGATAAATCATGGGTTATCCTGAAAGAAGTTCACCAGTGACTTGTTCCGTATGGATTAGAAGCCAGCTTCTCTGGCCTTCCTGGAGTATATCCAGTAAGGCGTCTCATTCATATGTCTAGAAAGCAAATATATCATTTATTGCAACTTCAGCGTGGAGCGATGTATTGGTATAAAGTACGATCAACACAATTTGGTCATTGTGAGTATGACAGCTGGGTCCACTCTTTACTACACATATGTAACTCTAGGGATTCTTATGCCCAAGAGAGGAGACGTACTCTTGGCTGTCTAGGACAAGGGAAGCATGTGTTGTTATTCAGGAGCTGGAAGCTTCAGCATGACAGGTAGGAATTGAACAATCCTGGTCTACACATCACTTGACCTTGCTTAAAACTTGTTTCTTTGGCTTGCTTCATTGGAGTGTTTTCTCCCTCCTGGGGCTGACATTGTCTGTTATGTATCACGCATGTGACATGTAGAAGTTTCAGAACCCAAAATCATATAGATCAGTAAAAATGTATATATATATATAAACCTATTGAAACTCACACTGGGCATAATTCATATATTCCAAAATCAGTTTGACCCTCTGCTCATGAGATTCTTTTTATGGTATGTCCCAGCAAATCTGGGCTTCCATCCCCAATAAATTTTGGGGTTGGAGGACACAAAAGCTTTTGCTCAGACCTAAATTCTGTCTGAAAACAAGGGAAATATTATAAGCCCTTTGTAACCTCTCCAAGAGCAGAAATGATTTACAGCTGTGGCATTGAACCATAATTCATCGATCTTATTTGAGAAGAGTTCAGTTAGAAACAGTGTCTTGATTTTTGTTTCTTTTGTTTCTTCCCTGTTTTCTTGTCTTGCTTACCAACAATCCATTGTAATTCATGAGTTAGTATGGCAGCAGGCTGAGTGTTCCCTGGAGCTCATTAAATGAAGTGTTTTTCCTAAAATGACGTTTGTCTCCTTGTTTTCAGCCCCTCTTCTTTCCTCTGCCCTTGACTATAACCAGAGCTCAGCAAAAGCTGAGTGACTTTGTGCAGACCTTACTTAGGCTCAGCCTTTTTTCTTCATTATTTTATTCATGGCTCCTCCATTTCATTGCTTGCCTTCTCGAAATGTGTTGAAATCTTTCTGTGGTTGATGATTTCCAGAATATCTTGGCTTTTATTGGTTGATTAATTTTGGTATTTCTACAGTTTTATTTAGATATGGTTTCAGGAGGAACAGAAAGTAAATATATTTCCTAGTCTGCCATCTTGAGCTGAAAATCCCTGTGGATTTTAGCATCCAATGTTCCCATGAGAAAACACCCAACCATGGCCTTAATAGATGTAACACTCAAGATTTCAGCTTTTCTTGAGCAATCACTCAGGATTTCATATGTGGTCATTTCTAATGGGGAAATAATAACTATCTCATGACGTTGATTGGAGGATTAAATTAGATAATGAACATGAAAATGCTTTGTAAGATTTAAAAATCAGTAAAAATGTTTTTTGTTATTATTTGATTTGTTGCTATTTCAACTTCACTTGACAGTTGTTTATGACCTTGCCTATGTGAGAAAATGTCCTCTGGGTTATTTTTCTGAAAGCCAGAATGTATTTTTCAATAGCTCAATGGAACTGGCATCATTTGTGAAGGTTAAGGGTGAAGGGGTAAATGTTTCTTGACACCTATCACTTTACAGTGTTTTCAGGAACTAACTGACTCATGTATTCCTCTTCCAAATTTGGTTGAGGACCTCCTACCAGCCACATGCTTCACGTCAGGTGTTGGAAAGCATTTTCTGGATTTTAAATATCTTAGGCTTTGTGGGCCATATACAGTTTCTGTAGCTTCTCCTCCTCTTTCCTCTTCAACAAGCTTTCTAAACGTGAGAACCATTATTAGCTCACAGTCCCACAGATCCAGGCTGAGAGCCTGATTTGATTCGTGGCCATTATTTGCCAATTCCTGCTCTGCGTCTTCACTGAGGAGGGGGACCATGTTTGAGTAATCATTTCTTTGAATCAACTGTTGGTCTTCTGGGGCTTGTCCTTGCTCTCCTACAGTCTCTAATCAGCGTGGCATCCAGAGAGATCTTGTTAAAACATAAGTCAGGTCATGTCACTCAAATTTCTTCAGTGGCTTCTTCACAGAAAATGCAACGTCCTCAGAGTGCCTCCACAGACCTAGAAATCTGGGCCTCTGTTTCCTCTCTGACTGTTTCATTCTCCTCTCCAATTTGCTCGCTCTGTTTTCCACATGCTGACATCCTTTCTGCTCCTTGGATACTCCAAACCTACTCTTGCCTCATTGACTTTCTGCCGCACACCAGCCGCAGAAAGAGGATTTCACCGCCCAGGGTCAGAAGGGAAGGGGTGAGGACCTGAAGTAGCACTGACGAATGGGGTCAGAAGCCCATGGGGTCAGAAGGCTGCAATGAGAAGCCTACTCACCGCAACAAAGAATAGACCCCCGCTCGCCGCAACTAGAGAAAGCTCGCATGCAGCAATGAAGACCCAATGCAGCCAAAAATAAATAACTAAAACATAAAGAATAGAATCTTAAGAAAGCAACAAAAAAATCGATAAAGAATATTACGAGAATAGAATCACAGGCCAGTTTCTCCTTTGAACATGCATGCAAAATATGTAAAGAGAAGCACAAACTGTATCCATGGTATGTAAAACAATCCTATATCAGAATCAAAGTAGCTTTATTCTGGCAATGCAAGGTTGCTTTAATGTCCAAACATGAAACTGATCCCAGGAATGAATTAGAGTGGGGAAAGAAGTCATTTACAACTGAAATCTTGGGACTTCCCTGGTGGTCCAGTATTTAGAACATGACGCTTTCACTGCTGGGGCCCTGGGGTCCAATCCCAGGTCAGGGAACTAAGATCCTGCAAGACATGAGGCAGGGCCCCGAAAAAAACAAAAAAAGGAAAGAAAGAAGTCTTAACCAGGAGAAGCACAAGATCGAATAAACATAACAGATAACACCTTATGAAAAGTAGGTGAAGATTATGGAATATTCTAAAATTTAAAACAAAAAGAAAGTTTTAAAGATTCAAAAGGATGTGACAAATATTGTACATAGGCAAAAATGAAATGAAATAAAATATACAAATGATGGGAACCCAAAATTCCAGATGCCCAAGTCCTGTCTCTGAAGAGTCTCATTCAATGGGTTCAGGATTTCCTCTATATTTAAAAACCTACAGGTGATTCTGGTACGATTCACAGACACAATGTAAAGCTTCTCTTTTACAGGAAAGAATACCAGATTATTTTGTTATCTCATAGTTATACTAACAGGTTGTACTATTGACGGATAAGTCCGCTGTCAAAATGCACCCCCACTAGGGGTAAAAAAGGAACTAGTAGTCTCTACTGCTACTTGGTGGCAGCATGCATGTATTGCAAGGGCAATTATTGTAGCAATCCAAATTAGTGGAACATTTTAGAATTGGAAGACCACATACAGATCATCTAGTCAAGCTTCCAACTATTATAGTTGTGAAAACTAAGGCCCATATAAATGACATGATTTATCTCCAAAGAGCATTAGTGAAAGTATGAAATAAAAAATATCTCTGAACTTTTAATTTAGTGCTGTTTTTATTAATCTCAAGTATTAGCTTAAACTTCAGTGTGACAGATTTGGGATTGAATTCTTGCTCACGTTTACTGGTTGTGTGCCTTTTAGTAAGTTACTAAAACACTTTTCTTAAAAATAGACGTATTTATTTATTTATCTTTGGCTGCCTAGGCTCTTCGTTGCTGTGCGCGGGCTTTCTCTAGTTGTGGTGAGCGGGGGCCACTCTTTGTTGCAGTACGCGGGCTTCTCATTGTGGTGGCTTCTCGTTGTTGCTGAGCACGGGGTCTAGGTGCGTGGGCTTCAGTAGCTGTGGTTCACGGGCTCTAGCACGCAGGCTCAGTAGTTGTGGCACATGGTCTTAGTTGCTCCGTGGCATGTGGGATCTTCCCGGACCAGGGCTCAAACGTGTGTCCCGTGCACTGGCAGGTGGATCCTTAACCACCACGCCAACAGGGAAGCCCTACTAATACACTTTTAACTTTGCTTTTCACATATGTAAAATGGTGAGCCTTGACTGATATAGAATATGAGATAACCTAGCACTGTTCTTCACACATATATGTAGTTAAAATTTTTTGGCTCTCATCCCACTTAAACAGCCTATATCCCCTTAATAATGAATGTGTCTTTCAGCTAGCAGAGCACCCCACAGCTGACCACATTCTGGCAAGAGATATAGGATTCTTTTTCTTACTGGGGGTTCTTTATACCTGATATTTGAAGTGCACTTAAACATGAACAACTCTTGTTTATACTGTATTAATGGATTTGATGGATGAATTTTAGAAAGTAATATGCAGGAATTGAGCTGCCTTACTCTCAAGAAATATAATTCGATAGTGGTGGCTTGAATGATAAACAGTGTTTGGACAGGGAGTCCATATTGGATGTGAACTTCCTGTACTCCCATTCGTCTATTAAGAATAAATAGAATCCTTTCAAACTGTGTTTTAAAGGGCAGTTATTTCTTTCTGCCTCATTTAAGTTACCTGCAAGAAAAAGACAATCTCCTGCATCCTTGTTTAATAGGCTTTTAACGTAAAGCAGATAATTTTTTGCAACATTTCCCAAACTTTTCGTTATCCAATTGGCTGAGGCTTCTCAATGATTATCATTTCACAACAATATCTCCATCTTCAGCTTCTTTCAATGAATTGGCCTAATAGATGTGCTGTTAAAACAGAGCTTCACTCTCAACGTATTTTTAATATTGTATTCAAAGTGTATGAAGGATTCAGCCATAACAGTGAGTGGATTTCTGATACATGCTACATGATGGATGCAACTAAGTGAAAGGAGTCAGGCATGAAAGGCTACATATCGTATGGTTCCATTTATATGAAATGTCCAGCAGTGGCAAATCCATACACACAGAAAAGATTCTACATTAGTGGTTGCCAGGGGGTTGGAAGAGAGGGAAATAGGGAATGACTCCTTAAAATGGGTGTAGGTTTCCTCTTGGTTGATGAAAACGTTTTGCAGCTAGGCAGTGGTGATAGTTGCACAACATTGTGACAGTAGTAAATTCCACTGAATGGTACGGTGAATTGTAAAATGATCCAAATGGTGGATGTTGTGTTATGTTCCTTTTACTACAATAAAAAGGAGAAAGAATTCGGGAAAGACTTAGAGTTTGGGAAACTAAGGTGAACTGGTCAAGAAAAAGACAGCTCTATTGTTCAGTTTTCTCTCAGCTCTCCCAGTGCATTAATCCTCAGCCAAAAGTAGCCTGAACTTGTAGATGATAGTCATTCAACACAGTCCAGGGAAAAGTAAATAAAATCAAACCCAACTCTTCTTCTTTAGCACATGTAGGAAAGGTTAACTTGCTGCTCAGCCACGTGGACATTCATGAAGACGTTTCACTTTAGCTGTCCTCTACTTCAGTACTTTACTCACTTGAGCTCCTTCACACATGTAGGCAACAGCATTCCTTAATTCGATGGAATCTGCAGCACTGGTTGTGATCGGTCTCATGGAAAGAAAAGGAAAGGTGGCGCGGAAGCCAAGGGAAGAGATTTTCAAGACAGAGACGTTGTTTAAGATCTGACTCGGCTTGGCGGTCACAAAGATAAGGATTGAGAAGTAGTGCCCTGGACTTGTCAACGGAGAAATCATTGGGGGCTTCAAGGAGATCAGTTTCACGAGAGTAGGGGGGCAGAAACCAGACCGCAGTGTGGATGGGAGGGGAGAAATGGGGGGCAAGTCAAGAAATTGATGGCAAAGGGAAAGAAGGAAGGGGTGGATAGGAGGACAGGAGAATGGAATGGAGGAGAGCAGTTCCTTGTGGCTCTTTAATATGGCTGGGAGGGGCCAACAGAGAAGGAGAGCGTGAAGATGTAGGAAGAGGGGGTGGCATCCCGAGCCCAAGGAGGACTGGCCCCTGTCTTCAGCTCCCACCAGCTGGATGTTCCCTCCCTCTAGCTTTCCACGTAGGCTGTGGAAGTTGCCCCTTGCCTCCTTGGATCAGCCGCCCTTGATTCGTTCGTCCTTTTCTTATTTCTCAGCACACCTGGGTCATACGTTATGTGAAGACAAACAAATCACCACTGATGCTTAATTTTCTTGAAAAATCCCCAGGCAGGTACCATTTTGGAGAACTACATATTGTGCCTCAGCAAGCCAAAGTAGCCCATTTTTCCTCTCTCATTGGGAGAGATTGCTGTTTCTTGGAGAACCTGATGAAGAGGGTGACTCGCACTTAGGAATAACGTTGCTTGAAAAGTGCAAAAGGTGAGGTAGTCTGGCTCTGAGGGGCCTCTGAGGCCTGAGACTTCCTGAGAGATGGCAGACTCACAGCTCCCATTTCCCTCTGCCCCTGGGCTATGAGCTCGTCAAATGAGATAGTAAATAAAGTCACTGACATGGTTTAAAGGATAATTTAGTTCTCTCTTGTTCACTCAGAGCAAATTGAATGGGATTTGCATACAACATATGGATGAAATATCCATACGATGGGGCTTGACCATATCCTCATGGTTCCCCTTCCCTTTTCTACATCTGGCCCCTTTAGCTCTGCAGACTTAAGCCCACACCATCAGTCCACCCAGTCGGTCCGCTGAACGTCGCTTCCTCCTTCGCATCTGGTCGTTGTCGTCACCTTGTTCTCCACTACCGCCTCCTGCAGTAGCTGTTAGGTCCAGAGAGGTTGGTTCACTGTGAGCAAGTAACTGTCAACTCCATGGACAGGTGGAAGTGACTTGGCAGCCGGGATGCGCCCATCCTGAGTTCATTATACCCATGAGGGTCAAGGAGAATGGGGATGCAGCTGGTCTGCAGAGCCCCGGCAGTTCTGAGACACATGCTCCTGGATCCACACGTTGCTCCATACCCAGCCTTGCCTTTCTTTGTTCTCTCTCTTGACTCCATCCAGGTTTCTGCTCTCCTTGTCCCTTTGGGGAGGGAGGCCAGTACCAGCCCAGGTGTAGTCCCCCAAAGCTTCCTACTTCCAAGCGTTACGTAGGCTTGTATATCCACTTGCTTGGGTTGCCCTGGCATTCGTGCCAACAAGTTGAGTGGTTTATGCCCTAGGCTCTCTTTTCTGGCAAGAATGTGCCTAAAAATCTCCATCTCTGGTTTGGTGGCCCCTAAAAATTCCCAGTCAGTTTTGGTGAGGGGACACTTGGTGACAGTGTTGTCTTTCGAAACGAGTAGTTCCGTTACCGACAATCCTTTGCTCCCCATCCGTTATTTATAAGGTTTCCCTGTTTGTATGTGCAAACTATTTGTGTGTATATTTGGAGAAATACATTGTACAGGCCTCTTTTTTATTTCTTCCACACACCCTAGAGATGTCATAGAGGCAGTAAATATGTCCAACTTTTTGAGAACTTGGAACAATCAAGACTTACCTGTATGGAATGCTGTTAATGATGTCAATTCCCACGACAGTACCTTTCATCTGACACACTTAGGGACTGTTAACAGATTAAAAGCAGTAAAAGACGCAGATAGAGAGAATTTTCATTATCTTGTGCTCTGAAATCTTGGATTTTCATTGGTTTCAATGGGCCTGAAAATGTATTTTGTTTAGTAGGGACATAGAAGCCTCTAGCGGTATTCTTAACAAAGCAAGGTGAGTTATAAGCAATCATCTGATGGAGGGTCAATGTGCCACAGTCCAGTTTAAGAAAAATACAATATAAAAGTCTTACCATGGAAGAAAATCTTTATATGATCTTCTGAAAAAAAAAAAGCTTCAAGAAACATAAAGACATGACACCATATTCAGTTTAAAGTCAGTGACTTGTAAGCAAGGCAAAGCAAAGACAGTCTGATTAAGGCCGTTGCATTGTTCTGGCATTTTTTAGGTCTCACCCATTTCTGTGGCCTTTTTAGAACCTAAGCTTCTAGGGCACAGAGAACTTCATCTTGGCGTAGGGCTGAGCAAATGCACGGAGCATATCTCAATAAGTAGGCATTAAATTCTTAGTCCAGAAGGAGCCTTGAGATGCCCTCTCTTTACTCCTTGGTAGAACAGTTTTAACCATCCCCCGGAAACAGACTTTTTTCTTTCAATCTCAAAGTTCAGAGATTCCACAATCAGAAGTTACTTCTCATATTGCCTTGTGGTCTGCTGTGGGCATCTGTCGAATGGTGTGAACTCTGCGTGGGGAGCCTGGTCTACCATCCAGGCCCACGGTTTGGGCTGCGGTGGTGCCATGCTGTGCTCAGGGGCCTTCTTTTTTGGAAGTCTTGGCTCCAGTGAGCCTTGGTCATGTTCTCTTATGGAACCTTGGGTGCTAGACCACTCTGACCCTCAGTCTCATTTGTAGGTTCTGGGGAGGATTAAATGAGCTCATGGGATATCCAGGTGACTGAGGCAGAGTCGGCTCGGGATGAATCTTTGCTTCGTTTTCATTAGCTGCGGAGAAGACGATGACAGCTTGGTGCCTCTCCAACTTTAATATGGGTATGCCTCTCTTGGGGATCTTGTTAAATGCAGGCTGGTATTCAGTAGTTCTGGGTGGGGCCTGGATTCTGTGCTTCTAACAAGCTCCTAGGTGACAGTGACGCTGAGGGCAAGGGTTTGGCACCTGTGTTTCTCCCTTTCCGGAAGAGCAGGATGTCTGCCCCACCCCCAACCCGAGAGGAGAAAACATCCGCAATGTGACTACTAGGAACCAGCTTCCCTCACATGCAAGGGTCCTGTACCACTGCTCCCAACCATTCTGTCTGAGGCGCAGCAAGCCAAAACACTGAAATGCTGAGGTTTGCAGCAAAGAGGAGGTTTATTCACAGGACAGCCAAGCGAGGACGTGACGTGACAATAGGTCTCAAATCCGCCTCCCCAAAGGCAAGGGGCTTTGGGTATCTGTGGGATAAAGAATAAAGAAGCAGGGCAGTATGAGGCATGGGGAGCATGAGGAAAGGTGATTGGAAAAACGTGTGCTCATCATTGTTCTGAGCTGGCATAACTAGGCTACAGGCCTCAGCACATTCTCAGGCTGGAGTTTTGGCCCTCTGATGGCAGGAGGTCAAAAGGCACTTGCCCAGGTGGAAGATCGGTGGTCCTCTCCACTCTAAACCAGCTCAGCCTAACCAGGCACAGCTGATTGCAAGTTCCTGGAGGATCACGGGGCAAACATCTTATTGCTTATGCTACATGCTACTTGGAGGACGTGCAGGTGTTCAAGCTACCTTGATGAGTGAAGACCAGGATTTGACTAATCATGACACCTTGTTTCACCTCCAGGCGAGCAGAAGAGAGCTGTAGGCTGAGTCTGGCTCGTGGCACCTGGAATTGGAAGCAGGTGGTTTAAAAACGGGCTCTCCCACCCTCTGTGTGATATTAGGTAGATAGACTATTGAACCTTCCTGTGCCTGTTTCTCCACAAGCAGCATGGGGACACTCAGAGTCCCTCTCTTGGGGGCTGTTATGGGGCTTCAGTGAGATATAGATGCATGCACAGGCACACGGGAGACATCCAGTGTGTGTTCCCTTCATGCTTATTTTTATTAGGACACCAGTATTGTTAGAAGATTTCTGGTTTGGACAACAAATTAGATAGGTGGTCATTGCTATAGTTTATGCGAGAGCAATTCACATTGCCATTTGCAAAAAAGTAGTTGGTTGTCCAATGGGGATTATAAACATCCATTTAACATGAGCTACTGAACAGATAGTTCACACAGTAAGTACTTTATTTAAAATCAATTCTCTTTGTTTTCTTAAGCAATTGTTAACCCCCAATTTCGTGAGTACTACCAAGTAAGTCACTTGAAAATCATCTAGAGCAATCTATTTCACTTAGCAAGCCTAAAGCTATAGTTCAACCATTTTATTTACTGTTCTATGACAAAAATTACTCTAAACAGCTATTCCCTGGATAAGTAATCAGCTAAAGCTAGTTTGACTGACTAAATCGATTTACTGAGTTAATAAGCCAGTTGTTTTAGAATAGGTCGAATGCATATTTCTCATCCATTCTGCATTAAAGTGTTTCCCATTCGTACATACCCACATTCCTACTTCTGTGCTGTAGGGCTTGGCTGAACTACACCTGCCTTCAGTGAAACTTTTCTCTCCTGCACAATTGGAGATAATTTTAGTCTCCTCGTGACTCCCACGGGGAGTCCTCTGTTGTGACACTTGACTATTTGGTGGCATATTTTATTTGAAAAAGCCTTCCGTTACTCCGGGTACGTCAAACAGTAAATGCTTTCTCTTCGTAAACCTGCATAACAATTTTCTGAACTCTTCTGCTCTGGGCAAGATTCATCAGTACACCAGGCAAACATAGTGAAAGAGGAGACAGTACTTGTGTTGTATTCAATTGGGTCTTGATACCTAAGTGTGACTCTTAACCAAGGATTATGCAGTAGTTAAGGACACAGATTCAAGTTGTTTAGGATGTGTCCTAAAGTGTCAGTGGCAGAATTTAAGTCTCTACTGTGGAAATTGTAGACCTGAGACAAACTACTTCCCTAAACGTCATTTCCTACATCTGAGAAAGATAATAGTATCTACCTTGTAGTAGACTGAATAATACCATTGCCCCCAAATGTCCACATTCTACTCTCCAGAACCTGTGAATGTCACCTTAAATGGCAGAAGGCACTTTGCCAGTGGGATGAAAGTAATGGTTCTCAGATGGGAAGATTCTCCTGGACTACCTGGATGGGCCCAAATATAACCACTGGTGTTCTCGTAAGAGAGAGGCAGAGGGAATTTGTACTCCACAGAGAATGTGATGACGAAGTTGGGGTTGCATTGATGTGGCCAGAAGTGAAGGAATGCTGGCGAGGAAACAAACAGATTCTCGCTTAGAGCCTCTACAAGGAGGATGGATGGCCCTGTCGACTTCTGGTTTCAGCCCAGGGAAACTGGTTTTGGACCTCTGTCTTCCAGAACCATAAGAAAATAAGTGTGTTTTGTTAGAAGCAAGCACATTTGTAGTCATTTGTTACAGCAGCCATAGGGAACTGATGCCTACCTCATAGGAAGTATTTCTCCAATTAAAATGTGTGACTGGAAACACACTTAGTGGCATGTGTGACACACACTAGTTATGCTACCGTAGGTCGTTCTTGGAAACTGAAGCCTTGGTTTTGAGAGATCATCAAAACCAGTACAATGGTTGCCATGTTTCTCCTTGTTCAGCCTGGTGACCAACCCGGTAGAGAGAGCTCCATCCTTTCCCACAGGACCCCACCTGTGGGTACGTAGAGGGAAGCGGTTATGTCTCCCTTAAGGCACCTTTTTCTTTTCCTTTCTACTTTTGTCTTCATTAATCTTCATCCAACTGACCTTTCTAAATTTTACAGAAAACAAAACCATTTCTCCATAGATTCAGATACTACCCCAAGTTAATATTCCAACCAAGTTCTCGTTCTTCCGGGTCTCATCACCAGAAATTTCTGAGCCTAACTCTACTCTAGTTTCTAGGATCACTCATTTTCTCATTTCTCCCTTCTCCTTTTAGTTTAGAGTCTTGTCAATTTAGTTCCTTCCCTAACCACAACTTATAGTACGGTGACACAGCAAAGTGATGAAAGTCTAGACAGTCTAGTTTTAATCCCGGGTTTTGCAACCTACTTACTGTGTGGCATTAGGCAAGCTCTTCAACGTCTCTGGGCCTCAGTTTCCCCCAGAAAAGTGAACATTATGAATATTCCCTACCTCTAGGGTTGCCATTATGAGGAATAAGTGAGTTAATATTTGGTAAGCCCTTAGAATAGTACTTGTTATAGTCTAAGCACTACAGTTGTGCTTGTTAATAATAATAAATGAAATTCCAAGCATATAACTTACTCAACTTTCTGTCATAACTTTGAAGTGTTGGTCTATCTGTTGGCTCACGTCGCAGGTAAATGAGTCGAGGCATGGGCTGAGGCATTGCTATCACTGGGTGGTGTGTTCCCAGAACTTGGAATAGCGGTGTGAAATGGGTAGTGGTTCTATTGGAGACAGGGCAGACTGGAAAATGACAGCCTGGGAAGGAGGTGTGGTGTCCATAGCTTTGGTGTTAGAGGTGCTGCCTGGTGAAGCACCAGTGCCGGCCTAAGCCGTAAATGGGGTGCTGGGGTAAAGAGGATCAGGATGGAAGATGACAGAGTGGGAAGGAGGTGTGGTGTCCATAGGTTCGGGGTCTGAGGTGCTGACTGCTGAGGCACCGATGCCCAACAAAGGCGTAAATGGATTGCTGGAGAAAACAGGAGCAGAATAGAAGATGACAGCGTGTGAAGGAGGTGTGGTGTCCATAGGTTCGGGGTCTGACGTGCTTCCTGCTGAAGCACCGATGCCCCCCAGGGCCGTAAATGGGGTGGTGGGGAAAACAGGAGCAGAATGGAAGATGACAGCGTGTGAAGGTGGTGTGGTGTCCATAGGTTCGGGGTCTGACGTGCTTCCTGCTGAAGCACCGATGCCCGCCAGGGCCGTAAATGGGGTGGTGGGGAAAACAGGAGCAGAATGGAAGATGACAGCGTGTGAAGGAGGTGTGGTGTCCATAGGTTCGGGGTCTGACGTGCTTCCTGCTGAAGCACCGATGCCCGCCAGGGCCGTAAATGGGGTGGTGGGGAAAACAGGAGCAGAATGGAAGATGACAGCGTGTGAAGGAGGTGTGGTGTCCATAGGTTCGGGGTCTGACGTGCTTCCTGCTGAAGTACCGATGCCCGCCAGGGCCGTAAATGGGGTGGTGGGGAAAACAGGAGCAGAATGGAAGAGGACAGCGTGTGAAGGAGGTGTGGTGTCCATAGCTTCCATATTAGAGGTACTGCCTGCCTGATCTGAGAGCAGAGAATGAAAGTGGGAGAGCCTCTTCCTAGATTCTAACTCCTCTGAATTTATAGCACTGGCTCTGCATGGCTTTATGACATATCCATTGTAGGTGTCACAGAGAAAGAGCGGGCGGGGCAGGGGGTGAGGCAGGGGTCACATGCAAGCCCAGCTGCTGGCTTAACCCTGGCCCAAAGGCAAGGGGCCGGGCCCCTTCTGGACTTTCTAGTGGCTGGGACTTCTGGCTGTGGTTGGCAGGTGTTTGGTACCAGATGGGCCACCATGCAGAGACTGTTGGGGACTGTGGAAGCCTCCTCCAGAGCTCACCCTGCCTGGCGACTGGCTCTGCAGGCCCCTCAGCCCTGCGTATGTATCGGCCAGGCCTTCCCCACCACGGGGCCCAGAGGCCAGAGCCTGCTCAGACCTGAGGGCAGGAGGCAGCCAGTGCTTACCAGGGTGTGGGCCACCTCATCCGCAGGCCTCCCCAGCTCCTCTGCGAGACCTGGAGACAGGATCGCCTTCTCCAGGGCTGCTCAGCTGCCAGCATCACCATGAGCCAGGTGGCCAAGGTTTCTGAACAGGAGATGCAGAGCCCTGATCCGACTGGATGCTGCAGCCCACGATGTCCCTTCCTGGCAGATAGGTTCTTTCTTCACTTCTTTTTTGAAATTTGGTAAAAGAACATTTAAACCTTGGCCTGTCCTTCAGAGTATATAGATGGTAGTGGCTAAGCCGGGATTCGATCCAAGCCTGTGTGATTCCAGAGCTTGTGCTCTGGACTGTGGTGCCTCCTTATCGTATATGCTTCATGTGTTACTTGTTTTTCTTTCTTTTGTAGTCCTTATGGTACTTAGCCCTAAGTGCCATACCTGTAACGAACAGCTACACTGCCCTGTAGGAGGTCTTCTTTTGTTCAACGCATGAATTGGTCATCCACCACACTGTGTTCTAATCTCAGAAGATACAGGTCAGGGACCACCAGTTGTCAGCATGGCACCATTCCATATTTCTAACTGAGGCTTGAAGCCCGTATTTTCCCTTTGTCTAGTTTGAAGGATCCAGATATGTAAAGATGATATTCTAGATAAATCATGGGCTATCCTGAAAGAAATTCACCAGTGAATTGTTCCGTATGGATTAGAAGCCAGCTTCTCTGGCCTTCCTGGAGTATATCCAGTAAGGCGTCTCATTCATATGTCTAGAAAGCAAATATATCATTTATTGCAACTTCAGCGTGGAGCGATGTATTGGTATAAAGTACGATCAACACAATTTGGTCATTGTGAGTATGACAGCTGGGTCCACTCTTTACTACACATATGTAACTCTAGGGATTCTTATGCCCAAGAGAGGAGACGTACTCTTGGCTGTCTAGGACAAGGGAAGCATGTGTTGTTATTCAGGAGCTGGAAGCTTCAGCATGACAGGTAGGAATTGAACAATCCTGGTCTACACATCACTTGACCTTGCTTAAAACTTGTTTCTTTGGCTTGCTTCATTGGAGTGTTTTCTCCCTCCTGGGGCTGACATTGTCTGTTATGTATCACGCATGTGACATGTAGAAGTTTCAGAACCCAAAATCATATAGATCAGTAAAAATGTATATATATATATATAAACCTATTGAAACTCACACTGGGCATAATTCATATATTCCAAAATCAGTTTGACCCTCTGCTCTTGAGATTCTTTTTATGGTATGTCCCAGCAAATCTGGGCTTCCAGCCCCAATAAATTTTGGGGTTGGAGGACACAAAAGCTTTTGCTCAGACCTAAATTCTGTCTGAAAACAAGGGAAATATTATAAGCCCTTTGTAACCTCTCCAAGAGTAGAAATGATTTACAGCTGTGGCATTGAACCATAATTCCTCGATCTCATTTGAGAAGAGTTCAGTTAGAAACAGTGTCTTGATTTTTGTTTCTTTTGTTTCTTCCCTGTTTTCTTGTCTTGCTTACCAACAATCCATTGTAATTCATGAGTTAGTATGGCAGCAGGCTGAGTGTTCCCTGGAGCTCATTAAATGAAGTGTTTTTCCTAAAATGACGTTTGTCTCCTTGTTTTCAGCCCCTCTTCTTTCCTCTGCCCTTGACTATAACCAGAGCTCAGCAAAAGCTGAGTGACTTTGTGCAGACCTTACTTAGGCTCAGCCTTTTTTTCTTCATTATTTTATTCATGGCTCCTCCATTTCATTGCTTGCCTTCTCGAAATGTGTTGAAATCTTTCTGTGGTTGATGACTTCCAGAATATCTTGGCTTTTATTGGTTGATTAATTTTGGTATTTCTACAGTTTTATTTAGATATGGTTTCAGGAGGAACAGAAAGTAAATATATTTCCTAGTCTGCCATCTTGAGCTGAAAATCCCTGTGGATTTTAGCATCCAATGTTCCCATGGGAAAACACCCAACCATGGCCTTAATAGATGTAACACTCAAGATTTCAGCTTTTCTTGAGCAATCACTCAGGATTTCTTATGTGGTCATTTCTAATGGGGAAATAATAACTATCTCATGACGTTGATTGGAGGATTAAATTAGATAATGAACATGAAAATGCTTTGTAAGATTTAAAAATCAGTAAAAATGTTTTTTGTTATTATTTGATTTGTTGCTATTTCAACTTCACTTGACAGTTGTTTATGACCTTGCCTATGTGAGAAAATGTCCTCTGGGTTATTTTTCGGAAAGCCAGAATGTATTTTTCAATAGCTCAATGGAACTGGCATCATTTGTGAAGGTTAAGGGTGAAGGGGTAAATGTTTCTTGACACCTATCACTTTACAGTGTTTTCAGGAACTAACTGACTCATGTATTCCTCTTCCAAATTTGGTTGAGGACCTCCTACCAGCCACATGCTCTACGTCAGGTGTTGGAAAGCATTTTCTGGATTTTAAATATCTTAGGCTTTGTGGGCCATATACAGTTTCTGTAGCTTCTCCTCCTCTTTCCTCTTCAACAAGCTTTCTAAACGTGAGAACCATTATTAGCTCACAGTCCCACAGATCCAGGCTGAGAGCCTGATTTGATTCGTGGCCATTATTTGCCAATTCCTGCTCTGCGTCTTCACTGAGGAGGGGGACCATGTTTGAGTAATCATTTCTTTGAATCAACTGTTGGTCTTCTGGGGCTTGTCCTTGCTCTCCTACAGTCTCTAATCAGCGTGGCATCCAGAGAGATCTTGTTAAAACATAAGTCAGATCATGTCACTCAAATTTCTTCAGTGGCTTCTTCACAGAAAATGCAAAGTCCTCAGAGTGCCTCCACAGACCTAGAAATCTGGGCCTCTGTTTCCTCTCTGACTGTTTCGTTCTCCTCTCCAATTTGCTCGCTCTGTTTTCCACACGCTGACATCCTTTCTGCTCCTTGGATACTCCAAACCTACTCTTGCCTCATTGACTTTCTGCCGCACGCCAGCCGCAGAAAGAGGATTTCACCGCCCAGGGTCAGAAGGGAAGGGGTGAGGACCTGAAGTAGCACTGACGAATGGGGTCAGAAGCCCATGGGGTCAGAAGGCTGCAATGAGAAGCCTACTCACCGCAACAAAGAATAAACCCCCGCTCGCCGAAACTAGAGAAAGCTCGCATGCAGCAATGAAGACCCAATGCAGCCAAAAATAAATAAACAAAACATAAAGTATAGAATCTTAAAAAAGCAACAAAAAAATCGATGAAGAATATTATGAGAATAGAATCACAGGCCAGTTTCTCCTTTGAACATGCATGCAAAATGTGTAAAGAGAAGCACAAACTGTATCCATGGTATGTAAAACAATCCTATATCAGAATCAAAGTAGCTTTATTCTGGCAATGCAAGGTTGCTTTAATGTCCAAACATGAAACTGATCCCAGGAATGAATTAGAGTGGGGAAAGAAGTCATTTACAACTGAAATCTTGGGACTTCCCTGGTGGTCCAGTATTTAGAACATGACGCTTTCACTGCTGGGGCCCTGGGGTCCAATCCCAGGTCAGGGAACTAAGATCCTGCCAGACATGAGGCAGGGCCCCGAAAATAACAAAAAAAGGAAAGAAAGAAGTCTTAACCAGGAGAAGCACAAGATCGAATAAACATAACAGATAACACCTTATGAAAAGTAGGTGAAGATTATGGAATATTCTAAAATTGAAAACAAAAAGAAAGTTTTAAAGATTCAAAAGGATGTGACAAATATTGTACATAGGCAAAAATGAAATGAAATAAAATATACAAATGATGGGAACCCAAAATTCCAGATGCCCAAGTCCTGTCTCTGAAGAGTCTCATTCAATGGGTTCAGGATTTCTTCTATATTTAAAAACCTACAGGTGATTCTGGTACGATTCACAGACACAATGTAAAGCTTCTCTTTTACAGGAAAGAATACCAGATTATTTTGTTATCTTATAGTTATACTAACAGGTTGTACTATTGACGGATAAGTCCGCTGTCAAAATGCACCCCCACTAGGGGTAAAAAAGGAACTAGTAGTCTCTACTGCTACTTGGTGGCAGCATGCATGTATTGCAAGGGCAATTATTGTAGCAATCCAAATTAGTGGAACATTTTAGAATTGGAAGACTACATACAGATCATCTAGTCAAGCTTCCAACTATTAAAGTTGTGAAAACTAAGGCCCATATAAATGACATGATTTATCTCCAAAGAGCATTAGTGAAAGTATGAAATAAAAAATATCTCTGAACTTTTAATTTAGTGCTGTTTTTGTTAATCTCAAGTATTAGCTTAAACTTCAGTGTGACAGATTTGGGATTGAATTCTTGCTCACGTTTACTGGTTGCGTGCCTTTTAGTAAGTTACTAAAACACTTTTCTTAAAAATAGACGTATTTATTTATTTATCTTTGGCTGCCTAGGCTCTTCGTTGCTGTGCGCGGGCTTTCTCTAGTTGCGGTGAACGGGGGGCAACTCTTTGATGCAGTACGCGGGCTTCTCATTGTGGTGGCTTCTCGTTGTTGCTGAGCACGGGGTCTAGGTGCGTGGGCTTCAGTAGCTGTGGTTCACGGGCTCTAGCACGCAGGCTCAGTAGTTGTGGCACATGGTCTTAGTTGTTCCGTGGCATGTGGGATCTTCCCGCATCAGGGCTCAAACGTGTGTCCCGTGCACTGGCAGGTGGATCCTTAACCACCGCGCCAACAGGGAAGCCCTACTAATACACTTTTAACTTTGCTTTTCACGTATGTAAAATGGTGAGCCTTGACTGATATAGAATATGAGATATCCTAGCACTGTTCTTCACACATATATGTAGTTAAAATTTTTTGGTTCTCATCCCACTTAAACAGCCTCTATCCCCTTAATAATGAATGTGTCTTTCAGCTAGCAGAGCACCCCACAGCTGACCACATTCTGGCAAGAGATATAGGATTCTTTTTCTTACTGGGGGTTCTTTATACCTGATATTTGAAGTGCACTTAAACTTGAACAACTCTTGTTTATACTGTATTAATGGATTTGATGGATGAATTTTAGAAAGTAATATGCAGGAATTGAGCTGCCTTACTCTCAAGAAGTATAATTCGATAGTGGTGGCTAGAACGATAAACAGTGTTTGGACAGGGAGTCCATATTGGATGTGAACTTCCTGTACTCCCATTCGTCTATTAAGAATAAATAGAATCCTTTCAAACTGTGTTTTAAAGGGCAGTTATTTCTTTCTGCCTCATTTAAGTTACCTGCAAGAAAAAGACAATCTCCTGCATCCTTGTTTAATAGGCTTTTAACGTAAAGCAGATAATTTTTTGCAACATTTCCCAAACTTTTCGTTATCCAATTGGCTGAGCCTTCTCAACGATTATCATTTCACAACAATATCTCCATCTTCAGCTTCTTTCAATGAATTGGCCTAATAGATGTGCCGTTAAAACAGAGCTTCACTCTCAACGTATTTTTAATTTTGTATTCAAAGGGTATGAAGGATTCAGCCATAACAGTGAGTGGATTTCTGATACATGCTACATGATGGATGCAACTAAGTGAAAGGAGTCAGGCATGAAAGGCTACATATCATATGGTTCCATTTATATGAAATGTCCAGCAGTGGCAAATCCATACACACAGAAAAGACTCTACATTAGTGGTTGCCAGGGGTTTGGAAGAGAGGGAAATAGGGAATGACTCCTTAAAATGGGTGTAGGTTTCCTCTTGGTTGATGAAAATGTTTTGCAGCTAGGCAGTGGTGATAGTTGCACAACACTGTGAGAGTAGTAAATTCCACTGAATGGTACGGTGAATGGTAAAATGATCCAAATGGTGGATGTTGTGTTATGTTCCTTTTACTACAATAAAAAGGAGAAAGAATTCGGGAAAGACTTAGAGTTTGGGAAACTAAGGTGAACTTGTCAAGAAAAAGACAGCTCTATTGTTCAGTTTTCTCTCAGCTCTCCCAGTGCATTAATCCTCAGCCAAAAGTAGCCTGAACTTGTAGATGATAGTCATTCAACACAGTCCAGGGAAAAGTAAATAAAATCAAACCCAACTCTTCTTCTTTAGCACATGTAGGAAAGGTTAACTTGCTGCTCAGCCACGTGGACATTCATGAAGACGTTTCACTTTAGCTGTCCTCTACTTCAGTACTTTACTCACTTGAGCTCATTCACACATGTAGGCAACAGCATTCCTTAATTCGATGGAATCTGCAGCACTGGTTGTGATCGGTCTCATGGAAAGAAAAGGAAAGGTGGCGCGGAAGCCAAGGGAAGAGATTTTCAAGACAGAGACGTTGTTTAAGATCTGACTCGGCTTGGTGGTCACAAAGATAAGGATTGAGAAGTAGTGCCCTGGACTTGTCAACGGAGAAATCATTGGGGGCTTCAAGGGGATCAGTTTCACGAGAGTAGGGGGGCAGAAACGAGACCGCAGTGTGGATGGGAGGGGAGAAATGGGGGGCAAGTCAAGAAATTGATGGCAAAGGGAAAGAAGGGAGGGGTGGATAGGAGGACAGGAGAATGGAATGGAGGAGAGCAGTTCCTTGTGGCTCTTTAATATGGCTGGGAGGGGCCAACAGAGAAGGAGAGCGTGAAGATGTAGGAAGAGGGGGTGGCATCCCGAGCCCAAGGAGGACTGGCCCCTGTCTTCAGCTCCCACCAGCTGGATGTTCCCTCCCTCTAGCTTTCCACGTAGGCTGTGGAAGTTGCCCCTTGCCTCCTTGGATCAGCCGCCCTTGATTCGTTCGTCCTTTTCTTATTTCTCAGCACACCTGGGTCATACGTTATGTGAAGACAAACAAATCACCACTGATGCTTAATTTTCTTGAAAAATCCCCAGGCAGGTACCATTTTGGAGAACTACATATTGTGCCTCAGCAAGCCAAAGTAGCCCATTTTTCCTCTCTCATTGGGAGAGATTGCTGTTTCTTGGAGAACCTGATGAAGAGGGTGACTCGCACTTAGGAATAACGTTGCTTGAAAAGTGCAAAAGGTGAGGTAGTTTGGCTCTGAGGGGCCTCTGAGGCCTGAGACTTCCTGAGAGATGGCAGACTCACAGCTCCCATTTCCCTCTGCCCCTGGGCTATGAGCTCATCAAATGAGATGGTAAATAAAGTCACTGACATGGTTTAAAGGATAATTTAGTTCTCTCTTGTTCACTCAGAGCAAATTGAATGGGATTTGCATACAACATATGGATGAAATATCCATACGATGGGGCTTGACCATATCCTCATGGTTCCCCTTCCCTTTTCTACATCTGGCCCCTTTAGCTCTGCAGACTTAACCCCACACCATCGGTCCACCCAGTCAGTCCGCTGAACGTCGCTTCCTCCTTCGCATCTGGTCGTTGTCGTCACCTTGTTCTCCACTACCGCCTCCTGCAGTAGCTGTTAGGTCCAGAGAGGTTGGTTCACTGTGAGCAAGTAACTGTCAACTCCATGGACAGGTGGAAGTGACTTGGCAGCCGGGATGCGCCCATCCTGAGTTCATTATACCCATGAGGGTCAAGGAGAATGGGGATGCAGCTGGTCTGCAGAGCCCCGGCAGTTCTGAGACACATGCTCCTGGATCCACACGTTGCTCCATACCCAGCCTTGCCTTTCTTTGTTCTCTCTCTTGACTCCATCCAGGTTTCTGCTCTCCTTGTCCCTTTGGGGAGGGAGGCCAGTACCAGCCCATGTGTAGTCCCCCAAAGCTTCCTACTTCCAAGCATTACGTAGGCTTGTATATCCACTTGCTTGGGTTGCCCTGGCATTCGTGCCAACAAGTTGAGTGGTTTATGCCCTAGGCTCTCTTTTCTGGCAAGAATGTGCCTAAAAATCTCCATCTCTGGTTTGGTGGCCCCTAAAAATTCCCAGTCAGTTTTGGTGAGGGGACACTTGGTGACAGTGTTGTCTTTCGAAATGAGTAGTTCCGTTACCGACAATCCTTTGCTCCCCATCCGTTATTTATAAGGTTTCCCTGTTTGTATGTGCAAACTATTTGTGTGTATATTTGGAGAAATACATTGTACAGGCCTCTTTTTTATTTCTTCCACACACCCTAGAGATGTCATAGAGGCAGTAAATATGTCCAACTTTTTGAGAACTTGGAACAATCAAGACTTACCTGTATGGAATGCTGTTCATGATGTCAATTCCCGCGACAGTACCTTTCATCTGACACACTTAGGGACTGTTAACAGATTAAAAGCAGTAAAAGACGCGGATAGAGAGAATTTTCATTATCTTGTGCTCTGAAATCTTGGATTTTCATTGGTTTCAATGGGCCTGAAAATGTATTTTCTTTAGTAGGGACATAGAAGCCTCTAGCGGTATTCTTAACAAAGCAAGGTGAGTTATAAGCAATCATCTGATGGAGGGTAAATGTGCCACAGTCCAGTTTAAGAAAAATACAATATAAAAGTCTTACCATGGAAGAAAATCTTTATATGATCTTTTGAAAAAAAAAAAAGCTTCAAGAAACATAAAGACATGACACCATATTCAGTTTAAAGTCAGTGACTTGTAAGCAAGGCAAAGCAAAGACAGTCTGATTAAGGCCGTTGCATTGTTCTGGCATGTTTTAGGTCTCACCCATTTCTGTGGCCTTTTTAGAACCTAAGCTTCTAGGGCACAGAGAACTTCATCTTGGCGTAGGGCTGAGCAAATGCACGGAGCATTTCTCAATAAGTAGGCATTAAATTCTTAGTCCAGAAGGACCCTTGAGATGCCCTCTCTTTACTCCTTGGTAGAACTGTTTTAACCATCCCCCGAAAACAGATTTTTTTCTTTCAATCTCAAAGTTCAGAGATTCCACAATCAGAAGTTACTTCTCATATTGCCTTGTGGTCTGCTGTGGGCATCTGTCGAATGGTGTGAACTCTGCGTGGGGAGCCTGGTCTACCCTCCAGACCCACGGTTTGGGTTGCGGTGGTGCCATGCTGTGCTCAGGGGCCTTCTTTTTTGGAAGTCTTGTCTGCAGTGAGCCTTGGTCATGTTCTCTTATGGAACCTTGGGTGCTAGACCACTCTGACCCTCAGTCTCATTTGCAGGTTCTGGGGAGGATTAAATGAGCTCATGGGATATCCAGGTGACTGAGGCAGAGTCGGCTCGGGATGAATCTTTGCTTCGTTTTCATTAGCTGCGGAGAAGACGATGACAGCTTGGTGCCTCTCCAACTTTAATATGGGTATGCCTCTCTTGGGGATCTTGTTAAATGCAGGCTGGTATTCAGTAGTTCTGGGTGGCAGTAGTTCTGCCTGGATTCTGTGCTTCTAACAAGCTCCTAGGTGTCGGTGACGCTGAGGGCAAGGGTTTGGCACCTGTGTTTCTCCCTTTCCGGAAGAGCAGGATGTCTGCCCCACCCCCACCCCGAGAGGAGAAAACATCCGCAATGTGACTACTAGGAACCAGCTTCCCTCACATGCAAGTGTCCTGTACCACTGCTCCCAACCATTCTGTCTGAGGCGCAGCAAGCCAAAACACTGAAATGCTGAGGTTTGCAGCAAAGAGGAGGTTTATTCACAGGACAGCCAAGCGAGGACGTGACGTGACAATAGGTCTCAAATCCGCCTGCCCAAAGGCAAGGGGCTTTGGGTATCTGTGGGATAAAGAATAAAGAAGCAGGGCAGTATGAGGCATGGGGAGCATGAGGAAAGGTGATTGGAAAAACGTGTGCTCATCATTGTTCTGAGCTGGCATAACTAGGCTACAGGCCTCAGCACATTCTCAGGCTGGAGTTTTGGCCCTCTGATGGCAGGAGGTCAAAAGGCACTTGCCCAGGTGGAAGATCGGTGGTCCTCTCCACTCTAAACCAGCTCAGCCTAACCAGGCACAGCTGATTGCAAGTTCCTGGAGGATCACGGGGCAAACATCTTATTGCTTATGCTACATGCTACTTGGAGGACGTGCAGGTGTTCAAGCTACCTTGATGAGTGAAGACCGGGATTTGACTAATCATGACACCTTGTTTCACCTCCAGGCGAGCAGAAGAGAGCTGTAGGCTGAGTCTGGCTCGTGGCACCTGGAATTGGAAGCAGGTGGTTTAAAAACGGGCTCTCCCAACCTCTGTGTGACATTAGGTAGATAGACTATTGAACCTTCCTGTGCCTGTTTCTCCACAAGCAGCATGGGGACACTCAGAGTCCCTCTCTTGGGGGCTGTTATGGGGCTTCAGTGAGATATAGATGCATGCACAGGCACACGGGAGACACCCAGTGTGTGTTCCCTTCGTGCTTATTTTTATTAGGACACCAGTATTGTTAGAAGATTTCTGGTTTGAACAACAAATTAGATAGGTGGTCATTGCTATAGTTTATGTGAGAGCAATTCACATTGCCATTTGCAAAAAAGTAGTTGGTTGTCCAATGGGGATTATAAACATCCATTTAACATGAGCTACTGAACAGATAGTTCACACAGTAAGTACTTTATTTAAAATCAATTCTCTTTGTTTTCTTAAGCAATTGTTAACCCCCAATTTCGTGAGTACTACCAAGTAAGTCACTTGAAAATCATCTAGAGCAATCTATTTCACTTAGCAAGCCTAAAGCTATAGTTCAACCATTTTATTTACTGTTCTATGACAAAAATTACTCTAAACAGCTATTCCCTGGATAAGTAATCAGCTAAAGCTAGTTTGACTGACTAAATCGATTTACTGAGTTAATAAGCCAGTTGTTTTAGAATAGGTCGAATGCATATTTCTCATCCATTCTGCATTAAAGTGTTTCCCATTCGTACATACCCACATTCCTACTTCTGTGCTGTAGGGCTTGGCTGAACTACACCTGCCTTCAGTGAAACTTTTCTCTCCTGCACAATTGGAGATAATTTTAGTCTCCTCGTGACTCCCACGGGGTTACCTCTGTTGTGACACTTGACTCTTTGGTGGCATATTTTATTTGAAAAAGCCTTCCGTTACTCCGGGCACGTCAAACAGTAAATGCTTTCTCTTCGTAAACCTGCATAACAATTTTCTGAACTCTTCTGCTCTGGGCAAGATTCATCAGTACACCAGGCAAACATAGTGAAAGAGGAGACAGTACTTGTGTTGTATTCAATTGGGTCTTGATACCTAAGTGTGACTCTTAACCAAGGATTATGCAGTAGTTAAGGACACAGATTCAAGTTGTTTAGGGTGTGTCCTAAAGTGTCAGTGGCAGAATTTAAGTCTCTACTCTGGAAATTGTAGACCTGAGACAAACTACTTCCCTAAACGTCATTTCCTACATCTGAGAAAGATAATAGTATCTACCTTGTAGTAGACTGAATAATACCATTGCCCCCAAATGTCCACATTCTACTCTCCAGAACCTGTGGATGTCACCTTAAATGGCAGAAGGCACTTTGCCAGTGGGATGAAAGTAATGGTTCTCAGATGGGAAGATTCTCCTGGACTACCTGGATGGGCCCAAATATAACCACTGGTGTTCTCGTAAGAGAGAGGCAGAGGGAATTTGTACTCCAAAGAGAATGTGATGACGAAGTTGGGGTTGCATTGATGTGGCCAGAAGTGAAGGAATGCTGGCGAGGAAACAAACAGATTCTCGCTTAGAGCCTCTAGAAGGAGGATGGATGGCCCTGTCGACTTCTGGTTTCAGCCCAGGGAAACTGGTTTTGGACCTCTGTCTTCCAGAACCATAAGAAAATAAGTGTGTTTTGTTAGAAGCAAACACATTTGTAGTCATTTGTTACAGCAGCCATAGGGAACTGATGCCTACCTCATAGGAAGTATTTCTCCAATTAAAATGTGTGACTGGAAACACACTTAGTGGCATGTGTGACACACACTAGTTATGCTACCGTAGGTCGTTCTTGGAAACTGAAGCCTTGGTTTTGAGAGATCATCAAAACCAGTACAATGGTTGCCATGTTTCTCCTTGTTCAGCCTGGTGACCAACCCGGTAGAGAGAGCTCCATCCTTTCCCACAGGACCCCACCTGTGGGTACGTAGAGGGAAGCGGTTATGTCTCCCTTAAGGCACCTTTTTCTTTTCCTTTCTACTTTTGTCTTCATTAATCTTCATCCAACTGACCTTTTTAAATTTTACAGAAAACAAAACCATTTCTCCATGGATTCAGATACTACCCCAAGTTAATATTCCAACCAAGTTCTTGTTCTTCCGGGTCTCATCACCAGAAATTTCTGAGCCTAACTCTACTCTAGTTTCTAGGATCACTCATTTTCTCATTTCTCCCTTCTCCTTTTAGTTCAGAGTCTTGTCAATTTAGTTCCTTCCCTAACCACAACTTATAGTACGGTGACACAGCAAAGTGATGAAAGTCTAGACGGTCTGGTTTTAATCCCGGGTTTTGCCACCTACTTACTGTGTGGCATTAGGCAAGCTTTTCAACGTCTCTGGGCCTCAGTTTCCCCCAGAAAAGTGAACATTATGAATATTGCCTACCTCTAGGGTTGCCATTATGAGGAATAAGTGAGTTAATATTTGGTAAGCCCTTAGAATAGACTACAGTTGTGCTTGTTAATAATAATAAATGAAATTCCAAGCGTATAACTTACTCAACTTTCTGTCATAACTTTGAAGTGTTGGTCTATCTGTTGGCTCACGTTGCAGATAAATGAGTCGAGGCATGGGCTGAGGCATTGCTATCACTGGGTGGTGTGTTCCCAGAACTTGGAACAGCGGTGTGAAATGGGTAGTGGTTCTATTGGAGACAGGGCAGACTGGAAAATGACAGCCTGGGAAGGAGGTGTGGTGTCCATAGCTTTGGTGTTAGAGGTGCTGCCTGGTGAAGCACCAGTGGCGGCCTAAGCCGTAAATGGGGTGCTGGGTTAAAGAGGAGCAGGATGGAAGATGACAGCGTGGGAAGGAGGTGTGGTGTCCATAGGTTCGGGGTCTGACGTGCTTCCTGCTGAAGCACCGATGC
The DNA here is from genome assembly GCF_039906515.1 of Pseudorca crassidens. NCBI lineage: Eukaryota > Metazoa > Chordata > Mammalia > Artiodactyla > Delphinidae > Pseudorca > Pseudorca crassidens. The sequence continues at coordinate 91,939,431 of NC_090308.1, read as the reverse complement.
CCACCAGGGCCGTAAATGGGGTGGTGGGGAAAACAGGAGCAGAATGGAAGATGACAGCATGTGAAGGTGGTGTGGTGTCCATAGGTTCGGGGTCTGACGTGCTTCCTGCTGAAGCACCGATGCCCGCCAAAGCCGTAAATGGGGTGGTGGGGAAAACAGGAGCAGAATGGAAGATGACAGCGTGTGAAGGAGGTGTGGTGTCCATAGCTTCCATATTAGAGGTACTGCCTGCCTGATCTGAGAGCAGAGAGTGAAAGTGGGAGAGCCTCTTCCTAGATTCTAACTCCTCTTAATTTATAGCACTGGCTCTGCCTGGCTTTATGACATATCCATTGTTCGTGTCACAGAGAAAGTGCGGGCGGTGCAGGGTGTGAGGCAGGGGTCACATGCAAGCCCAGCTGCTGGCTTAACCCCGACCCAAAGGCAAAGGGCTTGTCCCCTTCTGGACTTTCTAGTGGCTGGGACTTCTGGCTGTGGGTGGCAGGTGTTTGGCACCAGATGGGCCACCATGTGGAGACTGTTGGGGACTGTGGAAGCCTCCTCCAGAGTTCACCCTGCCTGGGGACTGGCTCTGCAGGTTCCTCAGCCCTGCGTATGTATCGGCCAGGCCTTCCCCACCACGGGGCCCAGAGGCCAGAGCCTGCTCAGACCTGGGGGCAGGAGGCAGCCAGAGCTTATGAGGTTGTGGGCCACCTCGTTCGGAGACCTCCCCTGCTCCTCTGTGAGACCTGGAGACAAGATCGCCTTCTCCAGGGCTGCTCAGCTGCCAGCATCACCATGAGCCAGGTGGCCAAGGTTTCTGAGCAGGAGATGCAGAGCCCTGATCCGACTGGATGCTGCAGCCCACGATGTCCCTTCCTGGCAGATAGGTTCTTTCTTCACTTCTTTTTTGAAATTTGGTAAAAGAACATATAAACCTTTGCCTGTCCTTCAGGGTATATAGATGGTAGTGGCTTAGCCGGGATTCGATCCAAGCCTGTGTGATTCCAGAGCTTGTGCTCTGGACTGTGGTGCCTCCTTATCGTATATCCTTTATGTGTTACTTGTTTTTCTTTTATTCTTGTAGTCCTTATGGTACTTAGCCCTAAGTGCCATACCTGTAACGAACAGCTACACTGCCCTGTAGGAGGTCTTCTTTTGTTCAACGCATGAGTTGGTCATCCACCACACTGTGTTCTAATCTCAGAAGATACAGGTCAGGGACCACCAGTTGTCAGCATGGCACCATTCCATATTTCTAACTGAGGCTTGAAGCCCGTATTTTCCCTTTGTCTAGTTTGAAGGATCCAGATATGTAAAGATGATATTCTAGATAAATCATGGGTTATCCTGAAAGAAATTCACCAGTGACTTGTTCCGTATGGATTAGAAGCCAGCTTCTCTGGCCTTCCTGGAGTATATCCAGTAAGGCGTCTCATTCATATGTCTAGAAAGCAAATATATCATTTATTGCAACTTCAGCATGGAGCGATGTATTGGTATAAAGTACGATCAACACAATTTGGTCATTGTGAGTATGACAGCTGGGTCCACTCTTTACTACCCATATGTAACTCTAGGGATTCTTATGCCCAAGAGAGGAGACGTACTCTTGGCTGTCTAGGACAAGGGAAGCATGTGTTGTTATGCAGGAGCTGGAAGCTTCAGCATGACAGGTAGGAATTGAACAATCCTGTTCTACACATCACTTGACCTTGCTTAAAACTTGTTTCTTTGGCTTGCTTCATTGGAGTGTTTTCTCCCTCCTGAGGTTGACATTCTCTGTTATGTATCATGCATGTGACATGTAGAAGTTTCAGAACCCAAAATCATATAGATCAGTAAAAATGTATGTATATATATATATATATAAACCTATTGAAACTCACACTGGGCATAATTCATATATTCCAAAATCAGTTTGACCCTCTGCTCATGAGATTCTTTTTATGGTATGTCCCAGCAAATCTGGGCTTCCATCCCCAATAAATTTTGGGGTTGGAGGACACAAAAGCTTTTGCTCAGACCTAAATTCTGTCTGAAAACAAGGGAAATATTATAAGCCCTTTGTAACCTCTCCAAGATCAGAAATGATTTACAGCTGTGGCATTGAACCATAATTCCTCGATCTCATTTGAGAAGAGTTCAGTTAGAAACAGTGTCTTGATTTTTGTTTCTTCCCTGTTTTCTTGTCTTGCTTACCAACAATCCATTGTAATTCATGAGTTAGTATGGCAGCAGGCTGAGTGTTCCCTGGAGCTCATTAAATGAAGTGTTTTTCCTAAAATGACGTTTGTCTCCTTGTTTTCAGCCCCTCTTCTTTCCTCTGCCCTTGACTATAACCAGAGCTCAGCAAAAGCTGAGTGACTTTGTGCAGACCTTACTTAGGCTCAGCCTTTTTTTCTTCATTATTTTATTCATGGCTCCTCCATTTCATTGCTTGCCTTCCCGAAATGTGTTGAAATCTTTCTGTTGTTGATGACTTCCAGAATATCTTGGCTTTTATTGGTTGATTAATTTTGGTATTTCTACAGTTTTATTTAGATATGGTTTCAGGAGGAACAGAAAGTAAATATATTTCCTAGTCTGACATCTTGAGCTGAAAATCCCTGTGGATTTTAGCATCCAATGTTCCCATGGGAAAACACCCAACCATGGCCTTAATAGATGTAACACTCAAGATTTCAGCTTTTCTTGAGCAATCACTCAGGATTTCATATGTGGTCATTTCTAATGGGGAAATAATAACTATCTCATGATGTTGATTGGAGGATTAAATTAGATAATGAACATGAAAATGCTTTGTAAGATTTAAAAATCAGTAAAAATGTTTTTTGTTATTATTTGATTTGTTGCTATTTCAACTTCACTTGACAGTTGTTTATGACCTTGCCTATGTGAGAAAATGTCCTCTGGGTTATTTTTCTGAAAGCCAGAATGTATTTTTCAATAGCTCAATGGAACTGGCATTATTTGTGAAAGTTAAGGGTGAAGGGGTAAATGTTTCTTGACACCTATCACTTTACAGTGTTTTCAGGAACTAACTGACTCATGTATTCCTCTTCCAAATTTGGTTGAGGACCTCCTACCAGCCACATGCTTTACGTCAGGTGTTGGAAAGCATTTTCTGGATTTTAAATATCTTAGGCTTTGTGGGCCATATACAGTTTCTGTAGCTTCTCCTCCTCTTTCCTCTTCAACAAGCTTTCTAAACGTGAGAACCATTATTAGCTCACAGTCCCACAGATCCAGGCTGAGAGCCTGATTTGATTCGTGGCCATTATTTGCCAATTCCTGCTCTGCGTCTTCACTGAGGAGGGGGACCATGTTTGAGTAATCATTTCTTTGAATCAACTGTTGGTCTTCTGGGGCTTGTCCTTGCTCTCCTACAGTCTCTAATCAGCGTGGCATCCAGAGAGATCTTGTTAAAACATAAGTCAGATCATGTCACTCAAATTTCTTCAGTGGCTTCTTCACAGAAAATGCAAAGTCCTCAGAGTGCCTGCACAGACCTAGAAATCTGGGCCTCTGTTTCCTCTCTGACTGTTTCGTTTTCCTCTCCAATTTGCTCGCTCTGTTTTCCACACGCTGACATCCTTTCTGCTCCTTGGATACTCCAAACCTACTCTTGCCTCATTGACTTTCTGCCGCACGCCAGCCGCAGAAAGAGGATTTCACCGCCCAGGGTCAGAAGGGAAGGGATGAGGACCTGAAGTAGCACTGACGAATGGGGTCAGAAGCCCATGGGGTCAGAAGGCTGCAATGAGGAGCCTACTCACCGCAACAAAGAATAGACCCCCGCTCGCCGAAACTAGAGAAAGCTCGCATGCAGCAATGAAGACCCAATGCAGCCAAAAATAAATAAACAAAACATAAAGTATAGAATCTTAAAAAAGCAACAAAAAAATCGATAAAGAATATTACGAGAATAGAATCACAGGCCAGTTTCTCCTTTGAACATGCATGCAAAATGTGTAAAGAGAAGCACAAACTGTATCCATGGTATGTAAAACAATCATATATCAGAATCAAAGTAGCTTTATTCTGGCAATGCAAGGTTGCTTTAATGTCCAAACATGAAACTGATCCCAGGAATGAATTAGAGTGGGGAAAGAAGTCATTTACAACTGAAATCTTGGGACTTCCCTGGTGGTCCAGTATTTAGAACATGACACTTTCACTGCTGGGGCCCTGGGGTCCAATCCCAGGTCAGGGAACTAAGATCCTGCAAGACATGAGGCAGGGCCCTGAAAAAAACAAAAAAAAAGGAAAGAAAGAAGTCTTAACCAGGAGAAGCACAAGATCGAATAAACATAACAGATAACACCTTATGAAAAGTAGGTGAAGATTATGAAATATTCTAAAATGTAAAACAAAAAGAAAGTTTTAAAGATTCAAAAGGATGTGACAAATATTGTACATAGGCAAAAATGAAATGAAATAAAATATACAAATGATGGGAACCCAAAATTCCAGATGCCCAAGTCCTGTCTCTGAAGAGTCTCATTCAATGGGTTCAGGATTTCCTCTATATTTCAAAACCTACAGGTGATTCTGGTACGATTCACAGACACAATGTAAAGCTTCTCTTTTACAGGAAAGAATACCAGATTATTTTGTTATCTTATAGTTATACTAACAGGTTGTACTATTGACGGATAAGTCCGCTGTCAAAATGCACCCCCACTAGGGGTAAAAAAGGAACTAGTAGTGTCTACTGCTACTTGGTGGCAGCATGCATGTATTGCAAGGGCAATTATTGTAGCAATCCAAATTAGTGGAACATTTTAGAATTGGAAGACTACATACAGATCATCTAGTCAAGCTTCCAACTATTAAAGTTGTGAAAACTAAGGCCCATATAAATGACATGATTTATCTCCAAAGAGCATTAGTGAAAGTATGAAATAAAAAATATCTCTGAACTTTTAATTTAGTGCTGTTTTTATTAATCTCAAGTATTAGCTTAAACTTCAGTGTGACAGATTTGGGATTGAATTCTTGCTCACGTTTACTGGTTGCGTGCCTTTTAGTAAGTTACTAAAACACTTTTCTTAAAAATAGACGTATTTATTTATTTATCTTTGGCTGCCTAGGCTCTTCGTTGCTGTGCGCGGGCTTTCTCTAGTTGCGGTGAGCGGGGGCCACTCTTTGTTGCAGTACGCGGGCTTCTCATTGTGGTGGCTTCTCGTTGTTGCTGAGCACGGGGTCTAGGTGCGTGGGCTTCAGTAGCTGTGGTTCACGGGCTCTAGCACACAGGCTCAGTAGTTGTGGCACATGGTCTTAGTTGCTCCGTGGCATGTGGGATCTTCCCGGACCAGGGCTCAAACGTGTGTCCCGTGCACTGGCAGGTGGATCCTTAACCACCGCGCCAACAGGGAAGCCCTACTAATACACTTTTAACTTTGCTTTTCACGTATGTAAAATGGTGAGCCTTGACTGATATAGAATATGAGATATCCTAGCACTGTTCTTCACACATATATGTAGTTAAAATTTTTTGGCTCTCATCCCACTTAAACAGCCTCTATCCCCTTAATAATGAATGTGTCTTTCAGCTAGCAGAGCACCCCACAGCTGACCACATTCTGGCAAGAGATATAGGATTCTTTTTCTTACTGGGGGTTCTTTATACCTGATATTTGAAGTGCACTTAAACATGAACAACTCTTGTTTATACTGTATTAATGGATTTGATGGATGAATTTTAGAAAGTAATATGCAGGAATTGAGCTGCCTTACTCTCAAGAAATATAATTCGATAGTGGTGGCTAGAAAGATAAACAGTGTTTGGACAGGGAGTCCATATTGGATGTGAACTTCCTGTACTCCCATTCGTCTATTAAGAATAAATAGAATCCTTTCAAACTGTGTTTTAAAGGGCAGTTATTTCTTTCTGCCTCATTTAAGTTACCTGCAAGAAAAAGACAATCTCCTGCATCCTTGTTTAATAGGCTTTTAACGTAAAGCAGATAATTTTTTGCAACATTTCCCAAACTTTTCGTTATCCAATTGGCTGAGGCTTCTCAACGATTATCATTTCACAACAATATCTCCATCTTCAGCTTCTTTCAATGAATTGGCCTAATAGATGTGCCGTTAAAACAGAGCTTCACTCTCAATGTATTTTTAATTTTGTATTCAAAGGGTATGAAGGATTCAGCCATAACAGTGAGTGGATTTCTGATACATGCTGCATGATGGATGCAACTAAGTGAAAGGAGTCAGGCATGAAAGGCTACATATCGTATGGTTCCATTTATATGAAATGTCCAGCAGTGGCAAATCCATACACACAGAAAAGATTCTACATTAGTGGTTGCCAGGGGGTTGGAAGAGAGGGAAATAGGGAATGACTCCTTAAAATGGGTGTAGGTTTCCTCTTGGTTGATGAAAATGTTTTGCAGCTAGGCAGTGGTGATAGTTGCACAACACTGTGACAGTAGTAAATTCCACTGAATGGTACGGTGAATTGTAAAATGATCCAAATGGTGGATGTTGTGTTATGTTCCTTTTACTACAATAAAAAGGAGAAAGAATTCGGGAAAGACTTAGAGTTTGGGAAACTAAGGTGAACTGGTCAAGAAAAAGACAGCTCTATTGTTCAGTTTTCTCTCAGCTCTCCCAGTGCATTAATCCTCAGCCAAAAGTAGCCTGAACTTGTAGATGATAGTCATTCAACACAGTCCAGGGAAAAGTAAATAAAATAAAACCCAACTCTTCTTCTTTAGCACATGTAGGAAAGGTTAACTTGCTGCTCAGCCACGTGGACATTCATGAAGACGTTTCACTTTAGCTGTCCTCTACTTCAGTACTTTACGCACTTGAGCTCATTCACACATGTAGGCAACAGCATTCCTTACTTCGATGGAATCTGCAACACTGGTTGTGATCGGTCTCATGGAAAGAAAAGGAAAGGTGGCGCGGAAGCCAAGGGAAGAGATTTTCAAGACAGAGACGTTGTTTAAGATCTGACTCGGCTTGGCAGTCACAAAGATAAGGATTGAGAAGTAGTGCCCTGGACTTGTCAACGGAGAAATCATTGGGGGCTTCAAGGAGATCAGTTTCACGAGAGTAGGGGGGCAGAAACCAGACCGCAGTGTGGATGGGAGGGGAGAAATGGGGGGCAAGTCAAGAAATTGATGGCAAAGGGAAAGAAGGGAGGGGTGGATAGGAGGACAGGAGAATGGAATGGAGGAGAGCAGTTCCTTGTGGCTCTTTAATATGGCTGGGAGGGGCCAACAGAGAAGGAGAGCGTGAAGATGTAGGAAGAGGGGGTGGCATCCCGAGCCCAAGGAGGACTGGCCCCTGTCTTCAGCTCCCACCAGCTGGATGTTCCCTCCCTCTAGCTTTCCACGTAGGCTGTGGAAGTTGCCTCTTGCCTCCTTGGATCAGCCGCCCTTGATTCGTTCGTCCTTTTCTTATTTCTCAGCACACCTGGGTCATACGTTATGTGAAGACAAACAAATCACCACTGATGCTTAATTTTCTTGAAAAATCCCCAGGCAGGTACCATTTTGGAGAACTACATATTGTGCCTCAGCAAGCCAAAGTAGCCCATTTTTCCTCTCTCATTGGGAGAGATTGCTGTTTCTTGGAGAACCTGATGAAGAGGGTGACTCACACTTAGGAATAACGTTGCTTGAAAAGTGCAAAAGGTGAGGTAGTTTGGCTCTGAGGGGCCTCTGAGGCCTGAGACTTCCTGAGAGATGGCAGACTCACAGCTCCCATTTCCCTCTGTCCCTGGGCTATGAGCTCGTCAAATGAGATGGTAAATAAAGTCACTGACATGGTTTAAAGGATAATTTAGTTCTCTCTTGTTCACTCAGAGCAAATTGAATGGGATTTGCATACAACATATGGATGAAATATCCATACGATGGGGCTTGACCATATCCTCATGGTTCCCCTTCCCTTTTCTACATCTGGCCCCTTTAGCTCTGCAGACTTAACCCCACACCATCGGTCCACCCAGTCGGTCCGCTGAACGTCGCTTCCTCCTTCGCATCTGGTCGTTGTCGTCACCTTGTTCTCCACTACCGCCTCCTGCAGTAGCTGTTAGGTCCAGAGAGGTTGGTTCACTGTGAGCAAGTAACTGTCAACTCCATGGACAGGTGGAAGTGACTTGGCAGCCGGGATGCGCCCATCCTGAGTTCATTATACCCATGAGGGTCAAGGAGAATGGGGATGCAGCTGGTCTGCAGAGCCCCGGCAGTTCTGAGACACATGCTCCTGGATCCACACATTGCTCCATACCCAGCCTTGCCTTTCTTTGTTCTCTCTCTTGACTCCATCCAGGTTTCTGCTCTCCTTGTCCCTTTGGGGAGGGAGGCCAGTACCAGCCCAGGTGTAGTCCCCCAAAGCTTCCTACTTCCAAGCGTTACGTAGGCTTGTATATCCACTTGCTTGGGTTGCCCTGGCATTCGTGCCAACAAGTTGAGTGGTTTATGCCCTAGGCTCTCTTTTCTGGCAAGAATGTGCCTAAAAATCTCCATCTCTGGTTTGGTGGCCCCTAAAAATTCCCAGTCAGTTTTGGTGAGGGGACACTTGGTGACAGTGTTGTCTTTCGAAATGAGTAGTTCCGTTACCGACAATCCTTTGCTCCCCATCCGTTATTTATAAGGTTTCCCTGTTTGTATGTGCAAACTATTTGTGTGTATATTTGGAGAAATACATTGTACAGGCCTCTTTTTTATTTCTTCCACACACCCTAGAGATGTCATAGAGGCAGTAAATATGTCCAACTTTTTGAGAACTTGGAACAATCAAGACTTACCTGTATGGAATGCTGTTCATGATGTCAATTCCCGCGACAGTACCTTTCATCTGACACACTTAGGGACTGTTAACAGATTAAAAGCAGTAAAAGACGCGGATAGAGAGAATTTTCATTATCTTGTGCTCTGAAATCTTGGATTTTCATTGGTTTCAATGGGCCTGAAAATGTATTTTCTTTAGTAGGGACATAGAAGCCTCTAGCCGTATTCTTAACAAAGCAAGGTGAGTTATAAGCAATCATCTGATGGAGGGTAAATGTGCCACAGTCCAGTTTAAGAAAAATACAATATAAAAGTCTTACCATGGAAGAAAATCTTTATATGATCTTTTGAAAAAAAAAAAGCTTCAAGAAACATAAAGACATGACACCATATTCAGTTTAAAGTCAGTGACTTGTAAGCAAGGCAAAGCAAAGACAGTCTGATTAAGGCCGTTGCATTGTTCTGGCATGTTTTAGGTCTCACCCATTTCTGTGGCCTTTTTAGAACCTAAGCTTCTAGGGCACAGAGAACTTCATCTTGACGTAGGGCTGAGCAAATGCACGGAGCATTTCTCAATAAGTAGGCATTAAATTCTTAGTCCAGAAGGAGCCTTGAGATGCCCTCTCTTTACTCCTTGGTAGAACTGTTTTAACCATCCCCCGAAAACAGATTTTTTTCTTTCAATCTCAAAGTTCAGAGATTCCACAATCAGAAGTTACTTCTCATATTGCCTTGTGGTCTGCTGTGGGCATCTGTCGAATGGTGTGAACTCTGCGTGGGGAGCCTGGCCTACCCTCCAGGCCCACGGTTTGGGCTGCAGTGGTGTCATGCTGTGCTCAGGGGCCTTCTTTTTTGGAAGTCTTGGCTCCAGTGAGCCTTGGTCATGTTCTTTTATGGAACCTTGGGTGCTAGACCACTCTGACCCTCAGTCTCATTTGTAGGTTCTGGGGAGGATTAAATGAGCTCATGGGATATCCAGGTGACTGAGGCAGAGTCGGCTCGGGATGAATCTTTGCTTCGTTTTCATTAGCTGCGGAGAAGACGATGACAGCTTGATGCCTCTCCAACTTTAATATGGGTATGCCTCTCTTTGGGATCTTGTTAAACGCAGGCTGGTATTCAGTAGTTCTGGGTGGGGCCTGGATTCTGTGCTTCTAACAAGCTCCTAGGTGACGGTGACGCTGAGGGCAAGGGTTTGGCACCTGTGTTTCTCCCTTTCCGGAAGAGCAGGATGTCTTCCCACCCTCACCCCGAGAGGAGAAAACATCCGCAATGTGACTACTAGGAACCAGCTTCCCTCACATGCAAGGGTCCTGTACCACTGCTCCCAACCATTCTGTCTGAGGCGCAGCAAGCCAAAACACTGAAATGTTGAGGGTTGCAGCAAAGAGGAGGTTTATTCACAGGGCAGCCAAGCGAGGACGTGACGTGACAATAGGTCTCAAATCCGCCTCCCCAAAGGCAAGGGGCTTTGGGTATCTGTGGGATAAAGAATAAAGAAGCAGGGCAGTATGAGGCATGGGGAGCATGAGGAAAGGTGATTGGAAAAACGTGTGCTCATCATTGTTCTGAGCTGGCATAACTAGGCTACAGGCCTCAGCACATTCTCAGGCTGGAGTTTTCGGCCCTCTGATGGCAGGAGGTCAAAAGGCACTTGCCCAGGTGGAAGATCGGTGGTCCTCTCCACTCTAAACCAGCTCAGCCTAACCAAGCACAGCTGATTCCAAGTTCCTGGACGATCATGGGGCAAACATCTTATTGCTTATGCTACATGCTACTTGGAGGACGTGCAGGTGTTCAAGCTACCTTGATGAGTGAAGACCGGGATTTGACTAATCATGACACCTTGTTTCACCTCCAGGCGAGCAGAAGAGAGCTGTAGGCTGAGTCTGGCTCGTGGCACCTGGAATTGGAGGCAGGTGGTTTAAAAACGGGCTCTCCCACCCTCTGGGTGATATTAGGTAGATAGACTATTGAACCTTCCTGTGCCTGTTTCTCCACAAGCAGCATGGGGACACTCAGAGTCCCTCTCTTGGGGGCTGTTATGGGGCTTCAGTGAGATATAGATGCATGCACAGGCACACGGGAGACACCCAGTGTGTGTCCCCTTCATGCTTATTTTTGTTAGGACACCAGTATTGTTAGAAGATTTCTGGTTTGGACAACAAATTAGATAGGTGGTCATTGCTATAGTTTATGCGAGAGCAATTCACATTGCCATTTGCAAAAAAGTAGTTGGTTGTCCAATGGGGATTATAAACATCCGTTTAACATGAGCTACTGAACAGATAGTTCACACAGTAAGTACTTTATTTAAAATCAATTCTCTTTGTTTTCTTAAGCAATTGTTAACCCCCAATTTCGTGAGTACTACCAAGTAAGTCACTTGAAAATCATCTAGAGCAATCTATTTCACTTAGCAAGCCTAAAGCTATAGTTCAACCATTTTATTTACTGTTCTATGACAAAAATTACTCTAAACAGCTATTCCCTGGATAAGTAATCAACTAAAGCTAGTTTGACTGACTAAATCGATTTACTGAGTTAATAAGCCAGTTGTTTTAGAATAGGTCGAATGCATATTTCTCATCCATTCTGCATTAAAGTGTTTCCCATTCGTACATACCCACATTCCTACTTCTGTGCTGTAGGGCTTGGCTGAACTACACCTGCCTTCAGTGAAACTTTTCTCTCCTGCACAATTGGAGATAATTTTAGTCTCCTCGTGACTCCCACGGGGTTACCTCTCTTGTGACACTTGACTATTTGGTGGCATATTTTATTTGAAAAAGCCTTCCGTTACTCCAGGCACGTCAAACAGTAAATGCTTTCTCTTCGTAAACCTGCATAACAATTTTCTGAACTCTTCTGCTCTGGGCAAGATTCATCAGTACACCAGGCAAACATAGTGAAAGAGGAGACAGTACTTGTGTTGTATTCAATTGGGTCTTGATACCTAAGTGTGACTCTTAACCAAGGATTATGCAGTAGTTAAGGACACAGATTCAAGTTGTTTAGGGTGTGTCCTAAAGTGTCAGTGGCAGAATTTAAGTCTCTACTCTGGAAATTGTAGACCTGAGACAAACTACTTCCCTAAACGTCATTTCCTACATCTGAGAAAGATAATAGTATCTACCTTGTAGTAGACTGAATAATCCCATTGCCCCCAAATGTCCACATTCTACTCTCCAGAACCTGTGAATGTCACCTTAAATGGCAGAAGGCACTTTGCCAGTGGGATGAAAGTAATGGTTCTCAGATGGGAAGATTCTCCTGGACTACCTGGATGGGCCCAAATATAACCACTGGTGTTCTCGTAAGAGAGAGGCAGAGGGAATTTGTACTCCAAAGAGAATGTGATGACGAAGTTGGGGTTGCATTGATGTGGCCAGAAGTGAAGGAATGCTGGCGAGGAAACAAACAGATTCTCGCTTAGAGCCTCTACAAGGAGGATGGATGGCCCTGTTGACTTCTGGTTTCAGCCCAGGGAAACTGGTTTTGGACCTCTGTCTTCCAGAACCATAAGAAAATAAGTGTGTTTTGTTAGAAGCAAGCACATTTGTAGTCATTTGTTACAGCAGCCATAGGGAACTGATGCCTACCTCATAGGAAGTATTTCTCCAATTAAAATGTGTGACTGGAAACACACTTAGTGGCATGTGTGACACACACTAGTTATGCTACCGTAGGTCGTTCTTGGAAACTGAAGCCTTGGTTTTGAGAGATCATCAAAACCAGTACAATGGTTGCCATGTTTCTCCTTGTTCAGCCTGGTGACCAACCCGGTAGAGAGAGCTCCATCCTTTCCCACAGGACCCCACCTGTGGGTACGTAGAGGGAAGCGGTTATGTCTCCCTTAAGGCACCTTTTTCTTTTCCTTTCTACTTTTGTCTTCATTAATCTTCATCCAACTGACCTTTCTAAATTTTACAGAAAACAAAACCATTTCTCCATGGATTCAGATACTACCCCAAGTTAATATTCCAACCAAGTTCTTGTTCTTCCGGGTCTCATCACCAGAAATTTCTGAGCCTAACTCTACTCTAGTTTCTAGGATCACTCATTTTCTCATTTCTCCCTTCTCCTTTTAGTTCAGAGTCTTGTCAATTTAGTTCCTTCCCTAACCACAACTTATAGTACGGTGACACAGCAAAGTGATGAAAGTCTAGACGGTCTGGTTTTAATCCCGGGTTTTGCCACCTACTTACTGTGTGGCATTAGGCAAGCTATTCAATGTCTCTGGGCCTCAGTTTCCCCCAGAAAAATGAACATTATGAATATTCCCTACCTCTAGGGTTGCCATTATGAGGAATAAGTGAGTTAATATTTGGTAAGCCCTTAGAATAGTACTTCTTATAGTCTAAGCACTACAGTTTTGCTTGTTAATAATAATAAATGAAATTCCAAGCGTATAACTTACTCAACTTTCTGTCATAACTTTGAAGTGTTGGTCTGTCTGTTGGCTCACGTTGCAGGTAAATGAGTCGAGGCATGGGCTGAGGCATTGTTATCACTGGGTGGTGTGTTCCCAGAACATGGAACAGCGGTGTGAAATGGGTAGTGGTACTATTGGAAACAGGGCAGACTGGAAAATGACAGCCTGGGAAGGAGGTGTGGTGTCCATAGCTTTGGTGTTAGAGGTGCTGCCTGGTGAAGCACCAGTGCCGGCCTAAGCCGTAAATGGGGTGCTGGGATAAAGAGGAGCAGGATGGAAGATGACAGCCTGGGAAGGAGGTGTGGTGTCCATAGGTTCCGGGTCTGAGGTGCTGACTGCTGAGGCACCAATGTCCACCAAAGGCGTAAATGGGTTGCTGGAGAAAAGAGGAGTAGAATAGAAGATGACAGCGTGTGAAGGAGGTGTGGTGTCCATAGGTTCGGGGTCTGACGTGCTTCCTGCTGAAGCACCGATGCCCGCCAGGGCCGTAAATGGGGTGCTGGGGAAAACAGGAGCAGAATGGAAGATGACAGCGTGTGAAGGAGGGTTGGTGTCCATAGGTTCGGAGTCTGACATGCTGCCTGCTGCAGCACTGACGCTCGCCAGGGCCGTAAATGGGGTGCTGGGGAAAACAGGAGCAGAATGGAAGATGACAGCGTGTGAAGGAGGTGTGGTGTCCATAGGTTCGGAGTCTGACATGCTGCCTGCTGCAGCACTGACGCTCACCAGGGCCGTAAATAGGGTGCTGGGGAAAACAGGAGCAGAATGGAAGATGACAGCGTGTAAAGGAGGTGTGGTGTCCATAGGTTGGGGCTCTGACGTGCTTCCTGCTGAAGCACCGATGCACGCCAAAGCCGTAAATGGGGTGCTGGAGAAAACAGGAGCAGAATGGAAGATGACAGCGTGTGAAGGTGGTGTGCTGTCCATAGGTTTGGGGTCTGACGTGGTTCCTGCTGAAGCACCGATGCCCGCCAGGGCCGTAAATGGGGTGCTGGGGAAAACAGGAGCAGAATGGAAGAGGACAGCGTGTGAAGGAGGTGTGGTGTCCATAGCTTCCATATTAGAGGTACTGCCTGCCTGATCTCAGAGCAGAGAGTGAAAGTGGGAGAGCCTCTTCCTAGATTCTAACTCCTCTGAATTTATAGCACTGGCTCTGCATGGCTTTATGACATATCCATTGTACGTGTCACAGAGAAAGAGCGGGCGGGGAAGGGTGTGAGGCAGGGGTCACATGCAAGCCCAGCTGCTGGCTTAACCCCGGCCCAAAGGCAAAGGGCGGGGCCCCTTCTGGAGTTTCTAGTGGCTGGGACTTCTGGCTGTGGGTGGCAGGTGTTTGGCACCAGATGGGCCACCATGCGGAGACTGTTGGGGACTGTGGAAGCCTCGTCCAGAGCTCACCCTGCCTGGGGACTGGCTCTGCAGGTCCCTCAGCCCTGCGTATGTATCGGCCAGGCCTACCCCACCACGGGGCCCAGAGGCCAGAGCCTGCTCAGACCTGAGGGCAGGAGGCAGCCAGAGCTTACCAGGGTGTGGGCCACCTCATCCGCAGGCCTCCCAAGCTCCTCTGCGAGACCTGGAGACAGGATCGCCTTCTCCAGGGCTGCTCAGCTGCCAGCATCACCATGAGCCAGGTGGCCAAGGTTTCTGAACAGGAGATGCAGAGCCCTGATCCGACTGGATGCTGCAGCCCACGATGTCCCTTCCTGGCAGATAGGTTCTTTCTTCACTTCTTTTTTGAAATTTGGTAAAAGAACATTTAAACCTTGGCCTGTCCTTCAGGGTATATAGATGGTAGTGGCTTAGCCGGGATTCGATCCAAGCCTGTGTGATTCCAGAGCTTGTGCTCTGGACTGTGGTGCCTCCTTATCGTATATGCTTCATGTGTTACTTGTTTTTCTTTTTTTCTTGTAATCCTTATGGTACTTAGCTCTAAGTGCCATACCTGTAACGAACAGCTACACTGCCCTGTAGGAGGTCTTCTTTTGTTCAACGCATGAATTGGTCATCCACCACACTGTGTTCTAATCTCAGAAGATACAGGTCAGGGACCACCAGTTGTCAGCATGGCACCATTCCATATTTCTAACTGAGGCTTGAAGCCCGTATTTTCCCTTTGTCTAGTTTGAAGGATCCAGATATGTAAAGATGATATTCTAGATAAATCATGGGTTATCCTGAAAGAAATTCACCAGTGACTTGTTCCGTATGGATTAGAAGCCAGCTTCTCTGGCCTTCCTGGAGCATATCCAGTAAGGCGTCTCATTCATATGTCTAGAAAGCAAATATATCATTTATTGTAACATCAGCGTGGAGCGATGTATTGGTATAAAGTACGATCAACACAATTTGGTCATTGTGAGTATGACAGCTGGGTCCACTCTTTACTACACATATGTAACTCTAGGGATTCTTATGCCCAAGAGAGGAGACGTACTCTTGGCTGTCTAGGACAAGGGAAGCATGTGTTGTTATTCAGGAGCTGGAAGCTTCAGCATGACAGGTAGGAATTGAACAATCCTGGTCTACACATCACTTGACCTTGCTTAAAACTTGTTTCTTTGGCTTGCTTCATTGGAGTGTTTTCTCCCTCCTGGGGCTGACATTGTCTGTTATGTATCACGCATGTGACATGTAGAAGTTTCAGAACCCAAAATCATATAGATCAGTAAAAATGTATATATATATATAAACCTATTGAAACTCACACTGGGCATAATTCATATATTCCAAAATCAGTTTGACCCTCTGCTCATGAGATTCTTTTTATGGTATGTCCCAGCAAATCTGGGCTTCCAGCCCCAATAAATTTTGGGGTTGGAGGACACAAAAGCTTTTGCTCTGTCTGAAAACAAGGGAAATATTATCAGCCCTTTGTAACCTCTCCAAGAGCAGAAATGATTTACAGCTGTGGCATTGAACCATAATTCCTCGATCTCATTTGAGAAGAGTTCAGTTAGAAACAGTGTCTTGATTTTTGTTTCTTTTGTTTCTTCCCTGTTTTCTTGTCTTGCTTACCAACAATCCATTGTAATTCATGAGTTAGTATGGCAGCAGGCTGAGTGTTCCCTGGAGCTCATTAAATGAAGTGTTTTTCCTAAAATGACCTTTGTCTCCTTGTTTTCAGCCCCTCTTCTTTCCTCTGCCCTTGACTATAACCAGAGCTCAGCAAAAGCTGAGTGACTTTGTGCAGACCTTACTTAGGCTCAGCCTTTTTTTCTTCATTATTTTATTCATGGCTCCTCCATTTCATTGCTTGCCTTCTCGAAATGTGTTGAAATCTTTCTGTGGTTGATGACTTCCAGAATATCTTGGCTTTTATTGGTTGATTAATTTTGGTATTTCTACAGTTTTATTTAGATATGGTTTCAGGAGGAACAGAAAGTAAATATATTTCCTAGTCTGCCATCTTGAGCTGAAAATCCCTGTGGATTTTAGCATCCAATGTTCCCATGGGAAAACACCCAACCATGGCCTTAATAGATGTAACACTCAAGATTTCAGCTTTTCTTGAGCAATCACTCAGGATTTCTTATGTGGTCATTTCTAATGGGGAAATAATAACTATCTCATGACGTTGATTGGAGGATTAAATTAGATAATGAACATGAAAATGCTTTGTAAGATTTAAAAATCAGTAAAAATGTTTTTTGTTATTATTTGATTTGTTGCTATTTCAACTTCACTTGACAGTTGTTTATGACCTTGCCTATGTGAGAAAATGTCCTCTGGGTTATTTTTCTGAAAGCCAGAATGTATTTTTCAATAGCTCAATGGAACTGGCATCATTTGTGAAGGTTAAGGGTGAAGCGGTAAATGTTTCTTGACACCTATCACTTTACAGTGTTTTCAGGAACTAACTGACTCATGTATTCCTCTTCCAAATTTGGTTGAGGACCTCCTACCAGCCACATGCTTTACGTCAGGTGTTGGAAAGCATTTTCTGGATTTTAAATATCTTAGGCTTTGTGGGCCATATACAGTTTCTGTAGCTTCTCCTCCTCTTTCCTCTTCAACAAGCTTTCTAAACGTGAGAACCATTATTAGCTCACAGTCCCACAGATCCAGGCTGAGAGCCTGATTTGATTCGTGGCCATTATTTGCCAATTCCTGCTCTGCGTCTTCACTGAGGAGGGGGACCATGTTTGAGTAATCATTTCTTTGAATCAACTGTTGGTCTTCTGGGGCTTGTCCTTGCTCTCCTACAGTCTCTAATCAGCGTGGCATCCAGAGAGATCTTGTTAAAACATAAGTCAGATCATGTCACTCAAATTTCTTCAGTGGCTTCTTCACAGAAAATGCAAAGTCCTCAGAGTGCCTCCACAGACCTAGAAATCTGGGCCTCTGTTTCCTCTCTGACTGTTTTGTTCTCCTCTCCAATTTGCTCACTCTGTATTCCACACGCTGACATCCTTTCTGCTCCTTGGATACTCCACACCTACTCTTGCCTCATTGACTTTCTGCTACACGCCAGCCGCAGAAAGTGGATTTCACCACCCAGAGTCAGAAGGGAGGGGGTGAGGACCTGAAGTAGCACTGACAAATGGGGTCAGAAGCCCATGGGGTCAGAAGGCTGCAATGAGAAGCCTACTCACCGCAACAAAGAATAGATCCCCACTCGCCGAAACTAGAGAAAGCTCGCATGCAGCAATGAAGACCCAATGCAGCCAAAAATAAATAACTAAAACATAAAGAATAGAATCTTAAGAAAGCAACAAAAAAATCGATAAAGAATATTACGAGAATAGAATCACAGGCCAGTTTCTCCTTTGAACATGCATGCAAAATATGTAAAGAGAAGCACAAACTGTATCCATGGTATGTAAAACAATCCTATATCAGAATCAAAGTAGCTTTATTCTGGCAATGCAAGGTTGCTTTAATGTCCAAACATGAAACTGATCCCAGGAATGAATTAGAGTGGGGAAAGAAGTCATTTACAACTGAAATCTTGGGACTTCCCTGGTGGTCCAGTATTTAGAACATGACGCTTTCACTGCTGGGGCCCTGGGGTCCAATCCCAGGTCAGGGAACTAAGATCCTGCAAGACATGAGGCAGGGCCCCGAAAAAAACAAAAAAAGGAAAGAAAGAAGTCTTAACCAGGAGAAGCACAAGATCGAATAAACATAACAGATAACACCTTATGAAAAGTAGGTGAAGATTATGGAATATTCTAAAATTTAAAACAAAAAGAAAGTTTTAAAGATTCAAAAGGATGTGACAAATATTGTACATAGGCAAAAATGAAATGAAATAAAATATACAAATGATGGGAACCCAAAATTCCAGATGCCCAAGTCCTGTCTCTGAAGAGTCTCATTCAGTGGGTTCAGGATTTCCTCTGTATTTAAAAACCTACAGGTAATTCTGGTACTATTCACAGACACAATGTAAAGCTTCTCTTTTACAGGAAAGAATACCAGATTATTTTGTTATCTGATAGTTATACTAACAGGTTGTACTATTGACGGATAAGTCCGCTGTCAAAATGCACCCCCACTAGGGGTAAAAAAGGAACTAGTAGTGTCTACTGCTACTTGGTGGCAGCATGCATGTATTGCAAGGGCAATTATTGTAGCAATCCAAATTAGTGGAACATTTTAGAATTGGAAGACTACATACAGATCATCTAGTCAAGCTTCCAACTATTAAAGTTGTGAAAACTAAGGCCCATATAAATGACATGATTTATCTCCAAAGAGCATTAGTGAAAGTATGAAATAAAAAATATCTCTGAACTTTTAATTTAGTGCTGTTTTTATTAATCTCAAGTATTAGCTTAAACTTCAGTGTGACAGATTTGGGATTGAATTCTTGCTCACGTTTACTGGTTGCGTGCCTTTTAGTAAGTTACTAAAACACTTTTCTTAAAAATAGACGTATTTATTTATTTATCTTTGGCTGCCTAGGCTCTTCGTTGCTGTGCGCGGGCTTTCTCTAGTTGCGGTGAGCGGGGGCTACTCTTTGTTGCAGTACGCGGGCTTCTCATTGTGGTGGCTTCTCGTTGTTGCTGAGCACGGGGTCTAGGTGCGTGGGCTTCAGTAGCTGTGGTTCACAGGCTCTAGCACGCAGGCTCAGTAGTTGTGGCACATGGTCTTAGTTGCTCCGTGGCATGTGGGATCTTCCCGCATCAGGGCTCAAACGTGTGTCCCGTGCACTGGCAGGTGGATCCTTAACCACCGCGCCAACAGGGAAGCCCTACTAATACACTTTTAACTTTGCTTTTCACGTATGTAAAATGGTGAGCCTTGACTGATATAGAATATGAGATATCCTAGCACTGTTCTTCACACATATATGTAGTTAAAATTTTTTGGCTCTCATCCCACATAAACAGCCTCTATCCCCTTAATAATGAATGTGTCTTTCAGCTAGCAGAGCACCCCACAGCTGACCACATTCTGGCAAGAGATATAGGATTCTTTTTCTTACTGGGGGTTCTTTATACCTGATATTTGAAGTGCACTTAAACATGAACAACTCTTGTTTATACTGTATTAATGGATTTGATGGATGAATTTTAGAAAGTAATATGCAGGAATTGAGCTGCCTTACTCTCAAGAAATATAATTCGATAGTGGTGGCTAGAACGATAAACAGTGTTTGGACAGGGAGTCCATATTGGATGTGAACTTCCTGTACTCCCATTCGTCTATTAAGAATAAATAGAATCCTTTCAAAATGTGTTTTAAAGGGCAGTTATTTCTTTCTGCCTCATTTAAGTTACCTGCAAGAAAAAGACAATCTCCTGCATCCTTGTTTAATAGGCTTTTAACGTAAAGCAGATAATTTTTTGCAACATTTCCCAAACTTTTCGTTATCCAATTGGCTGAGTCTTCTCAATGATTATCATTTCACAACAATATCTCCATCTTCAGCTTCTTTCAATGAATTGGCCTAATAGATGTGCCATTAAAACAGAGCTTCATTCTCAGCGTATTTTTAATTTTGTATTCAAAGGGTATGAAGGATTCAGCCATAACAGTGAGTGGATTTCTGATACATGCTACATGATGGATGCAACTAAGTGAAAGGAGTCAGGCATGAAAGGCTACATATCGTATGGTTCCATTTATATGAAATGTCCAGCAGTGGCAAATCCATACACACAGAAAAGATTCTACATTAGTGGTTGCCAGGGGTTTGGAAGAGAGGGAAATAGGGAATGACTCCTTAAAATGGGTGTAGGTTTCCTCTTGGTTGATGAAAACGTTTTGCAGCTAGGCAGTGGTGATAGTTGCACAACACTGTGACAGTAGTAAATTCCACTGAATGGTACGGTGAATTGTAAAATGATCCAAATGGTGGATGTTGTGTTATGTTCCTTTTACTACAATAAAAAGGAGAAAGAATTCAGGAAAGACTTAGAGTTTGGGAAACTAAGGTGAACTGGTCAAGAAAAAGACAGCTCTATTGTTCAGTTTTCTCTCAGCTCTCCCAGTGCATTAATCCTCAGCCAAAAGTAGCCTGAACTTGTAGATGATAGTCATTCAACACAGTCCAGGGAAAAGTAAATAAAATAAAACCCAACTCTTCTTCTTTAGCACATGTAAGAAAGGTTAACTTGCTGCTCAGCCACGTGGACATTCATGAAGACGTTTCACTTTAGCTGTCCTCTACTTCAGTACTTTACTCACTTGAGCTCATTCAAACATGTAGGCAACAGCATTCCTTAATTCGATGGAATCTGCAGCACTGGTTGTGATTGGTCTCATGGAAAGAAAAGGAAAGGTGGCGCGGAAGCCAAGGGAAGAGATTTTCAAGACAGAGACGTTGTTTAAGATCTGACTCGGCTTGGTGGTCACAAAGATAAGGATTGAGAAGTAGTGCCCTGGACTTGTCAACGGAGAAATCATTGGGGGCTTCAAGAGGATCAGTTTCATGAGAGTAGGGGGGCAGAAACCAGACCGCAGTGTGGATGGGAGGGGAGAAATGGGGGGCAAGTCAAGAAATTGATGGCAAAGGGAAAGAAGGGAGGGGTGGATAGGAGGACAGGAGAATGGAATGGAGGAGAGCAGTTCCTTGTGGCTCTTTAATATGGCTGGGAGGGGCCAACAGAGAAGGAGAGCGTGAAGATGTAGGAAGAGGGGGTGGCATCCCGAGCTCAAGGAGGACTGACCCCTGTCTTCAGCTCCCACAAGCTGGATGTTCCCTCCCTCTAGCTTTCCACGTAGGCTGTGGAAGTTGCCCCTTGCCTCCTTGGATCAGCCGCCCTTGATTCGTTCGTCCTTTTCTTATTTCTCAGCACACCTGGGTCATACGTTATGTGAAGACAAACAAATCACCACTGATGCTTAATTTTCTTGAAA
Source organism: Pseudorca crassidens (assembly GCF_039906515.1). Taxonomy (NCBI): domain Eukaryota; kingdom Metazoa; phylum Chordata; class Mammalia; order Artiodactyla; family Delphinidae; genus Pseudorca; species Pseudorca crassidens. The sequence goes on along the minus strand of NC_090308.1, from coordinate 91,917,951 downwards.
AATCCCCAGGCAGGTACCATTTTGGAGAACTACATATTGTGCCTCAGCAAGCCAAAGTAGCCCATTTTTCCTCTCTCATTGGGAGAGATTGCTGTTTCTTGGAGAACCTGATGAAGAGGGTGACTCGCACTTAGGAATAACGTTGCTTGAAAAGTGCAAAAGGTGAGGTAGTCTGGCTCTGAGGGGCCTCTGAGGCCTGAGACTTCCTGAGAGATGGCAGACTCACAGCTCCCATTTCCCTCTGCCCCTGGGCTATGAGCTCATCAAATGAGATGGTAAATAAAGTCACTGACATGGTTTAAAGGATAATTTAGTTCTCTCTTGTTCACTCAGAGCAAATTGAATGGGATTTGCATACAACATATGGATGAAATATCCATACGATGGGGCTTGACCATATCCTCATGGTTCCCCTTCCCTTTTCTACATCTGGCCCCTTTAGCTCTGCAGACTTAACCCCACACCATCAGTCCACCCAGTCGGTCCGCTGAACGTCGCTTCCTCCTTCGCATCTGGTCGTTGTCGTCACCTTGTTCTCCACTACCGCCTCCTGCAGTAGCTGTTAGGTCCAGAGAGGTTGGTTCATTGTGAGCAAGTGACTGTCAACTCCATGGACAGGTGGAAGTGACTTGGCAGCCGGGATGCGCCCATCCTGAGTTCATTATACCCATGAGGGTCAAGGAGAATGGGGATGCAGCTGGTCTGCAGAGCCCCGGCAGTTCTGAGACACATGCTCCTGGATCCACACGTTGCTCCATACCCAGCCTTGCCTTTCTTTATTCTCTCTCTTGACTCCATCCAGGTTTCTGCTCTCCTTGTCCCTTTGGGGAGGGAGGCCAGTACCAGCCCATGTGTAGTTCCCCAAAGCTTCCTACTTCCAAGCATTACGTAGGCTTGTATATCCACTTGCTTGGGTTGTCCTGGCATTCGTGCCAACAAGTTGAGTGGTTTATGCCCTAGGCTCTCTTTTCTGGCAAGAATGTGCCTAAAAATCTCCATCTCTGATTTGGTGGCCCCTAAAAATTCCCAGTCAGTTTTGGTGAGGGGACACTTGGTGACAGTGTTGTCTTTCGAAATGAGTAGTTCCGTTACCGACAATCCTTTGCTCCCCATACGTTATTTATAAGGTTTCCCTGTTTGTATGTGCAAACTATTTGTGTGTATATTTGGAGAAATACATTGTACAGGCCTCTTTTTTATTTCTTCCACACACCCTAGAGATGTCATAGAGGCAGTAAATATGTCCAACTTTTTGAGAACTTGGAACAATCAAGACTTACCTGTATGGAATGCTGTTAATGATGTCAATTCCCGCGACAGTACCTTTCATCTGACACACTTAGGGACTGTTAACAGATTAAAAGCAGTAAAAGACGCGGATAGAGAGAATTTTCATTATCTTGTGCTCTGAAATCTTGGATTTTCATTGGTTTCAATGGGCCTGAAAATGTATTTTCTTTAGGAGGGACAGAGAAGCCTCTAGCGGTATTCTTAATAAAGCAAGGTGAGTTATAAGCAATCATCTCATGGAGGGTAAATGTACCACAGTCCAGTTTAAGAAAACTATAATATAAACGTCTTACCATGGAAGAAAATCTTTATATGATCTTTTGAAAAAAAAAAGCTTCAAGAAACATAAAGACATGACACCATATTCAGTTTAAAGTCAGTGACTTGTAAGCAAGGCAAAGCAAAGACAGTCAGATTAAGGCCGTTGCATTGTTCTGGCATGTTTTAGGTCTCACCCATTTCTGTGGCCTTTTTAGAACCTAAGATTCCAGTGCACAGAGAACTTCATCTTGGCGTAGGGCTGAGCAAATGCACGGAGCATTTCTCAATAAGTAGTCATTAAATTCTTGTCCAGAAGGAGCCTTTAGATGCCCTGTCTTTACTCCTTGGTAGAACTGTTTTAACCATCCCCCGAAAACAGATTTTTTCTTTTAAATTTCAAAATTCAGAGATTCCACAATCAGAAGTTACTTCTCATATTGCCTTGTGGTCTGCTGTGGGCATCTGTCGAATGGTGTGAACTCTGCGTGGGGAGCCTGGCCTACCCTCCAGACCCACGGTTTGGGCTGCGGTGGTGCCATGCTGTGCTCAGGGGCCTTCTTTTTTGGAAGTCTGGGCTCCAGTGAGACTTGGTCATGTTCTTTTATGGAACCTTGGGTGCTAGACCACTCTGACCCTCAGTCTCATTTGCAGGTTCTGGGGAGGATTAAATGAGCTCATGGGATATCCAGGTGACTGAGGCAGAGTCGGCTCGGGATGAATCTTTGCTTCGTTTTCATTAGCTGCGGAGAAGACGATGACAGCTTGGTGCCTCTCCAACTTTAATATGGGTATGCCTCTCTTGGGGATCTTGTTAAATGCAGGCTGGTATTCAGTAGTTCTGGGTGGGGCCTGGATTCTGTGCTTCTAACAAGCGCCTAGGTGACGGTGACGCTGAGGGCAAGGGTTTGGCACCTGTGTTTCTCCCTTTCCGGAAGAGCAGGATGTCTGCCCCACCCCCACCCCGAGAGGAGAAAACATCCGCAATGTGACTACTAGGAACCAGCTTCCCTCACATGCAAGGGTCCTGTACCACTGCTCCCAACCATTCTGTCTGAGGCGCAGCAAGCCAAAACACTGAAATGCTGAGGTTTGCAGCAAAGAGGAGCTTTATTCACAGGGCAGCCAAGTGAGGACGTGACGTGACAATAGGTCTCAAATCCGCCTCCCCAAAGGCAAGGGGCTTTGGGTATCTGTGGGATAAAGAATAAAGAAGCAGGGCAGTATGAGGCATGGGGAGCATGAGGAAAGGTGATTGGAAAAACGTGTGCTCATCATTGTTCTGAGCTGGCGTAACTAGGCTACAGGCCTCAGCACATTCTCAGGCTGGAGTTTTCGGCCCTCTGATGGCAGAAGTTCAAAAGGCACTTGCCCAGGTGGAAGATCGGTGGTCCTCTCCACTCTAAACCAGCTCAGCCTAACCAGGCCAAGCTGATTGCAAGTTCCTGGACGATCACGGGGCAAACATCTTATTGCTTATGCTACATGCTACTTGGAGGACGTGCAGGTGTTCAAGCTACCTTGATGAGTGAAGACCGGGATTTGACTAATCATGACACCTTGTTTCACCTCCAGGCGAGCAGAAGAGAGCTGTAGGCTGAGTCTGGCTCGTGGCACCTGGAATTGGAGGCAGGTGGTTTAAAAACGGGCTCTCCCACCCTCTGTGTGATATTAGGTAGATAGACTATTGAACCTTCCTGTGCCTGTTTCTCCACAAGCAGCATGGGGACACTCAGAGTCCCTCTCTTGGGGGCTGTTATGGGGCTTCAGTGAGATATAGATGCATGCACAGGCACACGGGAGACACCCAGTGTGTGTTCCCTTCGTGCTTATTTTTATTAGGACACCAGTATTGTTAGAACATTTCTGGTTTGGACAACAAATTAGATAGGTGGTCATTGCTACAGTTTATGCGAGAACAATTCACATTGCCATTTGCAAAAAAGTAGTTGGTTGTCCAATGGGGATTATAAACATCCGTTTAACATGAGCTACTGAACAGATAGTTCACACAGTAAGTACTTTATTTAAAATCAATTCTCTTTGTTTTCTTAAGCAATTGTTAACCCCCAATTTCGTGAGTACTACCAAGTAAGTCACTTGAAAATCATCTAGAGCAATCTATTTCACTTAGCAAGCCTAAAGCTATAGTTCAACCATTTTATTTACTGTTCTATGACAAAAATTACTCTAAACAGCTATTCCCTGGATAAGTAATCAGCTAAAGCTAGTTTGACTGACTAAATCGATTTACTGAGTTAATAAGCCAGTTGTTTTAGAATAGGTCGAATGCATATTTCTCATCCATTCTGCATTAAAGTGTTTCCCATTCGTACATACCCACATTCCTACTTCTGTGCTGTAGGGCTTGGCTGAACTACACCTGCCTTCAGTGAAACTTTTCTCTCCTGCACAATTGGAGATAATTTTAGTCTCCTCGTGACTCCCACGGTTTTACCTCTCTTGTGACACTTGACTATTTGGTGGCATATTTTATTTGAAAAAGCCTTCCGTTACTCCGGGCACGTCAAACAGTAAATGCTTTCTCTTCGTAAACCTGCATAACAATTTTCTGAACTCTTCTGCTCTGGGCAAGATTCATCAGTACACCAGGCAAACATAGTGAAAGAGGAGACAGTACTTGTGTTGTATTCAATTGGGTCTTGATACCTAAGTGTGACTCTTAACCAAGGATTATGCAGTAGTTAAGGACACAGATTCAAGTTGTTTAGGATGTGTCCTAAAGTGTCAGTGGCAGAATTTAAGTCTCTACTGTGGAAATTGTAGACCTGAGACAAACTACTTCCCTAAACGTCATTTCCTACATCTGAGAAAGATAATAGTATCTACCTTGTAGTAGACTGAATAATACCATTGCCCCCAAATGTCCACATTCTACTCTCCAGAACCTGTGAATGTCACCTTAAATGGCAGAAGGCACTTTGCCAGTGGGATGAAAGTAATGGTTCTCAGATGGGAAGATTCTCCTGGACTACCTGGATGGGCCCAAATATAACCACTGGTGTTCTCGTAAGAGAGAGGCAGAGGGAATTTGTACTCCAAAGAGAATGTGATGACGAAGTTGGGGTTGCATTGATGTGGCCAGAAGTGAAGGAATGCTGGCGAGGAAACAAACAGATTCTCACTTAGAGCCTCTAGAAGGAGGATGGATGGCCCTGTCGACTTCTGGTTTCAGCCCAGGGAAACTGGTTTTGGACCTCTGTCTTCCAGAACCATAAGAAAATAAGTGTGTTTTGTTAGAAGCAAGCACATTTGTAGTCATTTGTTACAGCAGCCATAGGGAACTGATGCCTACCTCATAGGAAGTAGTTCTCCAGTTAAAATGTGTGACTGGAAACACACTTAGTGGCATGTGTGACACACACTAGTTATGCTACCGTAGGTCGTTCTTGGAAACTGAAGCCTTGGTTTTGAGAGATCATCAAAACCAGTACAATGGTTGCCATGTTTCTCCTTGTTCAGCCTGGTGACCAACCCGGTAGAGAGAGCTCCATCCTTTCCCACAGGACCCCACCTGTGGGTACGTAGAGGGAAGCGGTTATGTCTCCCTTAAGGCACCTTTTTCTTTTCCTTTCTACTTTTGTCTTCATTAATCTTCATCCAACTGACCTTTCTAAATTTTACAGAAAACAAAACCATTTCTCCATGGATTCAGATACTACCCCAAGTTAATATTCCAACCAAGTTCTTGTTCTTCCGGGTCTCATCACCAGGAATTTCTGAGCCTAACTCTACTCTAGTTTCTAGGATCACTCATTTTCTCATTTCTCCCTTCTCCTTTTAGTTCAGAGTCTTGTCAATTTAGTTCCTTCCCTAACCACAACTTATAGTACGGTGACACAGCAAAGTGCTGAAAGTCTAGACGGTCTGGTTTTAATCCTGGGTTTTGCCACCTACTTACTGTGTGGCATTAGGCAAGCTCTTCAACGTCTCTGGGCCTCAGTTTCCCCTAGAAAAGTGAACATTATGAATATTCCCTACCTCTAGGGTTGCCATTATGAGGAATAAGTGAGTTAATATTTGGTAAGCCTTTAGAAAATTACTTGTTATAGTCTAAGCACTACAGTTGTGCTTGTTAATAATAATAAATGAAATTCCAAGCGTATAACTTACTCAACTTTCTGTCATAACTTTGAAGTGTTGGTCTGTCTGTTGGCTCACGTTGCAGGTAAATGAGTTGAGGCATGGGCTGAGGCATTGCTATCACTGGGTGGTGTGTTCCCAGAACTTGGAACAGCGGTGTGAGATGGGTAGTGGTTCTATTGGAGACAGGGCAGACTGGAAAATGACAGCCTGGGAAGGAGGTGTGGTGTCCATAGCTTTGGTGTTAGAGGTGCTGCCTGCTGAAGCACCAGTGCCGGCCTAAGCCGTAAATGGGGTGCTGGGGTAAAGAGGAGCAGGATGGAAGATGACAGCGTGGGAAGGAGGTGTGGTGTCAATAGGTTCGGGGTCTGAGGTGCTGACTGCTAGGGACCGATGTCCACCAAAGAAGTAAATCGGTTGCTGGAGAAAACAGGAGCAGAATAGATGATGACAGCATCTGAAGGAGGTGTGGTGTCCATAGGTTCGGGGTCTGAACGTGCTTCCTGCTAAAACACCGATGCCCGCCAGGGCCGTAAATGGGGTGCTGGGGAAAACAGGAGCAGAATGGAAGATGACAGCGTGTGAAGGTGGTGTGGTGTCCATAGGTTCGGGGCCTGACATGCTTCCTGCTGAAGCACTGATGGCCGCCAGAGCCGTTAATGGGGTGCTGGGGAAAACAGGAGCAGAATGGAAGATGACAGCGTGTGAAGGTGGTGTGGTGTCCATAGGTTCGGGGTCTGACGTACTTACTGCTGAAGCACCGATGCCCGGCAGTGCCGTAAATGGGGTGGTGGGGAAAACAGGAGCAGAATGGAAGATGACAGCGTGTGAAGGAGGGTTGGTGTCCATAGGTTCGGGGTCTGAGGTGCTGACTGCTGAGGCACCGATGCCCACCAAAGGCATAAATGGTTTGCTGGAGAAAAGAGGAGTAGAATAGAAGATGACAGCGTGTGAAGGAGGTGTGGTGTCCATAGGTTCGGGGTCTGACGTGTTTCCTGCTGAAGAACCGATGCCCGCCAGGGCCGTAAATGGGGTGCTGGGGAAAACAGGAGCAGAATGGAAGATGACAGCGTGTGAAGGAGGGTTGGTGTCCATAGGTTCGGAGTCTGACATGCTGCCTGCTGCAGCACTGACGCTCACCAGGGCCGTAAATGGGGTGCTGGGTAAAACAGGAGCAGAATGGAAGATGACAGCGTGTGAAGGAGGTGTGGTGTCCATAGGTTCGGAGTCTGACATGCTGCCTGCTGCAGCACTGATGCTCACCAGGGCCGTAAATGGGGTGCTGGGGAAAACAGGAGCAGAATGGAAGATGACAGCGTGTGAAGGAGGTGTGGTGTCCATAGGTTGGGGCTCTGACGTGCTTCCTGCTGAAGCACCGATGCACGCCAAAGCCGTAAATAGGGGTGCTGGAGAAAACAGGAGCAGAATGGAAGATGACAGCGTGTGAAGGTGGTGTGCTGTCCATAGGTTCGGAGTCTGACATGCTTCCTGCTGAAGCACCGATGCCCGCCAGGGCCGTAAATGGGGTGCTGGGGAAAACAGGAGCAGAATGGAAGAGGACAGCGTGTGAAGGAGGTGTGGTGTCCATAGCTTCCATATTAGAGGTACTGCCTGCCTGATCTGAGAGCAGAGAGTGAAAGTGGGAGAGCCTCTTCCTAGATTCTAACTCCTCTGAATTTATAGCACTGGCTCTGCTTGGCTTTATGACATATCCATTGTACGTGTCACAGAGAAAGAGCGGGCGGGGCAGGGGGTGAGGCAGGGGTCACATGCAAGCCCAGCTGCTGGCTTAACCCCGGCCCAAAGGCAAAGGGCGGGGCCCCTTCTGGACTTTCTAGTGGCTGGGACTTCTGGCTGTGGGTGGCAGGTGTTTGGCACCAGATGGGCCACCATGCGGAGACTGTTGTGTACTGTGGAAGCCTCCTCCAGAGCTCACCCTGCCTGGGGACTGGCTCTGCAGGCCCCTCAGCCCTGCGTATGTATCGGCCAGGCCTTCCCCACCACGGGGCCCAGAGGCCAGAGCCTGCTCAGACCTGAGGGCAGGAGGCAGCCAGAGCTTACCAGGGTGTGGGCCACCTCGTCCGGAGACCTCCCCAGCTCCTCTGCGAGACCTGGAGACAGGATCGCCTTCTCCAGGGCTGCTCAGCTGCCAGCATCACCATGAGCCAGGTGGCCAAGGTTTCTGAGCAGGAGATGCAGAGCCCTGATCCGACTGGATGCTGCAGCCCACGATGTCCCTTCCTGGCAGATAGGTTCTTTCTTCACTTCTTTTTTGAAATTTGGTAAAAGAACATTTAAACCTTGGCCTGTCCTTCAGGGTATATAGATGGTAGTGGCTTAGCCGGGATTCGATCCAAGCCTGTGTGATTCCAGAGCTTGTGCTCTGCACTGTGGTGCCTCCTTATCGTATATGCTTCATGTGTTACTTGTTTTTCTTTTCTTCCTGTAGTCCTTATGGTACTTAGCCCTAAGTGCCATACCTGTAACGAACAGCTACACTGCCCTGTAGGAGGTCTTCTTTTGTTCAACGCATGAATTGGTCATCCACCACACTGTGTTCTAATCTCAGAAGATACAGGTCAGGGACCACCAGTTGTCAGCATGGCACCATTCCATATTTCTAACTGAGGCTTGAAGCCCGTATTTTCCCTTTGTCTAGTTTGAAGGATCCAGATATGTAAAGATGATATTCTAGATAAATCATGGGTTATCCTGAAAGAAATTCACCAGTGAATTGTTCCGTATGGATTAGAAGCCAGCTTCTCTGGCCTTCCTGGAGTATATCCAGTAAGGCGTCTCATTCATATGTCTAGAAAGCAAATATATCATTTATTGCAACTTCAGCGTGGAGCGATGTATTGGTATAAAGTACGATCAACACAATTTGGTCATTGTGAATATGACAGCTGGGTCTACACTTTACTACACATATGTAACTCTAGGGATTCTTATGCCCAAGAGAGGAGACGTACTCTTGGCTGTCTAGGACAAGGGAAGCATGTGTTGTTATTCAGGAGCTGGAAGCTTCAGCATGACAGGTAGGAATTGAACAATCCTGGTCTACACATCACTTGACCTTGCTTAAAACTTGTTTCTTTGGCTTGCTTCATTGGAGTGTTTTCTCCCTCCTGGGGCTGACATTGTCTGTTATGTATCACGCATGTGACATGTAGAAGTTTCAGAACCCAAAATCATATAGATCAGTAAAAATGTATATATATATATATATACACCTATTGAAACTCACACTGGGCATAATTCATATATTCCAAAATCAGTTTGACCCTCTGCTCATGAGATTCTTTTTATGGTATGTCCCAGCAAATCTGGGCTTCCATCCCCAATAAATTTTGGGGTTGGAGGACACAAAAGCTTTTGCTCAGACCTAAATTCTGTCTGAAAACAAGGGAAATATTATAAGCCCTTTGTAACCTCTCCAAGAGCAGAAATGATTTACAGCTGTGGCATTGAACCATAATTCCTCGATCTCATTTGAGAAGAGTTCAGTTAGAAACAGTGTCTTGATTTTTGTTTCTTTTGTTTCTTCCCTGTTTTCTTGTCTTGCTTACCAACAATCCATTGTAATTCATGAGTTAGTATGGCAGCAGGCTGAGTGTTCCCTGGAGCTCATTAAATGAAGTGTTTTTCCTAAAATGACCTTTGTCTCCTTGTTTTCAGCCCCTCTTCTTTCCTCTGCCCTTTACTATAACCAGAGCTCAGCAAAAGCTGAGTGACTTTGTGCAGACCTTACTTAGGCTCAGCCTTTTTTCTTCATTATTTTATTCATGGCTCCTCCATTTCATTGCTTGCCTTCTCGAAATGTGTTGAAATCTTTCTGTGGTTGATGACTTCCAGAATATCTTGGCTTTTATTGGTTGATTAATTTTGGTATTTCTACAGTTTTATTTAGATATGGTTTCAGGAGGAACAGAAAGTAAATATATTTCCTAGTCTGCCATCTTGAGCTGAAAATCCCTGTGGATTTTAGCATCCAATGTTCCCATGGGAAAACACCCAACCATGGCCTTAATAGATGTAACACTCAAGATTTCAGCTTTTCTTGAGCAATCACTCAGGATTTCATATGTGGTCATTTCTAATGGGGAAATAATAACTATCTCATGACGTTGATTGGAGGATTAAATTAGATAATGAACATGAAAATGCTTTGTAAGATTTAAAAATCAGTAAAAATGTTTTTTGTTATTATTTGATTTGTTGCTATTTCAACTTCACTTGACAGTTGTTTATGACCTTGCCTATGTGAGAAAATGTCCTCTGGGTTATTTTTCGGAAAGCCAGAATGTATTTTTCAATAGCTCAATGGGACTGGCATCATTTGTGAAGGTTAAGGGTGAAGGGGTAAATGTTTCTTGACACCTATCACTTTACAGTGTTTTCAGGAACTAACTGACTCATGTATTCCTCTTCCAAATTTGGTTGAGGACCTCCTACCAGCCACATGCTTTACGTCAGGTGTTGGAAAGCATTTTCTGGATTTTAAATATCTTAGGCTTTGTGGGCCATATACAGTTTCTGTAGCTTCTCCTCCTCTTTCCTCTTCAACAAGCTTTCTAAACGTGAGAACCATTATTAGCTCACAGTCCCACAGATCCAGGCTGAGAGCCTGATTTGATTCGTGGCCATTATTTGCCAATTCCTGCTCTGCGTCTTCACTGAGGAGGGGGACCATGTTTGAGTAATCATTTCTTTGAATCAACTGTTGGTCTTCTGGGGCTTGTCCTTGCTCTCCTACAGTCTCTAATCAGCGTGGCATCCAGAGAGATCTTGTTAAAACATAAGTCAGATCATGTCACTCAAATTTCTTCAGTGGCTTCTTCACAGAAAATGCAAAGTCCTCAGAGTGCCTCCACAGACCTAGAAATCTGGGCCTCTGTTTCCTCTCTGACTGTTTCGTTCTCCTCTCCAATTTGCTCGCTCTGTTTTCCACACGCTGACATCCTTTCTGCTCCTTGGATACTCCAAACCTACTCTTGCCTCATTGACTTTCTGCCGCACGCCAACTGCAGAAAGAGGATTTCACCGCCCAGGGTCAGAAGGGAAGGGGTGAGGACCTGAAGTAGCACTGACGAATGGGGTCAGAAGCCCATGGGGTCAGAAGGCTGCAATGAGAAGCCTACTCACTGCAACAAAGAATAGACCCCCGCTCGCCGCAACTAGAGAAAGCTCGCATGCAGCAATGAAGACCCAATGCAGCCAAAAATAAATAACTAAAACATAAAGTATAGAATCTTAAAAAAGCAACAAAAAATCGATAAAGAATATTACGAGAATAGAATCACAGGCCAGTTTCTCCTTTGAACATGCATGCAAAATGTGTAAAGAGAAGCACAAACTGTATCCATGGTATGTAAAACAATCCTATATCAGAATCAAAGTAGCTTTATTCTGGCAATGCAAGGTTGCTTTAACGTCCAAACATGAAAATGATCCCAGGAATGAATTAGAGTGGGGAAAGAAGTCATTTACAACTGAAATCTTGGGACTTCCCTGGTGGTCCAGTATTTAGAACATGACACTTTCACTGCTGGGGCCCTGGGGTCCAATCCCAGGTCAGGGAACTAAGATCCTGCAAGACATGAGGCAGGGCCCCGAAAAAAACAAAAAAAAAAAAAGGAAAGAAAGAAGTCTTAACCAGGAGAAGCACAAGATCGAATAAACATAACAGATAACACCTTATGAAAAGTAGGTGAAGATTATGAAATGTTCTAAAATTTAAAACAAAAAGAAAGTTTTAAAGATTCAAAAGGATGTGACAAATATTGTACATAGGCAAAAATGAAATGAAATAAAATATACAAATGATGGGAACCCAAAATTCCAGATGCCCAAGTCCTGTCTCTGAAGAGTCTCATTCAATGGGTTCAGGATTTCCTCTATATTTAAAAACCTACAGGTGATTCTGGTACGATTCACAGACACAATGTAAAGCTTCTCTTTTACAGGAAAGAATACCAGATTATTTTGTTATCTTATAGTTATACTAACAGGTTGTACTATTGACGGATAAGTCCGCTGTCAAAATGCACCCCCACTAGGGGTAAAAAAGGAACTAGTAGTGTCTACTGCTACTTGGTGGCAGCATGCATGTATTGCAAGGGCAATTATTGTAGCAATCCAAATTAGTGGAACATTTTAGAATTGGAAGACTACATACAGATCATCTAGTCAAGCTTCCAACTATTAAAGTTGTGAAAACTAAGGCCCATATAAATGACATGATTTATCTCCAAAGAGCATTAGTGAAAGTATGAAATAAAAAATATCTCTGAACTTTTAATTTAGTGCTGTTTTTATTAATCTCAAGTATTAGCTTAAACTTCAGTGTGACAGATTTGGGATTGAATTCTTGCTCACGTTTACTGGTTGCGTGCCTTTTAGTAAGTTACTAAAACACTTTTCTTAAAAATAGACGTATTTATTTATTTATCTTTGGCTGCCTAGGCTCTTCGTTGCTGTGCACGGGCTTTCTCTAGTTGCGGTGAGCAGGGGCCACTCTTTGTTGCAGGACGCGGGCTTCTCATTGTGGTGGCTTCTCGTTGTTGCTGAGCACGGGGTCTAGGTGCGTGGGCTTCAGTAGCTGTGGTTCACGGGCTCTAGCACGCAGGCTCAGTAGTTGTGGCACATGGTCTTAGTGGCTCCGTGGCATGTGGGATCTTCCCGGACCAGGGCTCAAACGTGTGTCCCGTGCACTGGCAGGTGGATCCTTAACCACCGCGCCAACAGGGAAGCCCTACTAATACACTTTTAACTTTGCTTTTCACGTATGTAAAATGGTGAGCCTTGACTGATATAGAACATGAGATAACCTAGCACTGTTCTTCACACATATATGTAGTTAAAATTTTTTGGCTCTCATCCCACTTAAACAGCCTCTATCCCCTTAATAATGAATGTGTCTTTCAGCTAGCAGAGCACCCCAGAGCTGACCACATTCTGGCAAGAGATATAGGATTCTTTTTCTTACTGGGGTTTCTTTATACCTGATATTTGAAGTGCACTTAAACATGAACAACTCTTGTTTATACTGTATTAATGGATTTGATGGATGAATTTTAGAAAGTAATATGCAGGAATTGAGCTGCCTTACTCTCAAGAAGTATAATTCGATAGTGGTGGCTAGAACGATAAACAGTGTTTGGACAGGGAGTCCATATTGGATGTGAACTTCCTGTACTCCCATTCGTCTATTAAGAATAAATAGAATCCTTTCAAAATGTGTTTTAAAGGGCAGTTATTTCTTTCTGCCTCATTTAAGTTACCTGCAAGAAAAAGACAATCTCCTGCATCCTTGTTTAATAGACTTTTAACGTAAAGCAGATAATTTTTTGCAACATTTCCCAAACTTTTCGTTATCCAATTGTCTGAGGCTTCTCAATGATTATCATTTCACAACAATATCTCCATCTTCAGCTATTTTCAATGAATTGGCCTAATAGATGTGCCATTCAAACAGAGCTTCACTCTCAACGTATTTTTAATTTTGTATTCAAAGGGTATGAAGGATTCAGCCATAACAGTGAGTGGATTTCTGATACATGCTACATGATGGATGCAACTAAGTGAAAGGAGTCAGGCATGAAAGGCTACATATCGTATGGTTCCATTTATATGAAATGTCCAGCAGTGGCAAATCCATACACACAGAAAAGATTCTACATTAGTGGTTGCCAGGGGGTTGGAAGAGAGGGAAATAGGGAATGACTCCTTAAAATGGGTGTAGGTTTCCTCTTGGTTGATGAAAATGTTTTGCAGCTCGGCAGTGGTGATAGTTGCACAACATTGTGACAGTAGTAAATTCCACTGAATGGTACGGTGAATTGTAAAATGATCCAAATGGTGGATGTTGTGTTATGTTCCTTTTACTACAATAAAAAGGAGAAAGAATTCGGGAAAGACTTAGAGTTTGGGATACTAAGGTGAACTGGTCAAGAAAAAGACAGCTCTATTGTTCAGTTTTCTCTCAGCTCTCCCAGTGCATTAATCCTCAGCAAAAAGTAGCCTGAACTTGTAGATGATAGTCATTCAACACAGTCCAGGGAAAAGTAAATAAAATCAAACCCAACTCTTCTTCTTTAGCACATGTAGGAAAGGTTAACTTGCTGCTCAGCCACGTGGACATTCATGAAGACGTTTCACTTTAGCTGTCCTCTACTTCAGTACTTTACTCACTTGAGCTCATTCACACATGTAGGCAACAGCATTCCTTAATTCGATGGAATCTGCAGCACTGGTTGTGATCGGTCTCATGGAAAGAAAAGGAAAGGTGGCGCGGAAGCCAAGGGAAGAGATTTTCAAGACAGAGACGTTGTTTAAGATCTGACTCGGCTTGGCAGTCACCAAGATAAGGATTGAGAAGTAGTGCCCTGGACTTGTCAACGGAGAAATCATTGGGGGCTTCAAGGAGATCAGTTTCACGAGAGTAGGGGGGCAGAAACCAGACCGCAGTGTGGATGGGAGGGGAGAAATGGGGGGCAAGTCAAGAAATTGATGGCAAAGGGAAAGAAGGGAGGGGTGGATAGGAGGACAGGAGAATGGAATGGAGGAGAGCATTTCCTTGTGGCTCTTTAATATGGCTGGGAGGGGCCAACAGAGAAGGAGAGCGTGAAGATGTAGGAAGAGGGGGTGGCATCCCGAGCCCAAGGAGGACTGGCCCCTGTCTTCAGCTCCCACCAGCTGGATGTTCCCTCCCTCTAGCTTTCCACGTAGGCTGTGGAAGTTGCCCCTTGCCTCCTTGGATCAGCCGCCCTTGATTCGTTCGTCCTTTTCTTATTTCTCAGCACACCTGGGTCATACGTTATGTGAAGACAAACAAATCACCACTGATGCTTAATTTTCTTGAAAAATCCCCAGACAGGTACCATTTTGGAGAACTACATATTGTGCCTCAGCAAGCCAAAGTAGCCCATTTTTCCTCTCTCATTGGGAGAGATTGCTGTTTCTTGGAGAACCTGATGAAGAGGGTGACTCGCACTTAGGAATAACGTTGCTTGAAAAGTGCAAAAGGTGAGGTAGTCTGGCTCTGAGGGGCCTCTGAGACCTGAGACTTCCTGAGAGATGGCAGACTCACAGCTCCCATTTCCCTCTGCCCCTGGGCTATGAGCTCGTCAAATGAGATGGTAAATAAAGTCACTGACATGGTTTAAAGGATAATTTAGTTCTCTCTTGTTCACTCAGAGCAAATTGAATGGGATTTGCATACAACATATGGATGAAATATCCATACGATGGGGCTTGACCATATCCTCATGGTTCCCCTTCCCTTTTCTACGTCTGGCCCCTTTAGCTCTGCAGACTTAACCCCACACCATCAGTCCACCCAGTCGGTCCGCTGAACGTCGCTTCCTCCTTCCATCTGGTCGTTGTCGTCACCTTGTTCTCCACTACCGCCTCCTGCAGTAGCTGTTAGGTCCAGAGAGGTTGGTTCACTGTGAGCAAGTAACTGTCAACTCCATGGACAGGTGGAAGTGACTTGGCAGCCGGGATGCGCCCATCCTGAGTTCATTATACCCATGAGGGTCAAGGAGAATGGGGATGCAGCTGGTCTGCAGAGCCCCGGCAGTTCTGAGACACATGCTCCTGGATCCACAAGTTGCTCCATACCTAGCCTTGCCTTTCTTTGTTCTCTCTCGTGACTCCATCCAGGTTTCTGCTCTCCTTGTCCCTTTGGGGAGGGAGGCCAGTACCAGCCCAGGTGTAGTCCCCCAAAGCTTCCTACTTCCAAGCATTACGTAGGCTTGTATATCCACTTGCTTGGGTTGCCCTGGTATTCGTGCCAACAAGTTGAGTGGTTTATGCCCTAGGCTCTCTTTTCTGACAAGAATGTGCCTAAAAATCTCCATCTCTGGTTTGGTGGCCCCTAAAAATTCCCAGTCAGTTTTGGTGAGGGGACACTTGGTGACAGTGTTGTCTTTCGAAATGAGTAGTTCCGTTACCGACAATCCTTTGCTCCCCATCCGTTATTTATAAGGTTTCCCTGTTTGTATGTGCAAACTATTTGTGTGTATATTTGGAGAAATACATTGTACAGGCCTCTTTTTTATTTCTTCCACACACCCTAGAGATGTCATAGAGGCAGTAAATATGTCCAAATTTTTGAGAACTTGGAACAATCAAGACTTACCTGTATGGAATGCTGTTCATGATGTCAATTCCCACGACAGTACCTTTCATCTGACACACGTAGGGACTGTTAACAGATTAAAAGCAGTAAAAGACGCGGATAGAGAGAATTTTCATTATCTTGTGCTCTGAAATCTTGGATTTTCATTGGTTTCAATGGGCCTGAAAATGTATTTTCTTTAGTAGGGACATAGAAGCCTCTAGCGGTATTCTTAACAAAGCAAGGTGAGTTGTAAGCAATCATCTGATGGAGGGTAAATGTGCCACAGTCCAGTTTAAGAAAAATACAACATAAAAGTCTTACCATGGAAGAAAATCTTTATATGATCTTTTGAAAAAAAAAAAGCTTCAAGAAACATAAAGACATGACACCATATTCAGTTTAAAGTCAGTGACTTGTAAGCAAGGCAAAGCAAAGACAGTCTGATTAAGGCCGTTGCATTGTTCTGGCATTTTTTAGGTCTCACCCATTTCTGTGGCCTTTTTAGAACCTAAGCTTCTAGGGCACAGAGAACTTCATCTTGGCGTAGGGCTGAGCAAATGCACGGAGCATTTCTCAATAAGTAGGCATTAAATTCTTAGTCCAGAAGGAGCCTCGAGATGCCCTCTCTTTACTCCTTGGTAGAACTGTTTTAACCATCCCCCGAAAACAGATTTTTTTCTTTCAATCTCAAAATTCAGAGATTCCACAATCAGAAGTTACTTCTCATATTGCCTCGTGGTCTGCTGTGGGCATCTGTCGAATGGTGTGAACTCTGCGTGGGGAGCCTGGCCTACCCTCCAGGCCCACGGTTTGGGCTGCGGTGGTGCCATGCTGTGCTCAGGGGCCTTCTTTTTTGGAAGTCTGGGCTCCAGTGAGCCTTGGTCATGTTCTTTTATGGAACCTTGGGTGCTAGACCACTCTGACCCTCAGTCTCATTTGCAGGTTCTGGGGAGGATTAAATGAGCTCATGGGATATCCAGGTGACTGAGGCAGAGTCGGCTCGGGATGAATCTTTGCTTCATTTTCATTAGCTGCGGAGAAGACGATGACAGCTTGGTGCCTCTCCAACTTTAATATGGGTATGCCTCTCTTGGGATCTTGTTAAATGCAGGCTGGTATTCAGTAGTTCTGAGTGGGGCCTGGATTCTGTGCTTCTAACAAGCTCCTAGGTGACGGTGACGCTGAGGGCAAGGGTTTGGCACCTGTGTTTCTCCCTTTCCGGAAGAGCAGGATGTCTGCCCCACCCCCACCCCGAGAGGAGAAAACATCCACAATGTGACTACTAGGAACCAGCTTCCCTCACATGCAAGGGTCCTGTACCACTGCTCCCAACCATTCTGTCTGAGGCGCAGCAAGCCAAAACACTGAAATGCTGAGGTTTGCAGCAAAGAGGAGGTTTATTCACAGGACAGCCAAGCGAGGACGTGACGTGACAATAGGTCTCAAATCCGCCTCCCCAAAGGCAAGGGGCTTTGGGTATCTGTGGGATAAAGAATAAAGAAGCAGGGCAGTATGAGGCATGGGGAGCATGAGGAAAGGTGATTGGAAAAACGTGTGCTCATCATTGTTCTGAGCTGGCATAACTAGGCTACAGGCCTCAGCACATTCTCAGGCTGGAGTTTTGGCCCTCTGATGGCAGGAGGTCAAAAGGCACTTGCCCAGGTGGAAGATCGGTGGTCCTCTCCACTCTAAACCAGCTCAGCCTAACCAGGCACAGCTGATTGCAAGTTCCTGGAGGATCACGGGGCAAACATCTTATTGCTTATGCTACATGCTACTTGGAGGACGTGCAGGTGTTCAAGCTACCTTGATGAGTGAAGACCGGGATTTGACTAATCATGACACCTTGTTTCACCTCCAGGCGAGCAGAAGAGAGCTGTAGGCTGAGTCTGGCTCCTGGCACCTGGAATTGGAGGCAGGTGGTTTAAAAACGGGCTCTCCCACCCTCTGTGTGATATTAGGTAGATAGACTATTGAACCTTCCTGTGCCTGTTTCTCCACAAGCAGCATGGGGACACTCAGAGTCCCTCTCTTGGGGGCTGTTATGGGGCTTCAGTGAGATATAGATGCATGCACAGGCACACGGGAGACACCCAGTGTGTGTTCCCTTCGTGCTTATTTTTATTAGGACACCAGTATTGTTAGAACATTTCTGGTTTGGACAACAAATTAGATAGGTGGTCATTGCTATAGTTTATGCGAGAGCAATTCACATTGTCATTTGCAAAAAAGTAGTTGGTTGTCCAATGGGGATTATAAACATCCATTTAACATGAGCTACTGAACAGATAGTTCACACAGTAAGTACTTTATTTAAAATCAATTCTCTTTGTTTTCTTAAGCAATTGTTAACCCCCAATTTCGTGAGTACTACCAAGTAAGTCACTTGAAAATCATCTAGAGCAATCTATTTCACTTAGCAAGCCTAAAGCTATAGTTCAACCATTTTATTTACTGTTCTATGACAAAAATTACTCTAAACAGCTATTCCCTGGATAAGTAATCAGCTAAAGCTAGTTTGACTGACTAAATCGATTTACTGAGTTAATAAGCCAGTTGTTTTAGAATAGGTCGAATGCATATTTCTCATCCATTCTGCATTAAAGTGTTTCCCATTCGTACATACCCACATTCCAACTCCTGTGCTGTAGGGCTTGGCTGAACTACACCTGCCTTCAGTGAAACTTTTCTCTCCTGCACAATTGGAGATAATTTTAGTCTCCTCGTGACTCCCACGGGGTTACCTCTGTTGTGACACTTGACTCTTTGGTGGCATATTTTATTTGAAAAAGCCTTCCGTTACTCCGGGCACGTCAAACAGTAAATGCTTTCTCTTCGTAAACCTGCATAACAATTTTCTGAACTCTTCTGCTCTGGGCAAGATTCATCAGTACACCAGGCAAACATAGTGAAAGAGGAGACAGTACTTGTGTTGTATTCAATTGGGTCTTGATACCTAAGTGTGACTCTTAACCAAGGATTATGCAGTAGTTAAGGACACAGATTCAAGTTGTTTAGGGTGTGTCCTAAAGTGTCAGTGGCAGAATTTAAGTCTCTACTCTGGGAATTGTAGACCTGAGACAAACTACTTCCTAAACGTCATTTCCTACATCTGAGAAAGATAATAGTATCTACCTTGTAGTAGACTGAATAATACCATTGCCCCCAAATGTCCACATTCTACTCTCCAGAACCTGTGGATGTCACCTTAAATGGCAGAAGGCACTTTGCCAGTGGGATGAAAGTAATGGTTCTCAGATGGGAAGATTCTCCTGGACTACCTGGATGGGCCCAAATATAACCACTGGTGTTCTCGTAAGAGAGAGGCAGAGGGAATTTGTACTCCAAAGAGAATGTGATGACGAAGTTTGGGTTGCATTGATGTGGCCAGAAGTGAAGGAATGCTGGCGAGGAAACAAACAGATTCTCGCTTAGAGCCTCTAGAAGGAGGATGGATGGCCCTGTCGACTTCTGGTTTCAGCCCAGGGAAACTGGTTTTGGACCTCTGTCTTCCAGAACCATAAGAAAATAAGTGTGTTTTGTTAGAAGCAAGCAATTTGTAGTCATTTGTTACAGCAGCCATAGGGAACTGATGTCTACCTCATAGGAAGTAGTTCTCCAATTAAAATGTGTGACTGGAAACACACTTAGTGGCATGTGTGACACACACTAGTTATGCTACCGTAGGTCGTTCTTGGAAACTGAAGCCTTGGTTTTGAGAGATCATCAAAACCAGTACAATGGTTGCCATGTTTCTCCTTGTTCAGCCTGGTGACCAACCCGGTAGAGAGAGCTCCATCCTTTCCCATAGGACCCCACCTGTGCGTACGTAGAGGGAAGCGGTTATGTCTCCCTTAAGGCACCTTTTTCTTTTCCTTTCTACTTTTGTCTTCATTAATCTTCATCCAACTGACCTTTCTAAATTTTACAGAAAACAAAACCATTTCTCCATGGATTCAGATACTACCCCAAGTTAATATTCCAACCAAGTTCTTGTTCTTCCGGGTCTCATCACCAGGAATTTCTGAGCCTAACTCTACTCTAGTTTCTAGGATCACTCATTTTCTCATTTCTCCCTTCTCCTTTTAGTTCAGAGTCTTGTCAATTTAGTTCCTTCCCTAACCACAACTTATAGTACGGTGACACAGCAAAGTGCTGAAAGTCTAGACGGTCTGGTTTTAATCCTGGGTTTTGCCACCTACTTACTGTGTGGCATTAGGCAAGCTCTTCAACGTCTCTGGGCCTCAGTTTCCCCTAGAAAAGTGAACATTATGAATATTCCCTACCTCTAGGGTTGCCATTATGAGGAATAAGTGAGTTAATATTTGGTAAGCCCTTAGCAAAGTACTTGTTATAGTCTAAGCACTACAGTTGTGCTTGTTAATAATAATAAATGAAATTCCAAGCGTATAACTTACTCAACTTTCTGTCATAACTTTGAAGTGTTGGTCTGTCTGTTGGCTCACGTTGCAGGTAAATGAGTCGAGACATGGGCTGAGGCATTGCTATCACTGGGTGGTGTGTTCCCAGAACTTGGAAGAGCAGTGTGAAAAGGGTAGTGGTTCTATTGGAGACAAGGCAGACTGGAAAATGACAGCCTGGGAAGGAGGTGTGGTGTCCATAGCTTTGCTGTTAGAGGTGCTGCCTGGTGAAGAACCAGTGCCGGCCTAAGCCGTAAATGGGGTGCTGGGGTAAAGAGGAGCAGGATGGAAGATGACAGCATGGGAAGGAGGTGTGGTGTCCATAGGTTTGGGGTCTGACGTGCTTTCTGCTGAAGCACCGATGCCCGCCAGGGCCGTAAATGGGGTGGTGGAGAAAACAGGAGCAGAATGGAAGATGACAGCGTGTGAAGGAGGTGTGGTGTCCATAGGTTCGGTGTCTGACGTGCTTCCTGCTGAAGCACCGATGCCCGCCAGGGCCGTAAATGGGTTGCTGGGAAAAACAGGAGCAGAATGGAACATGACAGCGTGTGAAGGAGGTGTGGTGTCCATAGCTTCCATATTAGAGGTACTGCCTGCCTGATCTGAGAGCAGAGAGTGAAAGTGGGAGAGCCTCTTCCTAGATTCTAACTCCTCTGAATTTATAGCACTGGCTCTGCCTGGCTTTATGACATGTCCATTGTGCTTGTCACAGAGAAAGAGCGGGCGGGGCAGGGGGTGAGGCAGGGGTCACATGCAAGCCCAGCTGCTGGCTTAACCCCGGCCCAAAGGCAAAGGGCGGGGCCCCTTCTGGACTTTCTAGTGGCTGGGACTTCTGGCTGTGGGTGGCAGGTGTTTGGCACCAGATGGGCCACCATGCGGAGACTGTTGTGTACTGTGGAAGCCTCCTCCAGAGCTCACCCTGCCTGGGGACTGGCTCTGCAGGCCCCTCAGCCCTGCGTATGTATCGGCCAGGCCTTCCCCACCATGGGACCCAGAGGCCAGAGCCTGCCCAGACCTGAGGGCAGGAGGCAGCCAGAGCTTACCAGGGTGTGGGCCACCTCGTCCGGAGACCTCCCCAGCTCCTCTGCGAGACCTGGAGACAAGATCGCCTTCTCCAGGGCTGCTCAGCTGCCAGCATCACCATGAGCCAGGTGGCCAAGGTTTCTGAACAGGAGATGCAGAGCCCTGATCCGACTGGATGCTGCAGCCCACGATGTCCCTTCCTGGCAGATAGGTTCTTTCTTCACTTCTTTTTTGAAATTTGGTAAAAGAACATTTAAACCTTGGCCTGTCCTTCAGGGTATATAGATGGTAGTGGCTTAGCCGGGATTCGATCCAAGCCTGTGTGATTCCAGAGCTTGTGTTCTGGACTGTGGTGCCTCCTTATCGTATATGCTTCATGTGTTACTTGTTTTTCTTTTCTTCCTGTAGTCCTTATGGTACTTAGCCCTAAGTGCCATACCTGTAACGAACAGCTACACTGCCCTGTAGGAGGTCTTCTTTTGTTCAACGCATGAATTGGTCATCCACCACACTGTGTTCTAATCTCAGAAGATACAGGTCAGGGACCACCAGTTGTCAGCATGGCACCATTCCATATTTCTAACTGAGGCTTGAAGCCCGTATTTTCCCTTTGTCTAGTTTGAAGGATCCAGATATGTAAAGATGATATTCTAGATAAATCATGGGCTATCCTGAAAGAAATTCACCAGTGAATTGTTCCGTATGGATTAGAAGCCAGCTTCTCTGGCCTTCCTGGAGTATATCCAGTAAGGTGTCTCATTCATGTCTAGAAAGCAAATATATCATTTATTGCAACTTCAGCGTGGAGCGATGTATTGGTATAAAGTACGATCAACACAATTTGGTCATTGTGAGTATGACAGCTGGGTCCACTCTTTACTACACATATGTAACTCTAGGGATTCTTATGCCCAAGAGAGGAGACGTACTCTTGGCTGTCTAGGACAAGGGAAGCATGTGTTGTTATTCAGGAGCTGGAAGCTTCAGCATGACAGGTAGGAATTGAACAATCCTGGTCTACACATCACTTGACCTTGCTTAAAACTTGTTTCTTTGGCTTGCTTCATTGGAGTGTTTTCTCCCTCCTGGGGCTGACATTGTCTGTTATGTATCACGCATGTGACATGTAGAAGTTTCAGAACACAAAATCATATAGATCAGTAAAAATGTATGTGTATATATATATATATATATATATGTATATATATATATATATATATATATATATATATATATATATATATATATAAACCTATTGAAACTCACACTGGGCATAATTCATATATTCCAAAATCAGTTTGACCCTCTGCTCATGAGATTCTTTTTATGGTATGTCCCAGCAAATCTGGACTTCCATCCCCAATAAATTTTGGGGTTGGAGGACACAAAAGCTTTGCTCAGACCTAAATTCTGTCTGAAAACAAGGGAAATATTATAAGCCCTTTGTAACCTCTCCAAGAGCAGAAATGATTTACAGCTGTGGCATTGAACCATAATTCCTCGATCTCATTTGAGAAGAGTTCAGTTAGAAACAGTGTCTTGATTTTTGTTTCTTTTGTTTCTTCCCTGTTTTCTTGTCTTGCTTACCAACAATCCATTGTAATTCATGAGTTAGTATGGCAGCAGGCTGAGTGTTCCCTGGAGCTCATTAAATGAAGTGTTTTTCCTAAAATGACCTTTGTCTCCTTGTTTTCAGCCCCTCTTCTTTCCTCTGCCCTTTACTATAACCAGAGCTCAGCAAAAGCTGAGTGACTTTGTGCAGACCTTACTTAGGCTCAGCCTTTTTTTCTTCATTATTTTATTCATGGCTCCTCCATTTCATTGCTTGCCTTCTCGAAATGTGTTGAAATCTTTCTGTGGTTGATGACTTCCAGAATATCTTGGCTTTTATTGGTTGATTAATTTTGGTATTTCTACAGTTTTATTTAGATATGGTTTCAGGAGGAACAGAAAGTAAATATATTTCCTAGTCTGCCATCTTGAGCTGAAAATCCCTGTGGATTTTAGCATCCAATGTTCCCATGGGAAAACACCCAACCATGGCCTTAATAGATGTAACACTCAAGATTTCAGCTTTTCTTGAGCAATCACTCAGGATTTCATATGTGGTCATTTCTAATGGGGAAATAATAACTATCTCATGATGTTGATTTGAAGATTAAATTAGATAATGAACATGAAAATGCTTTGTAAGATTTAAAAATCAGTAAAAATGTTTTTTGTTATTATTTGATTTGTTGCTATTTCAACTTCACTTGACAGTTGTTTATGACCTTGCCTATGCGAGAAAATGTCCTCTGGGTTATTTTTCTGAAAGCCAGAATGTATTTTTCAATAGCTCAATGGAACTGGCATCATTTGTGAAGGTTAAGGGTGAAGGGGTAAATGTTTCTTGACACCTATCACTTTACAGTGTTTTCAGGAACTAACTGACTCATGTATTCCTCTTCCAAATTTGGTTGAGGACCTCCTACCAGCCACATGCTTTACGTCAGGTGTTGGAAAGCATTTTCTGGATTTTAAATATCTTAGGCTTTGTGGGCCATATACAGTTTCTGTAGCTTCTCCTCCTCTTTCCTCTTCAACAAGCTTTCTAAACGTGAGAACCATTATTAGCTCACAGTCCCACAGATCCAGGCTGAGAGCCTGATTTGATTCGTGGCCATTATTTGCCAATTCCTGCTCTGCGTCTTCACTGAGGAGGGGGACCATGATTGAGTAATCATTTCTTTGAATCAACTGTTGGTCTTCTGGGGCTTGTCCTTGCTCTCCTACAGTCTCTAATCAGCGTGGCATCCAGAGAGATCTTGTTAAAACATAAGTCAGATCATGTCACTCAAATTTCTTCAGTGGCTTCTTCACAGAAAATGCAAAGTCCTCAGAGTGCCTGCACAGACCTAGAAATCTGGGCCTCTGTTTCCTCTCTGACTGTTTCGTTCTCCTCTCCAATTTGCTCACTCTGTTTTCCACACGCTGACATCCTTTCTGCTCCTTGGATACTCCACACCTACTCTTGCCTCATTGACTTTCTGCCACACGCCAGCCGCAGAAAGTGGATTTCACCACCCAGAGTCAGAAGGGAGGGGGTGAGGACCTGAAGTAGCACTGACAAATGGGGTCAGAAGCCCATGGGGTCAGAAGGCTGCAATGAGAAGCCTACTCACTGCAACAAAGAATAGATCCCCACTCGCCGAAACTAGAGAAAGCTCGCATGTAGCAATGAAGACCCAATGCAGCCAAAAATAAATAACTAAAACATAAAGTATAGAATCTTAAAAAAGCAACAAAAAAATCGATAAAGAATATTACGAGAATAGAATCACAGGCCAATTTCTCCTTTGAACATGCATGCAAAATGTGTAAAGAGAAGCATAAACTGTATCCATGGTATGTAAAACAATCATATATCAGTATCAAAGTAGCTTTATTCTGGCAATGCAAGGTTGCTTTAATGTCCAAACATGAAACTGATCCCAGGAATGAATTAGAGTGGGGAAAGAAGTCATTTAAAACTGAAATCTTGGGACTTCCCTGGTGGTCCAGTATTTAGAACATGACGCTTTCACTGCTGGGGCCCTGGGGTCCAATCCCAGGTCAGGGAACTAAGATCCTGCAAGACATGAGGCAGGGCCCCGAAAATAACAAAAAAAGGAAAGAAAGAAGTCTTAACCAGGAGAAGCACAAGATCGAATAAACATAACAGATAACACCTTATGAAAAGTAGGTGAAGATTATGGAATATTCTAAAATTTAAAACAAAAAGAAAGTTTTAAAGATTCAAAAGGATGTGACAAATATTGTACATAGGCAAAAATGAAATGAAATAAAATACACAAATGATGGGAACCCAAAATTCCAGATGCCCAAGTCCTGTCTCTGAAGAGTCTCATTCAATGGGTTCAGGATTTCCTCTATATTTAAAAACCTACAGGTGATTCTGGTACGATTCACAGACACAATGTAAAGCTTCTCTTTTACAGGAAAGAATACCAGATTATTTTGTTATCTTATAGTTATACTAACAGGTTGTACTATTGACGGATAAGTCCGCTGTCAAAATGCACCCCCACTAGTGGTAAGAAAGGAACTAGTAGTCTCTACTGTTACTTGGTGGCAGCATGCATGTATTGCAAGGGCAATTATTGTAGCAATCCAAATTAGTGGAACATTTTAGAATTGGAAGACTACATACAGATCATCTAGTCAAGCTTCCAACTATTAAAGTTGTGAAAACTAAGGCCCATATAAATGACATGATTTATCTCCAAAGAACATTAGTGAAAGTATGAAATAAAAAATATCTCTGAACTTTTTATTTAGTGCTGTTTTTATTAATCTCAAGTATTAGCTTAAACTTCAGTGTGACAGATTTGGGATTGAGTTCTTGCTCACGTTTACTGGTTGCGTGCCTTTTAGTAAGTTACTAAAACACTTTTCTTAAAAATAGACGTATTTATTTATTTATCTATGGCTGCCTAGGCTCTTCGTTGCTGAGCGCGGGCTTTCTCTAGTTGCGGTGAGCGGGGGCTACTCTTTGTTGCAGTACGCGGGTTTCTCATTGTGGTGGCTTCTCATTGTTGCTGAGCACGGGGTCTAAGTGCATGTGCTTCAGTAGTTGTGGTTCACGGGCTCTAGCACGCAGGGTCAGTAGTTGTGGCACATGGTCTTAGTTGCTCCGTGGCATGTGGGATCTTCCCGCATCAGGGCTCAAACGTGTGTCCCGTGCACTGGCAGGTGGATCCTTAACCACCGCGCCAACAGGGAAGCCCTACTAATACACTTTTAACTTTGCTTTTCACGTATGTAAAATGGTGAGCCTTGACTGATATAGAATATGAGATAACCTAGCACTGCTCTTAACACATATATGTAGTTAAAATTTTGGGCTCTCATCCCTCTTAAACAGCCTCTATCCCCTTAATAATGAATGTGTCTTTCAGCTAGCAGAGCACCCCAGAGCTGACCACATTCTGGCAAGAGATATAGGATTCTTTTTCTTACTGGGGGTTCTTTATACCTGATATTTGAAGTGCACTTAAACATGAACAACTCTTGTTTATACTGCATTAACGGATTTGTTGGATGAATTTTAGAAAGTAATATGCAGGAATTGAGCTGCCTTACTCTCAAGAAATATAATTCGATAGTGGTGGCTAGAACGATAAACAGTGTTTGGACAGGGAGTCCATATTGGATGTGAACTTCCTGTACTCCCATTCGTCTATTAAGAATAAATAGAATCCTTTCAAAATGTGTTTTAAAGGGCAGTTATTTCTTTCTGCCTCATTTAAGTTACCTGCAAGAAAAAGACAATCTCCTGCATCCTTGTTTAATAGGCTTTTAACGTAAAGCAGATAATTTTTTGCAACATTTCCCAAACTTTTCGTAATCCAATTGGCTGAGGCTTCTCAACGATTATCATTTCACAACAATATCTCCATCTTCAGCTTCCTTCAATGAATTGGCCTAATAGATGTGCCATTAAAACAGAGCTTCACTCTCAACGTATTTTTAATTTTGTATTCAAAGGGTATGAAGGATTCAGCCATAACAGTGCGTGGATTTCTGATACATGCTACATGATGGATGCAACTATGTGAAAGGAGTCAGGCATGAAAGGCTACATATTGTATGGTTCCATTTATATGAAATGTCTGGCAGTGGCAAATCCATACACACAGAAAATATTCTACATTAGTGGTTGCCAGGGGGTTGGAAGAGAGGGAAATAGGGAATGACTCCTTAAAATGGGTGTAGGTTTCCTCTTGGTTGATGAAAATGTTTTGCAGCTAGGCAGTGGTTATAGTTGCACAACCTTGTGACAGTAGTAAATTCCACTGAATGGTACAGTGAATTGTAAAATGATCCAAATGGTGGATTTTGTGTTATGTTCATTTTACTACAATAAAAAGGAGAAAGAATTTGGGAAAGACTTAGAGTTTGGGAAACTAAGGTGAACTGATCAAGAAAAAGACAGCTCTATTGTTCAGTTTTCCTCAGGTTTCCCAGTGCATTAATCCTCAGCAAAAAGTAGCTTGAACTTGTAGATGATAGTCATTCAGCACAGCCCAAGGAAAAGTACATAAAATAAAACCCAACTCTTCTTCTTTAGCACATGTATGAAAGTTTAACTTGCTGCTCAGTCACGTGAACATTCATCAAGACGTTTCACTTTAGCTGTCCTCTACTTCAGTACTTTACTCACAGCTCATTCACACATGCAGGCAAAAGCATTCCTTAATTCAATGGAATCTACAGTACTAGTTGTGATCAGACTCATGAAAAGAAAAGGAAAGGTGGTGCAGAAGCCGGGAAAGTGATTTTCAAGACAGAGACGTTGTTTAAGATCTAATTCAGCTTAGTGGTCACATAGCTAAGGATTGAGAAGTAGTCCCCTGGACTTGTCAATGGAGAAATCATTGGGGTTTCAAGGAGATCAGTTTCACTAGAGTAGTGGGGCAGAAACCAGATTGCAGTGTAGATAGGAGGGGAGCAATGGGGGGGTAAGTCAAGAAATTGATGGCAAAGGGAAAGAAGGTCTGGGTGGATAGAAGGACAGGAGAATAGAATGGAGGAGGGCATTTCCTTTTGGTCTTTAATCTGGCTTGGAGGGGCCAAAAGAGAAGGAGAGCATGAAGGAGAGGGTGGCATCCCGAGCCCAAGGAGTACTGAGCCCTGTCTTCAGCTCCCACCAGCTGGATGTTCCCTTCCTCTGTCTTTCCACGTAGGCTGTGGAAGTTGCCCCTTGCCTCCTTGGATCAGCTGCTCTGGATTCGTTCGTCCTTTTCTTATTTCTCAGCACATCAGGGTCATACCTTATGTGAAGATAAACAAATCACCACTGATGTTTAATTTTCTTGAAGAATCCCCCAGGCAGGTACCATTTTGGAGAACTACATATTGTGCCTCAGCAAGCCAAAGTAGCCCATTTTTCCTCTCTCATTGGGAGAGATTGCTGTTTCTTGGAGAACCTGATGAAGAGGGTGACTCGCACTTAGGAATAACATTGCTTGAAATGTGCAAAAGGTGAGGTAATTTAGCTATGAGGGACCTCTGAGTCCTGAGACTTCCTGAGAGATGGCCGACTCACAGCTCCCATTTCCCTCTGACACTGGGCTATGAGCTCATCAAATGAGATGGTAAATAAAGTCACTGACATGGTTTAAAGGATAATTTTGTTCTCTCTTGTTCACTCAGAGCAAAATTGAATGGAATTTGCATACAACATATGGATGAAATATCCATACGATGGGGCTTGACCGTATCTTCCTGCTTCCCCTTCTCTTTTCTACATCTGGCCTCTTTAGCTCTGCAGACTTAACCCCACACCATCAATCCACCGACTCAGTT
Source organism: Pseudorca crassidens (assembly GCF_039906515.1). Taxonomy (NCBI): domain Eukaryota; kingdom Metazoa; phylum Chordata; class Mammalia; order Artiodactyla; family Delphinidae; genus Pseudorca; species Pseudorca crassidens. The sequence goes on along the minus strand of NC_090308.1, from coordinate 91,889,379 downwards.
TGCTGTGCATCTCTTCCTCCTTCGCATCTTGTTATTGTCGTCACCTTGTTCTCCACTACCACCTCCTGCAGTAGCTGTTAGGTCCAGAGAGGTTGTTTCACTGTGAGCAAGTAACCGTCAATTCTATGGACAGTTTGAAGAGACTTGGCAGCCACGATTCGCCCACCCTTGTTTTGTTATACCAATGAGAGTCAAGGAGTATGGTGATGCAGCTGGTGTGCAGAGCCCAGGCAGTTCTGAAACACATGCTCCTGGATCCACATGTTGCTCCATATTCTGCCTTGCCTTTCTTGTTCTCTCTCTTGACTCCATCCAGATTTCTGCTCTCCTTGTCTCTTTGGGGAGGGAGTCAGTACCATGCCCATGTGTAGTCCCCAAATGCTTCCCACTTCCAGGTCCTATGTAGGCTTGTATAGCCACTTGCTTGGGTTGCCCTGCCATTCGTGATAACATGTTGAGTGTTTTCTGCCGTAGGCTGTCTTTTCTGGTATCCTTCCTCCCTGAAATGTCAGAGGAAACCATTGAGAGGGCATAACCGCCAGTTGACGTGAGAGCTGGACCCGGGCAATCAGAGACTCCTCACCCCTTCCCCTGACTTTGGAATATACATTCTGCCTGCCTTTCCCACAGTGGGAACCATTTTTAAGAACTCAGCATTGAGAGAGTAATGTGTTCTTGAGACCATGTAGAGAGTACACGTGAGTGAACCCTGTTAAGGTTTCTGTGTAAACTCAAGATCCTGGTGTATGGGTGCTGAGATCTATTCATCTTTCAGCTGACAACAGGAAGCCTTGCAAGCAGGTTCCCTTGCTTGTTAAAACTGTCACTGACTAGTCTGGAGCGGGCTGCCTCTTTCTTCTGTCTCTCGTTGCCCTCTGTGTATGTAGGCCAGTTTTCACACCAGCAGATAATCTTAATGCTTTGTTTTCTTCGAAGTATGTACAAGTCAAATAATGCTTTTGTGAGGAAAATTATACAGCATTATACAGAGAATGAAACATACACTTTCCATTACATCTTTGATGTACTAGTTGGTGTTAAATTGCCATGTTTCTTCACCCATGTTCTTTGGTCTGTTTTTTTCATTCATGTCTGTTTTTCTTCAGATGATTTTCTAGTAATTTATACAAATATGTGAATCTGGATAAACTAATATATTTTACTCTCAATTTCAGGTTGCATCCTTTCCTCTCCAACAATCCTTGGGGTGCTGTTTTCAATATGTCCATGCAGGAATTCAAAATAACAAAAATGTTTTTGAAAAATAATGTCGTAGGTTGACAGAGTGATTTATAAATTATAGCATACACTTATGCTCTTAATTCTTCCTCACAACCCTGCTTATCATGGCTGGAATTGCTGCTACACCTGTGGGGTCAGCTGGGGGCTGGCTGTAGTCAGGCCGGGGGCCTGACTGGGCCACATGTCTCTTATGCCCCAGCTAGTAACTGGGGCTTGTGCTCATGGGGGTAGCAGGGCTCCGAGAGGGAGTGTAGAAGCATCGTGGGGCCTAGCTCTGAGCTGGCACACCATCGTTTCTGCTGCCTTCTATTGGCCGTGGCAAGTCACCTAACTTCAAGGGAGGGGAAATTAACTCTGCTTCTTGATGAGAGAAGTTGGAATGTCACATTGCAACAAGTGAGGACACAAGGAGTCAACCTGGAGCCATTACTGCAATTTGGGATGGCGCTTGGTGCGTTCCTTGAGGAGATCATCGATAACCATTTTTCAAACATCCCAGGTTCCTATAAATCTCCACCTCTGCTTTGGCAGCCCCTAAAAATTCCCACTCAGTTTTGCTGAGAGGACACTAGGTGACAGTGTTGTCTTTCCAAATGAGTAGTTCCGTTACGGACATTACATTGCTCCCTGTACATTATTTATAAGGTTTCTCTGTTTTTATGTGCAAAATAATTCTGTCTATTTTGAGAAATACATTGTACAGGCCTCTTTTTTTTTCTTTCACACACCCTAGACATGTCATAGAGGCAGTAAATGTGTCCAAATTTTTGAGAAATTGGAACAATCAAGACTTACCTGCATGGAATATTGTTAACGATGTCAATTCCCACTACAGTCCTTTTCATCTGAGACACTTAGTGTCTGTTAACAGATTAAAGGTAGTAAAAGATGTGGATCGAGAAAATTTTCATTATCTTGTGCTCTGAAAACTTGGATTTTCATTGGTTTGAATGGGTCTGAAAATGTATTTTTTTAAGTAGGGGCATAGGAGTAGGGGAATATCTCTACCTAGAGATAGAAGAGTATACACTTAGAGATAGAAAAGTATACTCCTATAGATAGAAGCATATACACCTATAGATAGAAGAGTATACACCTAGAGATATAAGAGTGTACACCTAGAGATAGAAAAGTATACATCTAGAGCTAGAAGAGTATACACATAGAGATAGAAGAGTATACACCTAGAGTTAGAAGAGTATACTCCTAGAGAGAGAAGAGTATACACCTAGAGATAGAAGACTATACACCTAGTGAAAGAAGAGTATACTCCTAGATATAGAAGAGTATACTTCTAGAGATAGAAGAGTATACTCCTAGATATAGAAAAGTATACTTCTAGAGATAGAAGAGTATAATCCTAGAGATAGAAGAGTATACACACAGCGATAGAAGAGTATGCTCTTATAGATAGAAGAGTATACACCTAGAGATAGAAGAGCATACACCTAGAGATAGAAGAATATACATCTAGGGATATAAGAATATACTCCTAGAGATAGAAGAGTATACACCTAGGGATAGAAGAGTATACTCCTAGAGATAGAAAAGTATACACCTAGAGATAGAAGAGTATATACCTAGAGATAGAAGAGTATACACCTAGAGATAGAAGAGTATACACCTTGAGATAGAAGAGTATACACCAAGAGATAGAAGAGTATACTCCTAGAGATACAAGAGTATACACCTAGAGATAGAAGAGTGCACACCTAGAGATAGAAGACTATACACCTAGAGATAGAAGAGTATACACCTAGAGATAGAAGAGTATACACTTAGAGATAGAAGAGTATACACCTAGGGATAGAAGAGTATACTCCTAGAGATAGAAAAGTATACACCTAGACATAGAAGAGTATACACCTAGAGATAGAAGAGTATACACCTAGAGATAGAAGAGTATACTACTAGAGATAGAAAAATATACACTTAGAGATAGAAGAGTATACACCTAGAGAGAGAAGAGTATACACCAAGAGATAGAAGAGTATACTCCTAGAGATACAAGAGTATACACCTAGAGATAGAAGAGTGTACACCTAGAGATAGAAGACTATACACCTAGAGATAGAAGAGTATACACCTAGAGATAGAAGACTATACACCTAGAGATAGAAGACTATACACCTAGTGAAAGAAGAGTATACTCCTAGATATAGAAGAGTATACTTCTAGAGATAGAAGAGTATACTCCTAGAGATAGAAGAGTATACACCTAGAGACAGAAGAGAATACTCCTAGAGATAGAAGAGTATACACCTAGAGATAGAAGAGTGTGCACTTAGAGATAGAGGAGTATACACCTAGAGATAGAAGAGTATACACCTTGAGATAGAAGAGTATGAACCTAGAGATAGAGCAGTATACACCTAGAGATAGAACGGTATACTCCTAGAGATAGAAGGGTATACACCCAAAGATAGAAGAGTATACACTTCGAGTATGGACACTCTCCCTTACTAAGGCCATGAAACTACTCCTAACTCATGAAATGACAATCTATCTAAATCAGGTCTTGACATACTCTTAAGTGAGGCACTGACACTGTCCCTAACTACAACCCTGACACTACCTCTCATTCAGGCACTGAAACTGTCCCTAAAAAAGGTCAATGCATTACTCCTAACTCTGGCCATAACTACTCTTTTTTTTTTCTTTGCATTTCATGGGCCCTCAGTGTTGTGGCCTCTGCCGTTGTGGAGCACAGGCTCCGGACACACAGGCTCAGTGGCCATGGCTCATGGCCCGAAATGCTCCACGGCATGTGGGATCCTCCTGGACCAGGGCACAAACCCGTGTGCTCTGCTTTGGCAGGTGGACTCCCAACCACTGCGCCACCAGGGAAACCACATAATTCTACTCTTAAATCATGCGCTGACACTGTGTGTAACTAAGGCCCTGAATATACTCCTATCTCAGGCACTGACTCTGTCACTAACTAAGACCAGGACACTACTCCCAACTCGGGAACGGACACTGTCCCTAACTAAAGCTGTGACACTAATCCTAAATCAGGCACTGGCACTCTGCCTAAATAAGGCCTTGACAATACTCTTAACTGAGGCACTGACACTGATCCTAAGACCTTCACACTATTGCTAATTCAGGCCATAACAGTACTCCTAACTCAGGAACTCATTATCTCTCTAACAAATGCCCTGATACTACTCCTAACTCAGGCACTGACACTCTACCTAATTAAGGCCTTGAAATACTCTTAACTGAGGCACTGACACTGTCCCTAACTTAGGCCATCACAATAATCTTAACTCACGCACTGGCACTGTCCCTCAAAAAGGTCCTTACTCTACTCCTAACTCAGGCCATGACACTATTCCTAACTCAGGCAAGGACACTCTCCCTTACTAACGCCATGAAACTACTCCTAACTCAGGAACTGACACTATACCTAACTGAGGCCTTGACATACTCTTAATTCTGGCAGTGACACTGTCCCTAACTAAGTCCCTGACATGACACCGAACTCAGCCCATGACAATACTCTGAAATCAGGCAATGACAATTTCCCTAACTAAGACCATGACACTACTCTTAACTCATGGAATGACACTCTACCTAACTAAGGTGCTGTTACTACTCTTAAATAAGGCACTGACACTCTCCCTAACTAAGTGTCTGAAACTACTTGCAACTCAGGCACTAAAATTGTCCCTACCTGTAGCCGTAACACTTATCCTAACTCAAGAATTGACACTGTCCCTAAGTAAGGACCTGATACTACTCCCAACATAGGCCATGACATGGTCGGTAACTTAGGCCCTGTTTCTACTCCTAAATCAGGGGCTGACACAATACCTAATGAAGGCACTGATGCTATTCATAACTCCAGCCTTGACACTGTCCCTAACTAAGGCCGTCACACTACTCCTAACACAGGCCCAACACTACTGGTAACTCAGGCACTGACTCTGTCCCAAACTAAGGCTCTAACCTTACTCCCAACTCAGGCACTGACACTGTCCCTAACTAAGGCCCTGACTCTACTCCTAAATAAGACACTGACACTTTCCCTAACTAAGGCCCCGAAACTACTCCTAGTTCATGCACCGAATCTGTCCCTAAAAATGGCCCTCATATTACTCCTAACTCTGGCCCTATCTCTACTCCTAACACACGTACTGACACTGTGCCTAACAAAGGTCCTGACACTACTCCTAACTGAGGCACCGACACTGTCCCTAACTAAGACCAGGATGCTACTCCCAACTCAGGAACAGACACTGTCCCTAACTGAAGCTGTGACACTAACCCAAACTCGGGCACTCACACTCTGCCTAACTAAGGCCTTGACAATACTCTAAATTGAGGCACTGACACTGTCCCTAAGGCCCTCACACTACACATAACTCAGGCCATAACAGTACTCCTAACTCAGGAAGTGACTTTCTCCCTAACAACGGCCCTGACACTACTGCTAATTCAGGCACTGACACTCAACCTAACTAAGGCCTTCACATACTCTTAACTGAGGCACTGACACTGTCCCTAAGGCCCTCACATTACTCCTAACTCAGGCCATAACACTACTCCTAACTCAGGCATTAACATTGTCCCTAACTAAAGCCATGGACTTACTCCAAACTCAGGGACTGACACTATCCCTAAATAAGGCTCTGACACTACTACTAACTCAGGCCGTGACAGTACTCCTAATTCAGGCTCTGACACTCTCCCTGAAAATGGCATAGAGTATCCTCTTACCCTAGGCACTGACTATGTCCATAACTAAAGTTCTAACACTACTACTAACTCAGGCAGTAACAACGTCCCTAATTGAGACCCTGGCAAAACTACACTCTCAGGGACTGGCACTGTCCCTAACTAAGGCCCTTATGCTGCTCCCAACTCAGCCAGTGACACTACTCCTAACTTAGGCAAGGACAGTTTCCCTTACAAAGGCCATGAAACTACTCCTAACTCAGGAACTGACACTTAGTACCTAAGGCGTTGACATACTCTTAACTGAGGCACTGACACTGTAACTAACTAAGGCCCTGGCACTACTCCTAACTCAGCACGTGACACTACTTCTAACTCAGGCAATGACAGTGTCCTTAGCTAAGGCCATGACACTACTCCTAACTCAAGCCATAACACTACTCCTAACTCAGGAACTGACTTTCTTCCTAACAAAGGCCCTGATATTACTCCTAACTCAGGCACTGACAGTCTACCTAACTAAGGCCTTGAAATACTCTTAACTGAGGCACTGACACTGTCACTAAGGCCTTCACACTACTGCTACCTCAGGCCATAACACTACTCTGAACTCAGGCACTGAAACTCTCCCTAACTAAAGCTCGGACACTACTAGTAACTGAGGCACAGGCACTATCCCTAACTAACACCAGGACGCTACTCACAACTCGGGAACGGACACTGTCCCTAACTAAAGCCATGAGACTAATCCTAAATCAGGAACTCACACTCTGCCTAACTAAGGCCTTGACAATACTCTTAACTGAGGCACTGGCACTGTCCCTAACTAAGGCCTTCAAACTACTCCTAACTCAGGCCATAACACTACTCCTAACTCAGGAACTGACTTTCTCCCTAACAAAGGGCCTGATATTACTCCTAAATCAGGCACTGAAACTCTACCTAAATAAGGCCTTGACATACTCTTAAATGAGGCACTGACACTGTCCCTAAATAAGGCCCTTACACTACTGCTAACTCAGGCCATAACACTACTCCTAACTCAGGCACTGACACTGTCCCTAACTAAGTCCTTGACACTACAACCAACGGAGGCACTGACATTCTCCTTAACTAAAGCCGTGACACTAATCTTAACTCAGGCATTGACACGGTCCCTAACTAAGGGTCTGAAACTACTCGCAACTCAGGCATTGACACTGTCGTTAATTAAGGACCTGACATTACTCCCATCTCAGGCACTCACACTCTGCCAATCTGAGGCCTTGACAATACTCTTAACTGAGGCACTGACACTGTCCCTAACTAAGGCCTTCACACTATTCCAAACTCAGGCCATAACAGTGTTCCTAAATAAGGAACACAATTTTTCCCTTACAGACCCTGATACTACTCCTAACTCAGGCACTGACACTCTACTTAATTGAGGCCTTGAAATACTCTTAACTGAGGCACTGACACTCTCCCTAAGGCCCTCACATTACTCCTAACTCAGGCCATAACACTACTCTTAACTCAGGCACTGACAATGTCCCTAGCTAAAGCCCTGACACTACTATTAACTGAGGCACAGACACGGTCCCTAACTAAGAACAGGATGCTATTCACAACTCGACAACGAACATTTTCCCTAACAAAACCAGTGAAAATAATTCTAACTCAGGCACTCAACCTCTGCGTAACTAAGGTCTTGACAATATTCTTAATGGAGGCACTGATACTGTTCCGAACTAAGACCTTTACACTACTCTTAACTCAGGCCATAACAATACTCCTATCTCAGGCACTGACACTGTCCCTAACTAAGGTCTTCACACTACTCCAAACTCAGGCCATAACACTACTGCTACCTCAGGAACTAACATTCTCCCAAAAAAGGCCCTGATACTACTCCTAACTTAGGTACAGACACTCTACCTAACTAAGGCCTTGACATACACTTAACTGAGGCACTCACAATGTCCCTTACTAAGACCAGGACGCTACTCACAACTCAGATAGGGACACTGTCCCAAACTAAAGCCGTGACACTAATCCTAACTCAGGCACTCACACTCAGCCTCCCTAAGGCCTTGACAATACTCTTCAAGCAGGTACTGACACTGTTCCTAACTAAGACTTTTACACTACTCCTATCTCAGGACATAACACTACTCCTAACTCAGGTATTGACACTGTCCCTAACTAAGTCCCAGAGACTACCAAAAACTGAGGCATAGACACTGTCCCTAACTAAGACCAGGATGCTATGCACAACTCGGTAACAGACACAGTCCCTAACTAAACCCATTACACTAATCCTAACACAGGCACTCACACTCTGCCTCACTAAAGCATTGAAAATACTCTTAACTGAGGCACTGAAACTATCCCTAACTAAGGCCTTCATATTACTCCTAAATCAGGCCATAACACTATACCTAACTCGGAACTGACTTTCTCCCTAAAAAGGAACTGATATTACCCCTCATTCAGGCACTGACACTGTCCCTAACTAAGGCCCTGACACGACTATTAACTGAGGCACTGACACTGTTCGTAAGGCATTCACACTTCTCCGAACTCAGACCATAACACTACTCCTAACTCAGGCACTGACAATGTTGGTAGCTAAGGCCCTGACACTACTATTAACTAAGGCACAGAGATTGTCCCTAACTAAGACCAAGATGCTATTCACAACTCTGGAACGAACATTGTCCCTAACGAAACCCGTGAAACTAATCCTAACTCAGGCACTCAACTTCTGCGCAATTAAGGCCTTGGCAATATTCTTAACAGACGCACTGACACTGCTTCTAACTAAGACCTTTACAGTACTCCTAAATCAGGCCTTAACACTACTCCTAACTCAGGCACTGACCATGTCCCTAACTAAGACCAGTACGCTACTCACAACTCAAGAACAGACACTGTCCCTAACTAAACCCGTTACACTAATCCTAGCACAGACACTCACACTCTGCCTCACTAAGGCCTTGAAAATACTCTTAACTGAGGCACTGACACTTTCCCTAACTAAGGCCTTCATGCTAATCTTAACTCAGGCCATAACACTACTCTTAAATAAGGCATATACTTTCTCCCTAACAAAGGACCTGATACTACTCCTAACTCAGGCACTGACACTCTACCTAATTGAGGCCTTGTCATACTCTTAACTGAGGCACTGACACTCTCCCTGACTAAGGCCTTCACACTACTCCTAACTCAGGCCATAACACTACTCCTATCTCAGGCACTGACACTGGCACTAACTAAGGTCTTGACCCTACTACTAAAGAAGGCACAGACACTGTCCTTAATAAAAACCCTCACACTACTCCTAATTCAGGTCTTAATGATACACCTAACACAGGCACTGACACTGTCCCAAACTAAGGCCATGGCATTACTCCTAACACAGGCACTGACACTATCCCTAAATAAGGCCGTGACACTACTACTAACTCAAGTCGTGATTCTATCCCAACTCACATCATAACACAATTACTAACTAAGGTACTGACACTGTCCCTAACTCAGGCCATGACACTACTCCTAACTCAGGCACTGACACTGTCCCTCATAAGACCAGGACGCTACCCCCAGCTCGTGAACGGATACTGTCCCTAACTAAAGCCATGACACTAATCCTAACTGACGCACTGACACTCTGCCTAACTAAGGCCCGGACACTATTCCTAACTCAGCACTGAAACTGTCCTTAATTAAGTCCGTAGTACTACTACCAACGTAGGCACTGACACTCTCCTTAACTAAATCCATGACATTACTGTAAACACAGGTATTGACAATGTACCTAATTTAGGGTCTGAAACTACTTGCAACTCAGGCACTGACACAGTCCTTCTCTAAGGACCTGACATTACTCCCATCTCAGGCACTCACACTCTGCCAGTCTATGGCCTTGACAATACTCTTAACTGAGGCACTGACACTATCCCTAACTAAGGCCTTGACACTACTCCAAACCCAGGCCATAACATTAATGCAACATCAGGAACTCACTTTCTCCCTAAAAAAGGCCCAGATACTACTCCTAACACAGGCATAGACACTCTACCTAACAAAGGCCTTGACATACTCTTAACTAAGGCACTGACAATGTCCCTAAGGCCCTCACAAAACTCTTAATTCAGGCCATAACACTACACCTATTGCAAGCACTGACATTGTCCCTAACTAAGGCCCTGACACTACTAATAATTAAGGCACAGGCAGAGTCCCTAATTAAGACTGCGATGCTACTCATAACTCGGGAATGGACACTGTCCCTAACTGAAGCCATGACACTAATCCTAACTCAGGCACACACACTCTGCCTCACTAAGGCCTCGACAATACTCTGAACTGTGGAACTGACACTGTCCCTAATTAATGCCTTCACACTACTCCTAACTCAGGCAATAACACTACTCCTAACTGAGAACTGACTTTCTCCATAAAAAGGCCCTGATACTACTCATCACACAGGCAGTGACACTGTCCTTAATTAAGACCAGGACGTTACTCACAACTCGGGAATGGAAACTGTCCCTAACAAAGCCATGACACTAATCCTAACTCAGGCACTCACACTCAGCCTCCCTAAGACCTTGACAATACGCTTAACTGAGGCACTGACACTGTCCCTAACTAATGCCTTCACACTACTCCTAACTCAGGCCATAAAACTCCTCCTAATTCAGTAACTGACTTTCTTCCAAAAAAGGCCCTGATACTACTTCTAACTCAGGCACAGACACTCTACCTAATTAAGGCACTGACATACTCTTAACTGAGGCACTGACACTGTTTGTAAGGCACTCACACTACTCCTAACTCAGGCCATAACACTACTCCTGACTCAGGCACTGACAATGTCCCTAGCTAAGGCCCTGACACTACTATTAACTAAGGCATAGAGATTGTCCCTAACTAAGAACAGAATGCTATTCACAACTCAGGAATGAACATTGTCCCTAATGAAACCCGTGGAAATAATCCTAACATAGGCACTCATCCTCTGCGTGATTAAGGCCATGAAAATACTCTTAACGGAGACACTGACACTGCTCCTAACTAAGACCTTTACACTACTCCTAACACAGGCCATAACACTACTCCTAACTCAGGAACTGACCATGTCCCTAACTAAGACAAGGACACTACTCACAACTCGATTACAGACACTGTCTCTAACTAAACCTGTTACACAAATCCAAACACAGGCACTCACAATCTGCCTCACTAAGGTCTTGAAAATACTCTTAACAGAGGCACTGACACTGTCCCTAACTAAGGCCTTCACACTACTCTTAACTCAGGCCATAACAGTATTCCTAAATTAGGAACACACTTTCTCCCTAACCAAGGCCCTGATACTACACCTAACTCAGGCACTGACACTCTACCTAATTGAAACCTTGACATACTCTTAATTGAGGCACTGACAGTCTCCCTAACTAAGGTCTTCACACTACTGCTAACTCAGGCCATAACACTACTCCTAACTCAGGCACTGACACTGTCCCTCACAAAGGCCCTGAGACTACTAAAAACTGAGCCACAGACACTGTCCCTAAATAAGACCAGGACACTACTCCCAATTCGGGAATGGTCACTGTCCCTAACTAAACACTTACACTAATCCTAACATAGGCAGTCACACTCTGCCTCACTAAGATGTTGAAAATTCTCTTAACTGAGGCACTGACACTGTTCCTAATTAAGCCCTTCACACTACTCTTAACTCAGGACATAACACTACTCCTAAATAAGGAAAACAGTTTCTCCCTAACAAAGGTCCTGATACTACTCCTCACTCAGGCACTGACACTCTACTTAACTAAGGCCTTGACATACTCTTAACTGACGCTCTGACAATGTCCCTAAGGCCCTCACATTACTCTTAACTCAGGGCATAACACTCCATCTATCGCAAGCACTGATATATTCCCTAACTATGGCCCTGGCACTACTGCTAACTAAGGCACAGACAGTGTCACTAACTAGGACCGCGACGCGACTCACAACCCGGGAAAGGAGAGTGTCCCTAACTAAAGCCGTGACACTAATCCTAACTGAGGCACACACACTCTGCCTCACTAAGGCCTTGACAATACTCGGAACTGTGACACTGACACTGTCCCTAACTAAGGCCTTCACACTACTCCTAACCCTGGCCATAACACTACTCCTAACTCAGAACTGACTTTCTCCCTAAAAAGGTCCTGATACTACTCCTCACTCAGGCACTGACACTGTCCCTAACTAAGGCCCTGAGACTACTGAAAACTGAGGCACTGATACTGTCCTTAACTAAGACCAGGACACTACTCACAACTTGAGAGCAGACACTGTCCCTAACTAAACCCGTTACACTAATCCTAACACAGGCACTTACACTCTGCCTCACTACAGCCTTGAAAATACTCTTAACTGAGGCATTGACACTCTCCCTAACTAAGGCCCTCCTAGTACTCCTAATATTGGCCATGACACTACACCTAGCTCAGGCACTGACACTGGCCCTGACTAAGACCCGGACACTACTAGTAAGTAAGGCACAGATACTGGCCCTAAGAAAGGCCCTCACACTATTCATAACTCCGGTCTTAACACTACTCCTAACTCAGACACCGACACTGTCCCTAACTAAGGCCCAGAGACTATTAACAACTGAGGCACAGACCCAGTCCCTAACTAAGACCAGGATGCTATTCACAATTCGAGAATGGACACTGTCCCTAACTAAACCCATTACACTAATCCTAACACAGGCACTCACACTCTGCCTCACTAAAGCTTTGAAAATACTCTTAACTGAGGCACTGAAACTATCCCTATCTAAGGCCTTCACATTACTCCTAACTCAGGCCATAACACTATTCCTAACTCAGAACTGACTTTCTCCCTAAAAAGGAACTGTTACTACCCCTCATTCAGGCACTGACACTGTCCCTAACTAAGGCCCTGACACTACTATTAACTGAGGCACTGACACTGTTCATAAGGCACTCACACTTCTCCAAACTCAGGCCATAACACTACTCCTAACTTAGGCACTGACAATGTTGGTAACTAAGGCCTTGACACAACTATAAACTAAGGCACAGAGATTGTCCCTAACTAAGACCAAGATGCTATTCACAACTCCGGAACGAACATTGTCCCTAACGAAACCCGTGAAACTAATCCTAACTCAGGCACTCAACTTCTGCGTAATTAAGGCCTTGGCAATATTCTTAACAGATGCACTGACACTGCTCCTAACTAAGACCTTTACAGTACTCCTAACTCAGGCCTTAACACTACTCCGAACTCAGGCACTGCCCATGTCCCTAACTAAGATCAGTACGCTACTCACAACTCGAGAACAGACACTGTCCCTAACTAAACCCGTTACACTAATCCTAGCACAGGCACTCACACTCTGCCTCACTAAGGCCTTGAAAATACTCTTAACTGAGGCACTGACACTTTCCCTAAGGCCTTCAAACTAATCTTAACTCAGACCATAATGCTACTCCTAAATAAGGAAAACACTTTCTCCCTAACAAAGGACCTGATACTACGCCTAACTCAGGCACTGACACTCTACCTAATTGAGGCCTTGTCATACTCTTAACTGAAGCACTGACACTCTCCCTAAGGCCTTCACACTACTCCTAACTCAGGCCATAACACTACTCCTATCTCAGGCACTGACACTGGCACTAACTAAGGCCTTGACCCTACTACTAAAGAAGGCACAGACACTGTCTTTAATAAAGACCCTCACACTACTCCTAATTCAGGACTTAATGATACGCATAACACAGGCACTGACACTATCCCTAAATAAGGCCGTGACACTACTACTAACTCAAGTCGTGATTCTATCCCAACTCACATCATAACACAATTACTAACTAAGGTACTGACACTGTCCCTAACTCAGGCCATGACACTACTCCTAACTCAGGCACTGACACTGTCCCTCATAAGACCAGGACGCTACCCCCAGCTCGTGAACGGATACTGTCCCTAACTAAAGCCATGACACTAATCCTAACTGACGCACTGACACTCTGCCTAACTAAGGCCCGGACACTATTCCTAACTCAGCACTGAAACTGTCCTTAATTAAGTCCGTAGTACTACTACCAACGTAGGCACTGACACTCTCCTTAACTAAATCCATGACATTACTGTAAACACAGGTATTGACAATGTACCTAATTTAGGGTCTGAAACTACTTGCAACTCAGGCACTGACACAGTCCTTCTCTAAGGACCTGACATTACTCCCATCTCAGGCACTCACACTCTGCCAGTCTATGGCCTTGACAATACTCTTAACTGAGGCACTGACACTATCCCTAACTAAGGCCTTGACACTACTCCAAACCCAGGCCATAACATTAATGCAACATCAGGAACTCACTTTCTCCCTAAAAAAGGCCCAGATACTACTCCTAACACAGGCATAGACACTCTACCTAACAAAGGCCTTGACATACTCTTAACTAAGGCACTGACAATGTCCCTAAGGCCCTCACAAAACTCTTAATTCAGGCCATAACACTACACCTATTGCAAGCACTGACATTGTCCCTAACTAAGGCCCTGACACTACTAATAATTAAGGCACAGGCAGAGTCCCTAATTAAGACTGCGATGCTACTCATAACTCGGGAATGGACACTGTCCCTAACTGAAGCCATGACACTAATCCTAACTCAGGCACACACACTCTGCCTCACTAAGGCCTCGACAATACTCTGAACTGTGGAACTGACACTGTCCCTAATTAACGCCTTCACACTACTCCTAACTCAGGCAATAACACTACTCCTAACTGAGAACTGACTTTCTCCATAAAAAGGCCCTGATACTACTCATCACACAGGCAGTGACACTGTCCTTAATTAAGACCAGGACGCTACTCACAACTCGGGAATGGAAACTGTCCCTAACAAAGCCATGACACTAATCCTAACTCAGGCACTCACACTCAGCCTCCCTAAGACCTTGACAATACGCTTAACTGAGGCACTGACACTGTCCCTAACTAATGCCTTCACACTACTCCTAACTCAGGCCATAAAACTCCTCCTAATTCAGTAACTGACTTTCTTCCAAAAAAGGCCCTGATACTACTTCTAACTCAGGCACAGACACTCTACCTAATTAAGGCACTGACATACTCTTAACTGAGGCACTGACACTGTTTGTAAGGCACTCACACTACTCCTAACTCAGGCCATAACACTACTCCTGACTCAGGCACTGACAATGTCCCTAGCTAAGGCCCTGACACTACTATTAACTAAGGCATAGAGATTGTCCCTAACTAAGAACAGAATGCTATTCACAACTCAGGAATGAACATTGTCCCTAATGAAACCCGTGGAAATAATCCTAACATAGGCACTCATCCTCTGTGTGATTAAGGCCATGAAAATACTCTTAACGGAGACACTGACACTGCTCCTAACTAAGACCTTTACACTACTCCTAACACAGGCCATAACACTACTCCTAACTCAGGAACTGACCATGTCCCTAACTAAGACAAGGACACTACTCACAACTCGATTACAGACACTGTCTCTAACTAAACCTGTTACACAAATCCAAACACAGGCACTCACAATCTGCCTCACTAAGGTCTTGAAAATACTCTTAACAGAGGCACTGACACTGTCCCTAACTAAGGCCTTCACACTACTCTTAACTCAGGCCATAACAGTATTCCTAAATTAGGAACACACTTTCTCCCTAACCAAGGCCCTGATACTACACCTAACTCAGGCACTGACACTCTACCTAATTGAAACCTTGACATACTCTTAATTGAGGCACTGACAGTCTCCCTAACTAAGGTCTTCACACTACTGCTAACTCAGGCCATAACACTACTCCTAACTCAGGCACTGACACTGTCCCTCACAAAGGCCCTGAGACTACTAAAAACTGAGCCACAGACACTGTCCCTAAATAAGACCAGGACACTACTCCCAATTCGGGAATGGTCACTGTCCCTAACTAAACACTTACACTAATCCTAACATAGGCAGTCACACTCTGCCTCACTAAGATGTTGAAAATTCTCTTAACTGAGGCACTGACACTGTTCCTAATTAAGCCCTTCACACTACTCTTAACTCAGGACATAACACTACTCCTAAATAAGGAAAACAGTTTCTCCCTAACAAAGGTCCTGATACTACTCCTCACTCAGGCACTGACACTCTACTTAACTAAGGCCTTGACATACTCTTAACTGACGCTCTGACAATGTCCCTAAGGCCCTCACATTACTCTTAACTCAGGGCATAACACTCCATCTATCGCAAGCACTGATATATTCCCTAACTATGGCCCTGGCACTACTGCTAACTAAGGCACAGACAGTGTCACTAACTAGGACCGCGACGCGACTCACAACCCGGGAAAGGAGAGTGTCCCTAACTAAAGCCGTGACACTAATCCTAACTGAGGCACACACACTCTGCCTCACTAAGGCCTTGACAATACTCGGAACTGTGACACTGACACTGTCCCTAACTAAGGCCTTCACACTACTCCTAACCCTGGCCATAACACTACTCCTAACTCAGAACTGACTTTCTCCCTAAAAAGGTCCTGATACTACTCCTCACTCAGGCACTGACACTGTCCCTAACTAAGGCCCTGAGACTACTGAAAACTGAGGCACTGATACTGTCCTTAACTAAGACCAGGACACTACTCACAACTTGAGAGCAGACACTGTCCCTAACTAAACCCGTTACACTAATCCTAACACAGGCACTTACACTCTGCCTCACTACAGCCTTGAAAATACTCTTAACTGAGGCATTGACACTCTCCCTAACTAAGGCCCTCCTAGTACTCCTAATATTGGCCATGACACTACACCTAGCTCAGGCACTGACACTGGCCCTGACTAAGACCCGGACACTACTAGTAAGTAAGGCACAGATACTGGCCCTAAGAAAGGCCCTCACACTATTCATAACTCCGGTCTTAACACTACTCCTAACTCAGACACCGACACTGTCCCTAACTAAGGCCCAGAGACTATTAACAACTGAGGCACAGACCCAGTCCCTAACTAAGACCAGGATGCTATTCACAATTCGAGAATGGACACTGTCCCTAACTAAACCCATTACACTAATCCTAACACAGGCACTCACACTCTGCCTCACTAAAGCTTTGAAAATACTCTTAACTGAGGCACTGAAACTATCCCTATCTAAGGCCTTCACATTACTCCTAACTCAGGCCATAACACTATTCCTAACTCAGAACTGACTTTCTCCCTAAAAAGGAACTGTTACTACCCCTCATTCAGGCACTGACACTGTCCCTAACTAAGGCCCTGACACTACTATTAACTGAGGCACTGACACTGTTCATAAGGCACTCACACTTCTCCAAACTCAGGCCATAACACTACTCCTAACTTAGGCACTGACAATGTTGGTAACTAAGGCCTTGACACAACTATAAACTAAGGCACAGAGATTGTCCCTAACTAAGACCAAGATGCTATTCACAACTCCGGAACGAACATTGTCCCTAACGAAACCCGTGAAACTAATCCTAACTCAGGCACTCAACTTCTGCGTAATTAAGGCCTTGGCAATATTCTTAACAGATGCACTGACACTGCTCCTAACTAAGACCTTTACAGTACTCCTAACTCAGGCCTTAACACTACTCCGAACTCAGGCACTGCCCATGTCCCTAACTAAGATCAGTACGCTACTCACAACTCGAGAACAGACACTGTCCCTAACTAAACCCGTTACACTAATCCTAGCACAGGCACTCACACTCTGCCTCACTAAGGCCTTGAAAATACTCTTAACTGAGGCACTGACACTTTCCCTAAGGCCTTCAAACTAATCTTAACTCAGACCATAATGCTACTCCTAAATAAGGAAAACACTTTCTCCCTAACAAAGGACCTGATACTACGCCTAACTCAGGCACTGACACTCTACCTAATTGAGGCCTTGTCATACTCTTAACTGAAGCACTGACACTCTCCCTAAGGCCTTCACACTACTCCTAACTCAGGCCATAACACTACTCCTATCTCAGGCACTGACACTGGCACTAACTAAGGCCT
The DNA here is from genome assembly GCF_039906515.1 of Pseudorca crassidens. NCBI lineage: Eukaryota > Metazoa > Chordata > Mammalia > Artiodactyla > Delphinidae > Pseudorca > Pseudorca crassidens. Next base: position 91,871,342 of record NC_090308.1, on the reverse strand, counting down.
TGACCCTACTACTAAAGAAGGCACAGACACTGTCTTTAATAAAGACCCTCACACTACTCCTAATTCAGGACTTAATGATACGCATAACACAGGCACTGACACTATCCCTAAATAAGGCCGTGACACTACTACTAACTCAAGTCGTGATTCTACCCCAACTCACATCATAACACAATTCCTAACTAAGGGACTGACACTGTCCCTAGCTCAGGCCATGACACTACTCCTAACTCAGGCACTGACACTGACCCTCATAAGACCAGGATGCTACCCCCAGCTCGTGAACGGATACTGTCCCTAACTAAAGCCATGACACTAATCCTAACTGACGCACTGACACTTTGCCTAACTAAGGCCCGGACACTATTCCTAACTCAGCACTGAAACTGTCCTTAATTAAGTCCGTAGTACTACTACCAACGTAGGCACTGACACTCTCCTTAACTAAATCCATGACATTACTGTTAACACAGGGATTGACAATGTCCCTAAATTAGGGTCTGAAACTACTTGCAACTCAGGCACTGACACAGTCCTTCTCTAAGGACCTGACATTACTCCCATCTCAGGCACTCACACTCTGCCAGTCTATGGCCTTGACAATACTCTTAACTGAGGCACTGACACTATCCCTAACTAAGGCCTTGACACTACTCCAAACTCAGGCCATAACATTAATGCAACATCAGGAACTGAGTTTCTCCCTAAAAAACGCCCAGATACTACTCCTAACACAGGCATAGACACTCTACCTAACAAAGGCCTTGACATACTCTTACTAAGGCACTGACCATGTCCCTATGGCCCTCACATTACTCTTAACTCAGGGCATAACACTCCATCTATCACAAGCACTGATATATTCCCTAACTATGGCCCTGGCACTACTACTAACTAAGGCACAGACAGTGTCACTAACTAAGACCGCGATGCTACTCACAACTCGGGAATGGACACTGTCCCTAACTAAAGCCGTGACACTAATCCTAACTCAGGCACACACACTCTGCCTCACTAAGGCCTCAACAATACTCTGAACTGTGGAACTGACACTGTCCCTAACTAACGCCTTCACACTACTCCTAACTCAGGCAATAACACTGCTCCTAACTGAGAACTGACCTTCTCCCTAAAAAGGCACTGATACTACTCTACACTCAGGCACTGACACTGTCCCTACCTAAGACCAGGACGCTACTCACAACTCAGGAATGGACACTGTCCCTAACTGAGGCCGTGACACTAATCCTAACTCAGGCACTCACACTCAGCGACCCTAAGACCTTGACAATTCTCTTAACTGAGGCACTCACACTGTCCCTAACTAAGGCACTCACACTACTTCTAACTGAGGCCATAAAACTACTCCTAAATCAGTAACTGACTTTCTTCCGAAAAAGGCCCTGATACTACTTCTAACTCAGGCACAGACACTCTACCTAATTAAGGCGCTGACATACTCTTAACTGAAGCACTGACACTGTTTGTAAGGCACTCACACTACTCCTAACTCAGGCCATAACACTACTCCTAACTCAGGCACTGACAATTTCCCTAGCTAAGGCCCTGACACTACCATTAACTAAGGCACAGAGATTGTTCCTAACTAAGACCAGAACGCTATTCACAACTCGGGAATGAACATTGTCCCTAATGAAACCCGTGGAAATAATCCTAACACAGGCACTCACCCTCTGCGTGATTAGGGCCTTGAAAATACTCTCAGCTGAGGCACTGACACTGCTCCTAACTAAGACCTTTACACTACTCCTAACACAGGCCATAACACTACTCCTAACTCAGAAACTGACCATGTCCCTACCTAAGACAAGGATGCTACTCACAACTCAATTACACTGTCCCTAACTAAAACCGTTACACTAATCCTAGCACAGGCACTCACACTCTGCCTCACTAAGGTCTTGAAAATACTCTTAACAGAGGCACTGACACTGTCCCTAACTAAGGCCTTCACACTACTCTTAACTCAGGACATAACACTACTCCTAAATAAGGAACACACTTTCTCCCTAACCAAGGCCCTGATACTACTCCTAACTGGCGCACTGACACTCTACCTAATTGAGACCTTGACATACTCTTAACTGAGACACTGACACTTTCCCTAACTAAGGCCTTCACACTACTGCTAACTCAGGCCATAACACTACACCTAACTCAGGCACTGACACTGTCCCTCACAAAGGCCCTGAGACTACTAAAAACTGAGGCACAGACACTGTCTCTAAATAAGACCAGGACGCTACTCACAATTCGGGAATGGTCACTGTCCCTAACTAAACACTTACACTAATCCTAACATGGGCAGTCACACTCTGCATCACTAAGGTGTTGAAAATTCTCTTAACTGAGGCACTGACAGTGTCCCTAATTAAGCCCTTCACACTACTCTTAACTCAGGACATAACACTACTCCTAAATAAGGAAAACAGTTTCTCCCTAACAAAGGTCCTGATACTACTCCTCACTCAGGCACTGACACTCTACCTAACTAAGGCCTTGACATACTCTTAACTGACGCTCTGACAATGTCCCTAAAGCCCTCACATTACTCCTAACTCAGGGCTTAACACTCCATCTATCGCAAGCACTGATATATTCCCTAACTATTGCCCTGGCACTACTATTAACTAAGGCACAAACAGTGTCACTAACTAAGACCGCGACACTACTCACAACTCGGGAAAGGAGAGTGTCCCTAACTAAAGCCGTGACACTAATCCTAACTGAGGCACACACACTCTGCCTCACTAAGGCCTTGACAATACTCGGAACTGTGACACTGACACTGTCCCTAACTAAGGCCTTCACACTACTCCTAACCCAGACCATAACACTACTCCTAACTCAGAACGGACTTTCTCCCTAAAAAGGCCCTGATACTACTCCTCACTCACGCACTGACACTGTCCCTAACTAAGGCCCTGACACTACTACTAACTGAGGCACACACAGTGTTCCTAACTAAGACCAGGATGCTACTTACAACTCGGGCATGGACACTATCCTTAACTAAAGCCATGACACTTATCCTAACTCAGGCAGTCAAACTCAGCTTCCCTAAGGCCTTGACAAAACTCTTAAAGGAGTCACTGACACTGTTCCTAACTAAGACCTTTACACTATTCCTAACTGAGGCCATAACACTCGTCCTAACTCAAGCACTGACACTGTCCCTAACTAAGGCCCTGAGACTACTGAAAACTGAGGCACTGACACTGTCATTAACTAAGACCAGGACACTACTCACAACTCGAGAACAGACACTGTCCCTAACTAAACCCGTTACACTAATCCTAACATAGGCACTCACAGTCTGCCTCACTACGGCCTTGAAAATACTCTTAACTGAGGCACAGACACTGTCCCTAACTAAGGTCTTCACACTACACTTAACTCAGGACATAACACAACTCCTAAATAAGGAATACACTTTCTCCCTAACAAAGGCCCTGATAGAACTCCTAACTCAGGCACTGACACTGTACCTAATTGAGGCCTTGTCATACTCTTAAGTGAGGTAGTGATACTCTCCCTGACTAAGGCCTTCACACTACTCCTAACTCAGACCATAACACTACTCCTAACTCAGGCACTGACACTGGCCCTAACTAAGGCCCTGACACTACTACTAAATGAGGCATAGATACTGTCCCTAAGAAAGGCCCTCACACTACTCCTAACTCAGGTCTTAACACTACTACTAACTCAGGCACTGACACTGTCCCCAACTAAGGCCGTGACACTACTCCTAACACAGGGACTGACACTATCCCTAAATAAGGCTTTGACACTACTAATAATTCAGGCCGTGACACTACTCCAACTCAGGCCATAACACTACTCCTAACTCAGGCACTGACACTGTCCCTCATAAGACCCAGTACGCTACTCCCAACTCGTGAACAGACACTGAACCTAACTAAAGCCATGACACTAATCCAAACTCTCACACTGACATTATGCCTAACTAAGCCCCAGACACTATTCCTAACACAGCACTGAAACTGTCCCTAACTAATCCATGATACTACTACCAACTCAAACACTGACACTCTCCTTAACTAAAGCCGTGAAACTACTCTTAACTCAGGCATTGGCAGTGTCCCTAAATTAGGGCCTGAAACTGTTCACAACTCAGGCACTGACACTGTCCTTAACTAAGGATCTGAAATTACTCTCATCTCAGGCACACACACTCTGCCAATCTAAGGCTTTGACAATACTCTTAACTGAGGCACTGACACTGTCCCTAACTACACCCTTCACACTACTGCGAACACAGGCCATAACACTACTCCTACCTCAGGAACTGAGTTTCTCCCTAAAAAAGCCCTGGTACTACTCCTAACTCAGACACTGAGACTCTACCTAACTAAGGCCTTGACATACTCTTAACTAAGGCACTGAGAATGTCCCGAAGGCCCTCACATTACTCTTAACACAGGCCATAACACTACACCTATTGCAAGCACTGACATTTTCCCTGACTAAAACCCTAAATATACTCCTAACTCAGGCACAGACACTCTAATTAAGTCCCTGACATACTCTTAACTGAGGCACTGACACTGTTCCTTAGGCACTCACACTACTCCTAACTCAGGCCATTACACTACTACTAACTCAGGCACTGAAACTGTCCCTAAATAAGGCCCTGACACTACTCTTACCAACGGCACAGAGTCTGTCCCTCACTAAAACAAGGACGTTATTCACAAGTCGGTAACCAACACTGTGCCTAACGAACCCCTTGAAATTAATCCTACATCAGGCACTCACGCTCTGCCTAACTAAGACCTTGACAATACACTTAACAGAGGCACTTACACTGTTCCTAACTAAGACCTTTAAACTACTTCTAACTCAGGCCATAACACTACTCTTAACTCAGACACTGACACTGTCCCTAACTAAGGCCATAGCACTACTCCTAACACAGGCACTGCCACTATCCCTAAATAAGGCCCTGACACTTCTACTAACTCAGGTGGTGACACTACCCCAACACATGTCATAACACAATTCCTAATTCAGGTACTGACACTGTCCCTAACTAAGGCCATGACACTACTCCTATCACAGGCACTGACACTGTCCTCATAAGACCAGGATGCTACTCCCAAGTCGTGAACGGACACTGTAGCTAACTAAAGCCATGACGCTAATCCTAACTCACGCATTGACACTCTGCCTAACTAAGGCCCAGACACTATTCCTAACTCAGCACTGAAACTGTCCCTAAGTCCGTGATACTACTACCAACTTAGGCACTGACACTCTCCGTAACTAAATCCCTGACATTACTGTTAACTCAGGCATTGACACTGTCCCTAAGGCCTTCACACTACTCCTACCTCAGGCCATAACACTACTTCTAACTCATTTATTGACACTTTCCCTTAGTAAGACCCTGACACTACAAGTAAATACGGCACAGACACTGTCCTTAAGAAAGGCCTTCACACTACTCCTAACTCAGGTCTTAGCACTACTCCTAACTCAGGCACTGACACTGTCCTTATCTAAGTCCAGGATGCTACTCTCAACTCGTTAATGGACCCTCTCCCTAACTAAAGCCATGACGGCAATCCTAACTCACGGCCTGACACTCTGCCTAAGACCCGGACAGTATTTCAAACTCAGCACTGAGACTGTCCCTAACTAACTCCGTGATACTACTACCAACCCAGGCATGGACACTCTCCTTAACTAAAGCCGTGACACTACATTTAACTCAGGCATTGACACTGTCTATAAATAAGGGTCTGAAACTTCTCGCAACTCTGGCATTGACACTGTCCTTAACTAAGGACCGGACATTACTCCAATCTCAGGCATTCACACGCTTCCTAACTAAGGTCTTGACAGTACTTTTAACTCAGGCACTGAGACTGTACTTAAGACCCTCACACTACTCCTAACACAGGCTATATAACTACTCCTAACCCAGGCACTGAATCTGTCCCTAACTAATGCCCTGACACTACTACAAACTAAGGCACAGACACTATCCTTAGCTAAGACCTGGATGCTACTCACAATCCGGGAATGTACACTGTCCCTAACTAAATCCGTGACACTAATACTATCTCAGGCACTCACCCTCTGCCTCACTAAGGCCTTGACAGTACTCTTAACTGAGGCACTGACACTTGTCCCTAAGGCCCTCACACCACACCTAACTCAGGCAATGACAATGTCCTTAAATAAAGTGATGACCCTACTTCTAACTCAAGCCTGAACACTATTCCTAACTCAGGAGCTGGTTTCTCCCTAATAAAGGCCCTGATACTAATAACTCAGGCACTGACATTCTACCTAACTGAGGACTTGACATACTCTTAACTGAGGAACTGACACTGTCCCTAATGCCCTCACTCAGGCCATAACACTACTCCTAACTCAGGAAATGACACTTGCCCTAACTAAGGCCCTGACACTATTACTTAATAAGGCACAGACACTGTCCCTAAGAAAGGCCCTCACACTACTCCTAACTCAGGTGTTAACACTACTCCTAACTCAGGCACTGACACTGTCCCTATTTAAGGCCATGGCACTACTCCAAATTCAGGGACTGACACTATACCTAAATAAGGCCCTGACACTACTACTAACTCAGGCTGTGACACTACTCCAACTCAGGCCATAATATTATTCCTACCTCAGGTACTGACACTGTCCCTATCTAAGGCCCTTACACTAGTCCCAACTCCAGCCATGACACTACTCCTAACTCAGGCATTGACACTGTCCCTACATAAGACCAGGATGCTACTGCCAACTCGTGAACGGACACTGTAGCTAACTAAAGTCGTGACACTAAGCCTAACTCACACACTGACACTCTGCCTAACTAAGGCCCAGACACTATTCCTAACTCAGCAATGATACTGTCCCTAACTAAGTCCATGATATTTCTACCAAGGTAGGCACTGACACTCACCTTAACTATAGTAGTAGTAGCAGTAGTAGCAGCAGCAGTAGTAGTGGTAGCAGCAGTAGCGGTAATAGCAGTAGTACTTGCCATGCACTGGGATAATAGTAGTACTAGTAGCAGGGGTAGTAGTAGTGGCATCAGTAGTAGTATTAGCAGCAGTATTAGTAGTAGCAGTAGTGGTAATAGTAGTTTTATTTGGCATGCAGTGGGCCAGTAGTAGTACTAGTGACAGCAGCAGTAGTAGCAGCAGTAGTAGTAGTAGCAGCAGTAATGGTAATATTAGAAGTTTTTGCCATGCACTGGGGTAGTAGTAGAAGCTGTAGTAGTAGTGGTAGAAGCAGCAGTAGAAGTGGCAGCAGCAGCAGAAGTAGTAGCAGCAGATTTGTCCTACAGTGGGCCATAAGTAGTAGTAGCAGTAGCAGCAATAACAGTAGTAGTAGTAATAGTAGTAGTATTTGCCATGCACTGGACTACTAGAAGTAGCAGTAGTAGTAGCAGTAGTAGCAGCAGCAGCACTAGTAGTAATAGTAGTAGCATGACTATGAGTAGTAGCAGTAGTAGTAGCAGTATTAGCAGCAGCAGGAGCAATGGAAGTAATAGTAGTAGTATTTGCTATGCACAGGACTACTAGTAGTAGCAGTAGTAGCATCAGTAATAGTAGCAGCAGTAGTAGTTATAGTAGCAATATTTGCCATGCACTGGACTACTAGTAGTAGCATTAGTAGTAGCAGTAAAAGCAAAATCAGTAGTATCAGTAAATTTGCCATGCACTGGGCTATTAGTATTGATAGTAGTAGTAACAGTAGTAGCAGCAACAGCAGTAGAAGTAGCAGCAGCAACATTTGTACTAGTAGCAGTTGTAGTAGCAATAGTAGCAGCAGCAGCAGTAGTAGTAATAGTAGTAGTATTTGCCATACACTGGTCTAGTAGTAGTAGTAGTAGCTGCAGCAGCAGTAGAAGAAGCAGCAGAAGTAGTAGGAGCAGCAGCAGTAGGAGGAGCAGAAGTAGTGGTAATAGTAGTAGTATTTGCCATGCACTAGGCTAGTAGTAGTAGTAGCAGTAGCAGCAAGAGCAGTAGTACTAGTAGATTTGCCAGGCACTGGGCTAGTACAATAGATAGTAGTTGTAGCAGGAGTGGCAGCTTCCGAAGTAGTAGTAATAGTCGTAGTGTTTACAATGCACTTGACTACTAGTATTAGCAGTACTAGCAGCAGCATGTGTAGTAGTAATAGTAGTAGAATTTGCCATGCACTGGGCTAGTAGTAGTAGTAGTAGCAGCAGCAGTAGAAGTAGCATCAGCAGTAGTAATAGTAGCTGCAGTAGTGGTAATAGTAATAAAATTTACCATGCACTGGGCTAGTAGTAGTATTAGTAGTGGTAGCAGAAGCAGTAGAAGTGACAGCAGCATCACTAGTATTAGCAGCAGATTTGCCCTGCAGTGGGCCACTCGTAGTAGTAGAAATAGCAGCAATAGCAGTAGTAGAAGAATATTTGCCATGCACTGGGCTAGTAGTTTTAATAGTAGTAGAAGCAGTAGTAGCAACAGCAGCAGTAGTAGTAATTGTGGTAGTATTTGCCATGCACTGGGCTACTAGTAGTAGCAGTAGTAGCAGCAGTAGTAGTAATAGTAGTAGTATTTGCCATGCACTAGACTACTAGTAGTAGCAGTAGTAGTAGCAGTATTAGCAGCAGCAGAAGCAATGGTAAATGTAGTAGTATTTGCTATGCACAGGACTACTTGTTGTAGTAGTAGAAGTAACAGTAATAGCAGCAGCAGCAGGAGTAGTAGTAATACTAGTAGTATTTGCCATGCACAGGACTCATAGTAGTAGTATTAGTAGCATCAGCATTAGAATTAGCAGCAGCAGAAGTAGCAGCAGCACTACTAGTAGTAATAGCAGTAGTAGTAGCACTACTAGCAGCAGCAGCAGTAGTAGTTATTGTAGTAATATTTGCCATGCACAGCACTACTAGTACTAGCAGTAGTAGTAGTAGCAGCAGCAGAAGCAGTAGTAGTAACAGTAGTAGTATTAGTCATGCCCTGGGCTAGAAGTAGTAGTAGTAGTAGCAGCAGCAATAGAATTAGCAGCAAAAGCAGTAGTCGTAGCAACAGTATTGGTAATAGTTGTACCAGTTTGCCATGCACTGGGATAGTAGTTATAGTTGTAGTAGTGGTATCAGCAGCAGTAGTAGTGGCAGTAGCAGCAGAAGCAGTAGCAGCATTAGTAGTAATAGTAGTAGTATTTGCCATGAACTGGACTACAAGAAGTAGCAGTAGTAGAAGCTTCAACAGCAGTACTTGTTATAGTAGTAGTATTTGCCATGCACTGGGCTAGTAGTAGTACTACTAGCAGCAGTACTAATATTAGCAGCAGTAGTTGTAGTAGCAGCAGTACTAGTAAAAGTAGTAGTATTTGCCATGTACTGCGCTAGTAGTAAATCTAGTAGCAGCAGCAGTAGTAGTAGCAGCAGTAGTAGTAGTAGCAGCAGTTGTGGTAATACTAGTAGTACTTGCCATGCACTGGGCTAGTAGTAGTTGTAGTCATAGTGGTAGCAGCAGCAGTAGAAGTGGCAGCAGTGTCAGTAGAAGTAGCAGAAGATTTGACCTGCAGCAGCCCAGTAGTAGCATAAGCATTAGCAGTAATAGGTGTACTACTAGTAAAGTTGCCATACACTGGGCTAGTTGTATTGATACTAGTAGTGGCAGTAGTAGCAGCATCAGCAGTAGTAGTAATAATAGTAATATTTGCCATGCACTGGACTACTAGTCATAGCAGTAGTAGTATCAGAAGTAGCAGCAGTAGTATCAGAAGTAGCAGCAGAAGCAGTAGTGGTAATAGTAGTCGTATTTTCCATACACTGGGATAGTAGTAGTAGTAGTAGCACCAGGAGCAATAGAAGTAGCAGCAGCAGTAGTAGTAACAGCAGTAGTAGTAGTAGAATCAGTATTGGTAATAATAGTAGTATTTGCCATGCACTAGGCTAGTAGTAGTAGTAGCAGTAACAGCAAGAGCAGTAGTAGTAGTAGATTTTCCAGGCACAGGGCTACTACAATTCATAGTAGTAGTAGCAGTAGTAGCAGCAGCAGCAGCAGTAGTAATAGTAGTAGTATTTGCAATGCACTGGACTACTAGTAGTAGCAGTAGTAGCAGAAGCAGGTGTAGTAGTAATGGTAGTAGTATTTGCCATGCACTGGGCTAGTAGTAGTAGTAGCACCAGCGGCAGTAGAAGAAGCAGAAGCAGTAGTAATAATAGCAGTAGTAGTTGTAGAAGCAATACTGGTAATAGTAGTAGTATTTGCCATGCACTAGGCTTATAGTAGTAGTAGCAGTAGCAGCAAGAGCAGTGGTACTAGTAGATTTACCAGGCACTGGGCTAGTAGAATTGATAGTAGTAGTAGCAGTAGTAGCAACAGCAGCAGCAGTAGTAGTAATAGTAGTAGAATTTGAAATACGCTGGACTACTAGTAGTAGCAGTAGCAGGTGTAGTAGTAATGGTAGTATTATTTGCCATGCACTGGGCTAGTAGTAGTAGTAGCAGCAGCAGTAAAAGTAGCAGCAGCAGTAGCAATAATAGCTGCAGTAGTGGTACTACTAGTAGTATTTGCCATGCACTGGGCTTGTAGTAGTATTAGTAGTAACAGCAGAGGCAGTAGAAGTAGCAGAAGCAGCAGTAGTAGTGGCAAAATATTATCCCAGCAGTGGGCCAGTAGTAGTAGTACAAATAGCAGCAATAGCAGTAGTATTAGTAGATTTGTCAAGAAGTGGGCTAGAAGTATTGATTGTAGTACTAGCAGTAGCAGCAGTAATAGTAATAGAAGTAGTATTTACCATGCACTGGACTACTACTAGTAGAAGTAGTTGTATCAGTAGTAGCAGCAACAGCAGCAGCATTAGTGATAGTAGTAGTATTTTCCATGCACTGGGCTAGTAGTAGTAGTAGTAGTAGCAGCACCAGTAGAAGTACCAACAGCAGCAGTAGTAGTAGCAGTAATAGTGGTAATAGTACTAGTATTTGCCATGCACTGGGCTAGTAGTAGTAGTAGTGTAGTGGTAGCAGCAGCAGTAGAAGTGGCAGCAGCAGCAGTAGTAGTTGCAGCAGATATTCCCAGCAGTGGGCCAGTAGTAGCAGTAGCAGTAGCAGCAGTAGCAGTAGTAGTATATTTGCCATGCACTGGGCTAGTAGTACTGATAGTAGTATTAGCATTAGTAGCAGCAGCATCAGGAGTAGTAATATTAATATTTGCCATGAACTGGACTACCATTAATAGCAGTAGTAGCAGCAGCAGCAGCAATAGTAGAAATATTATTTGCCATGCACAGGACTAATAGTAGTAGCAATAGTAGTAGCAGTAGTAGCAGCAGCAGCAGTAGTAGTAGTAGAAGCAGTAATGGTAATAGTAGTAGTATTGGTCATGCACTAGGCTAGTAGTAGTAGTAGCAATAGCAGCAAGAGTAGTAGTAATAGTAGATTTGCCAGGCACTGGGCTAGTAGAATTGATAATAGTAGAAGCAGTAGTAGCACCATCTGAAGTAGTAGTAATAGTAGTAGTATTGCATTGCACCGGACTACTAGTAGTAGCAGTAGTAAGAGCAGCAGGTGTAGTAGCAATAGTAGTAGTTTTTGCCATACACTGGGCTAGTAGTAATAGTAGTAGCAGCAGCAGTAGAAGTAGCAGCAGCAGTAGTAATAGTAGCTGCAGTAGTGATAATAGTAGTAGTATTTGCCATGCACTGGGTTAGTAGTAGTATTAGTAGTGGTAGCAGAAGCATTAGAAGTGGGAGCAGAATCAGTAGTAGTAGCAGCAGATTTGCCCTGCAGTGGGCCAGTCGTAGTAGTACCAATAGAAGCAATAGCAGGAGTAGAAGTATATTTGCCATGCAATGAGCTAGTAATTTTGATAGTAGTAGAAGCAGTAGTAGTAGCAGCAGCAGTAGTAGTAAGTGTGGTAGTGTTTGCCATGCACTGGACTACTAGTAGTAGCAGTAGTAGTAGCAGCAGTAGCAGTAGTAGGAATATTAGTAATATTTGCCATGCACTGGACTGTTAGTTGTAGCAGTAGAAGTAACAGTAGTAGCAGCAGCAGTAGTAGTAATAGTAGTAGTATTTGCCATGCACTGGACTACTAGTAGTAGCATTAGTAGTAGCAGTATTAGCAACATCAGCAGCAGTGGTAATAGTAGTAGTATTTGCTATGCACTGGACTACTAGTCATAGTAGTAGAAGTAACAGTAGTATTAGCAGTAGAAGATGCAGCAGCAACAGCAGTAGTAGTATTTGCCATGCACTGGACTACTAGTAGTAGTAGTACTAGCAGCAGCAGTAGAATTAGCATTAGCAGTAGTAGAAGTAGCAGCAGTGGTACTAGTAGTAGTAGCAGTAGTAGAAGCAGTGGTAGCAGCCACAGCAGTAGTAGTAATTGTGGTAGTATTTGCCATGCACTGGACTACTAGTAGCAGCAGTAGTGTTAGCAGTTGTAGCAGCAGCAGCAGTAGGAGGAAGAGTAGTTGTATTTGCCATGCACTGGACTACTAGTAGTAGCAGTAGAAGTAACAGTACTAGCAGCAGCAGTATTACTAATAGTAGTAGTATTGTCAATGCACTGGTCTAGTAGTGGTAGTAGTAGTAGTGGTAGCAGATGCAGTAGAAGTGGCAGGAGCAGCAGTAGTAGTAGCAGCAGATTTGCCCAGCAGTGGGCCAGTAGTAGTAGTAGAAGTAGCAGCAATAGCAGTAGAAGTAGTAGATTTGCCTGCACTGGGGTAGTCGTATTGATAGTAGTAGTAGGAATAGAAGCAGCTGCAGCAGTAGTAGTAATATTAGTTGTATTTGCCATGCACTGGACTACTAGTAGTAACAGTAGTAGTAGAAGTAGTAGCAGCAGCAGCAGCAATAGTAGTAATAGCACTACTATTTGCCATGCACTGGGCTAGCAGTAATAGTAGTAATGACAGCAGTAGTAGAAGTTGCTGCAGCAGTAGTATAGAATCAGCAGTTGTGGTAATAGTAGTAGTATTTTCCATGCACTGGGCTAGTAGTAATAGTATTTGTAGTACTAGCAGCAGCAGCAGAACTAGCAGCAGTAGTGGTAATAGAAGTATTTGCCATGTACTGGGCTAGTAGCAGTAGTAGTGGTAGTAGCAACAGTAGAAGTGGCCACAGCAGCAATAGTAGTAGCACCTGATTTGCCCTGCAGTGGGCCAGTGGTGGTAGTAGCAGTAGCAGCATACAAGAATTAGTAGAAGATTTGCCATGCACTGGGCCAGTAGTATTGATAGTAGTAGCAACAACAGTAGTAGTAATAATAGTAGTATTTGCCATGCAGAGGACTAAGAGTAGTAGCAGTAGTAGTAGCAGTAGTAGAGCAGCAGCAGCAGTAGTAGTTATAGTAGTAGTGTTTGCCATGAACTGGACTACTAGTAGTAACAGTAGTAGTAGCAGTATTAGCAGCAGCAGCAGCAGTAGTAGTAATAGTATTTGCCAGGCACTGGACTACTAGTAGGACCAGTAGTAGGAGCAATAATAGCAGCAGCAGCAGTATTAGTTATACTATCTGCCATGAACTGAACTACTAGTAATAGCAAAAGTAGCAGCAGCAGCAGCAGTAGTAATAGTAGTAGTATTTGTCATGCACTGGACTAGCAGTAGTAGTAGTGGTAGCAGCAGCAATAGAAGTGGCAGCAGCAGCAGTAGAAGTAGCAGCACATTTGCCCATCAGTGGGTCAGTAGTAATAGTAGTAGTTGTAGCAGACATAGCAATAGTACTAGCAGATTTGCCATGAACAGGGCTAGTAGTATTGATAGTAATAGTAGCAGTAGTAGCAGCATCATAAATAGTAGTAGTATTAGTAGCATATACAATGCACTGGACTAGTAGCAGTAGTGTAGCATTAGTAAAATCATCAGCATTAGTAGTAATACCAGTAGTATTTGCCATGCACTGGGCTACTAGTAGTAGTAGTACTAGCAGCAGCAGTAGAAGTAGAAGCAGCACTAGTAGTAGTAGCAGCACCAGTAGTAATAGTAGTAGTATTTACCATGCACTGAGCTTGTAGTAGTAGTAGTTGTAGCAGCAGCAGTAGAAGTGGCAGCAGCAGCATTAGTACTAGCAGAAGATTTGCCCTGTAATGGACGAGTAGTAATAGTAAAACTAGCAACAACAGCAGTAGGAGTAGTAGATTTGCCATGCACAGGGCTATTAACATTGATAGTAGTAGTAGCAGTAGCAGCAGCAGCAGCAGCAGTAGTAATAGTAGTAGTATTTGCCATGCACTGGAATACTAGTAGTATCGGTAGTAGTAGCAGATGTAGCAGCAGCAGCAGTAGTGGTAATAGTAGTAGTATTTGCCATGCACTGGACTACTGGTAGTAGTACAATTAGCAGAAGCAGTAGAAGTAGCAGCAGCAGTAGCAGCAGCTGTAGTACTAATAGTACCAATAGTGGTAATACTAGTTGTATTTACCATGAACCTTGCTACAAGTAGTAGCAGTAGTAGCAGCAGCAGCAGCAGTACTACTTATTGTAGTAGTATTTGCCATGCACTGGGCTAGTAGTGGTACTAGTAGCAGCAGTAGTAATAGTAGCAGCAGTAGTAGTAGTAGCAGCAGTAGTAGTAATAGTAGTAGTATTTGCATGAAATAAACTTGTAGTAGTAGTAGTTGTAGTGGTAGCAGCAGCAGTACAAGTGGCAGCAGCAGCAGTAGTAGTAGCAGCAGATATGCCCTGCAGTGGGCCAGTAGTAGTAGTAGTAGTAGCAGCAATAGCAATAGTAGTAGTATATTTCCCATGCACTGGGTTAGTAGTATTGATAGTAGTATTAGCAGTAGTAGCAGCAGCATCAGAAATAGTGATATTAGTATTTGCCATGCACTGGACTACCAGTGGTAGCAGTAGTAGCAGCAGAAGTATCAATAGTAATATTATTTGCTATGCACAGGACTACTACTAATAGCAATAGTAGTAGCAGCAGCAGCAGTAGTAGTAATAGTAGTAGTATTTGCCATGCAATGAACTAGTTGTAGTTGTAGCAGCAGCAGTAGTAGTAGTAGCAGTAGTAGTGATAATATTAGTAGTAGTTGACATGCACTGAGCTACTACTAGTAGTAGTGGTAGCAGCAGCAGTACAAGTGGCAGCAGCAGCAGTAGTAGTAGCAGCAGATTTGCCCTGCACTGGGCCATAAGTAGTAGTAGCAGTAGAAACATAGCCGTAGTAGTTGTAGTAATAGTAGTAGTATTTGGAATGCACAGGACTACTAGTAGTAGCAGTAGTAGTAGCAGTATTAGCAGCAGCAGCAGTAGTAGTAATAGTAGTATTTGCCGTGCACTGGGCTAGTAGTAGTAGTAATAGTAGCAGGAGCAGTAGAATTAGCAGCTGCAATGTTAGTAGTAGAACCAGTAGTGGTTATAATAGTAGTATTTGCCATGCACTGGGCTGGTAGTAGTAGCATTAGTAGTAGCAGTATTAGCAGCAGCAGCAGTAGTAATAGTAGAAGTATTTGCAATGCACTGGACTACTAGTAATAGCAATAGTAGTAGCAGTAGTAGCAGCAACAGCAGCAGTAGTGGTAATAGTAGTAGTATCTGCCATGCACTGGGTTAGTAGTAGTAGTAGAAGAACAGAAATAGCAATAGTAGTAGTAGGTTTGCCATGCACTGGGCTAGTAGTATTGATATTAGTAGTAGCAGCATCAGCAGAAGTAGTAACAGCATTAATATTTGCAATACACTGGACTACTAGTAGTAGCAGTAGTAGTAGCAATAGTAGCAGCAGCTGCAGCAGAAGTACAAATAGTAGTAGAATTTGCCATGCACTGAACAACTAGTAGATGTCGTAGTGGTAGCAACAGCAAGAGAAGTGGCAGCAGCAACAGAAGTAGTAGCAGAAGATTTGCTCTGCAGTTGGCCAGTAGTAGTAGTAGTAGTGGTAGCAGAAATAGCAGTAGTATTCGTAGATTTGCCATGCACTGAGCTAGTAGTATTGATAGTAGTAATAGCAGAAGCAGCAGCAGCAGTTGTAGTAATACTAGTAATATTTGCCATGCAGTGCACTACTAGTAGTAGCAGTAGTAGTAGTAGCAGCAGCAGCAGTAGTAGTAGTAATAGTAGCAGTATTTACCAGGCACTGGTCTAGTAGTAGTTGTAGTAGTAGCACCAGCAGCAGTAGAAGTAGCTGCAGCAGCAGTAGTAGTAGCATCAGTAGAGGTAATAGTAGTAGTATTTGCCATGCACGGGGCTAGTAGTAGTGGGAGCAGCAGGAGTAGAAGTGGCAGCAGCAGCAATAGTGGTAGCAGCAGATTTTTCCAGCAGTGGGCCAGTAGTAGTGGTATCAGTAGAAGCAAAAGGAGTAGTAGTAGTAGATTTACCATGCACAGGGATAGTAGAATTGATACTATTAGTAGCAGTAGTAGAAGCAACAGCAGTTGTAGTAATAGTTGTAGTGTTTACCATGCACTGTACTACTAGTAGTAGCAGTAGTAGTAGCAGTAGTAACAGCAGCAGCAGCAGTACTAGTAATTGTAGTATTATTTGTCATGCACTATGCTAACAGTAGTGGCAGTAGTAGCAGCAGCAGAAGTAGTAATTATAGTAGTAGTTGCAATGTCCTGGACTATTAGTAGTAGCAGTAGTAGTACCACTACTACCAGCAGCAGCAGCAGTGGTAGTAGTAGTTGTATTTACCATGAACTGGGCTAGTAGTAATACTAGTATTAGCAGCAGCAGTAGAAGTGGCAGCAACAGTAGTAGTAGCAGTAGTAGTAGTGATACTAGTAGAATTTGATATACACTGGACTTCTAGTAGTAGTAGTTGTAGTAGCAATAGTAGCAGCAGAAGCAGTACTAATAATAGTAGTAGTATTTGCCATGCACTGGACTAGTAGTAGTAGCAGCAGCAGTAGAAGTAGCAGCAACAGTACTAGTAGTAGTAGCAGTAGTAGTAGCAGTAGTAGCAGCCACAGATGTAGTAATAATATTTGCCATGCACTGCATTACTTGTAGTACCAGTAGTAGTAGCAGAAGTAGCAGCAGCAGCAGTAGTAGTAAGAGTAGATTTGCCATGCACTGAACTAATAGTAGTAGTAGTAGTAGCAGCAGCAATAGAAGTAGCAGCAGCAGTAGTAGTAGTAGCATCAGTAGTGGTAATAATAGTAGTATTTGCCATGAACTGGGCTAGTAGTAGAAGTTGTAGTAGTAGTGGGAGCAGCAGGAGAAGAAGTGGCAGCAGCAGCAGTAAGAGTAGCACCAGATTTGCCCTGCAGTGGGCCAGTAGTAGTAGTAGCAATAGCAGCAATAGCAGTAGTAGTAGTATATTTGTCATGCACTGTGCTAGTATTATTGATAGTAGTAGTAGCAGCAACAGCAGTAGTAGTATTAATAATATTTGAAATGCACTGGATTACTAGTAGTGGTATTAGTAGAAGTAGTAACAGTAGCAGCAGCAGTAGTAGGAATACTAGTAGTATTTGCCATGCACTGGACTACTAGTAGTAGCAGTAGAAGGAGCAATAATAGTAGCATAAGCAGCAGAAATAGTAATAGTAGTAGTATGTGCAATGCACGGGACTACCAGTACTAGCAGTAGTAGTAGCTGCAGAAGCAGTAATAGTAATAGTAGTAGTATTTACCATACACGAAGCTACTAATAGTAGTGGTAGTAGTAGCAGTAGCAGTAGAACTAGCAGCTGCAGTAGTAGTAGTAGAAACAGTAGTGGTAATAGTAGTAGTGTTTGCCATGCACTGGGCTAGTAGTAGTAGTAGTAATAGTGGTATCAGCATCAGTAGAAGCAGCAGTAGTAGTAGCAGCAGATTTGCCCTGCAGTTGCCAGTAGTAGTACAAGAAGCAGCAATAGCAGCAGCAGTAGTAGATTTTCCATGCACCGGGCTAGTAATATTGATAGTAGTAGTAGCTGTAGTAGCAGCATCAGCAGTTGTAGTAAGAGTAGTAATATTTGCAAGGCACTGGACTACTAGTACTAGCATTAGTAGTAGCAGGAGTAACAGCAGAATCAGCAGTAGTAGTCATAGTAGTAGTATTGTTGATGCACTGATCTAGGAGTTGTAGTAGTGGTGGTAGCAGCAGCAGAAGAAGTGGCAGGAGCAGCAGTAGTAGTAGAAGCAGATCTTCCCTGCAGTGGGCCAATAGTAGTAGTAGAAGTTGCAGCAATAGCAGTAGAAGTAGTAGATTTGCCTTTCACTAGGCTAGTAGTATTGATAGTAGTAGTAGAAGTAGTAGTAGCAGCAGCAGTAGTAGTAATAGTAGTTGTATTTGCCATGCACTGGACTACGAGTAGTAGAATTAGAAGTAGTAGTAGTAGCAGCAGCAGCAGCAGTAATTGTAGTAGTATTCGTCATCCACTGGACTACTACTAGTAGAAATAATAGCAGTTTTAGCAGAAGAAGCAGTAGTAGTAATGGTAGTATTTGCCATATACTGCACTAGAAGTAGTAGTAGTAGTAGCAGCAGCAGTAGAAGTAGTAGCAGCAGTAGTAGTAGTAGTAGCAGTAGTAGTAATAGTAGTAGTATTTGCCATGCATAGGACTACAAGTACTAGCAGTAGTAGTAGCAGCAGCAGCAGGAGCACTAGTAGTAATAATAGTAGTATTTGCCATGCCCTGGGCTAGAAGCAGTAGGAATAGTAGCAGCAGCAGTAGAATTAGCAGCAGCAGCAGTAAGAGTAGCAACAGTATTGGTAATAGTAGTAGTAGTTTGCCATGCAATGGGATAGTAGTAGTAGTTGAAGTAATTCTATCAGCTGCATTAGTAGTAGCAGCAGCAGCAGCAGCAATAGCAGCATTAGTAGTAATAGGAGTAGTATTTGCCATGCACAGGACTACAAGTAGTAGTAGTAGTAGCAGCTTCAGCAGCAGTACTAGTTATAGTAGTAGTATTTGCCATGCACTGGGCGAGTGGAAATAATAGTAGCAGCAGTAGTAATATTAACAGCAGTAGTAGTTGTAGCAGCAGTACTGGTAATAGTAGTAGAATTTGCCATGCACTGCGTTAGTAGTAGTTCTAGTAGCAGCAGCAGTAGTAGTAGCAGCAGTAGTAGTTGTAGCAACAGTAGTGGTAATACTAGTAGTATTTGCCATGCACTGGGCTAATAGTAGTAGTAGTGGTAGCAACAGCTGTAGAAGTGACAGCAGCCTCAGTAGTAGTAGCAGAAAATTGACCTGCAATGAGCCAGTAGTATTATTAGCATTAGCAGTAATAGGTGTAGTACTAGTAGATTTGCCATACACTCTGCTCGTAGTGTTGATACTAGTAGTAGCAACAGCAGCAGTAGTAGTAATAGTAGTAGTATTTGCCATGCATTGGACTACTACTCACAGCAGTAGTAGTAGCACTAGTTGCAGCAGCAGCAGCAGTAGTAGTAATAGTAGTAGTATTTGCAATGCACTGTCCTAGTAGTAGTACTAGTAGCAGCAGCAGAAGTAAAAGTAGCAGCAAAAGTAGTTGTAGCAGCAGTACCAGTGGTAGCAACAGTAGGGGGAATAGCATTAGCACTTGCCATGCACTGAGCTAATAATAGTAGCAGCAGTAGTACTAGCAGCAGCAGTAGTAGTAGTAGCAGCATTAGTAGTAGTAGCAGCAGTAGTGGTAATTGTAGTTGTATTTGGCATGAACTGGGACAGTAGTAGCACTAGAAGCAGCAGCAATAGTACTAGGAGCAGTAGTAGTAGTAGCAGCAGTAGTGGTAATACTTGTAGTGTTTGCCATGAACTGGGATAGTAGTAGTAGTAGTAGTATTGGTAGCAGCAGCAGTACAAGTGGCAGCAACATCAGTAGAAGTAGCAGCATATTTGCTCTGCAGTGTGCCAATAGAATTATTAGCATTAGCAGTAAAAGGTGTAGTACTAGTGGAGTTGCCATGCACTGGTTAGTAGTATTGATACTAGTAGTAGAAGTAATAGCAGCAGCAGCAGTAGGAGTAACATTAGTAGCATTTGCCATGCACTGGACTATTAGTAACAATAGTAGTAGCAGCAGTAGCAGCAGCAGCAGTAGTGGTAATAGTAGTAGCATCTGCCATACACTGGGTTAGTAATAGTAGCAGTAGCAGCAATAGCAATATTAGTAGTAGATTTGCCATGCACTGGGCTAGTAGTATTTATATTAGTAGTAGCAGTAGTAGCAGCATCAGCAGTAATACTAGTAGCAGTAGTATTTTTCGTACACTGGACTACTAGTAGTAGCAGCAGTAATAGTGGTAGCAACAGAAATAGAAGTGGCAGCAGCAAAAGAAGTAGTAGAAGATTTGCTCTGCAGTTGGCCGGTAGTAGTAGTAGTAGTGGTACAGAAATAGCAGTAGTAGTAGTAGATTTGGCATGCCCTGAGCTAGTAGTATTGACAGTAGTAGTAGCAGTAGTAGCAGCAGAAGCAGTTGTAGTAAGAGTAGTAGTAATTGCCATGCACTTCACTACCAGTAGTAGCAGTAATCGTAACTTTACTAGCAGTAGCAGGAAGAGTACTAATAGTAGTAGTATTTACCAGGCACATGGCTAGTACTAGTTGTTGTAGCACAAGCAGATGTAGAACTAGCATAAGCAGCAGTAGTGGTAGCATCAGTAGAGGTAATAGTAGTAGTATTTGCCATGCACTGGGTTAGAAGTAGTGGTAGCAACAGGAGAAAAAGTGGCGGCAGCAGCAATAGTAGTAGCAGCAGATTTGTCCTGCAGTGGACCAGTACTACTGGTATCAGTAGAAGCAATAGGAATAGTAGTAGTAGTTTTCCTATGCACTGGGCTAGTAGTATTCATACTTGCAGTAGCAGTAGTAGCAGCAGCAGCACTTGTAGTAATAGTAGTAGTATTTGCCATGAACTATACTACTAGTAGTAGCAATAGTAGCAGCAGCAGCAGTAGTAGTAATTGTAGTAGTGTTTGCCATGCACTGTACTACTAGTAGTAGCAGTAATAGCAGCAGCAGAAGTAGTAATTATAGTAGTATTTGCAATGCACTGGACTACTACTAGTAGCAGTAGTAGTGGCATTAGTAGCAGCAGCAGCAGCAGTGATAGTAATACTAGTAGTATTTACCATGCACTGGGCTAGTAGTAGTAGTAGGAGCAGTAGAAGTGGCAGCAGCAGTAGTAGAAGTAGCAGAAACAGTACTAGTAGTAGTAGCAGTAGTAGCTGCAGCAGTATTAGTAATAGTATTTGCCATTCACTGCACTACTCGTAGTAGCTGTAGTAGTAGCAGAAGTAGCAGCAGCAGTGGTAGTAGTAATTGTAGTAGTAGTTGCCATCCACTGAAATAATAGTAGTAGTAGTAACAGCAGCAATAGAAGTAGCTGCAGCGGTGGTAGTAGTAGCAGCAGTAGTGGTAATAGTAGTAGTATTTGCAATGGACTGGGCAAGTAGTAGAAGTTGTCGTAGTAATGGTAGCAGCAGCAGTAGAAGTGGCAGCAGCAGCAGTTATAGTAGCAGCAGATTTTCCCTGCAGTGGGCAAGTAGTAGCAGTAGCAGTAGCAGCAGCAGCAATAGCAGTAGTAGTAGTATATTTGACATGCACTGGGCTAGTATTATTGATAGTAGTAGTAGCAGCAGCAGTAGTAGTAGTATTAATAGTATTTGCCATGCACTGGATTACTAGTAGCAGCCGTAGTAGTAGAAGAAGTAGCAGAAGCAGCAGCAGTAGTAGTAATACTAGTAGTATTTGCAATGCACTGTGCTAGTGTACTACTATTAGCAGCAACAGCAGTAAAAGTAGCAACAGCAATAGTAGTAGAAGCAGTAGAAGTGGTAGGAGCAGTAGTGGTAATAGCAGTAGAACTTGCCATGTACGGGGCTAGTAGTAGTACAAGTAGCAGCAGTAGTAGTAGTAGCAGCCATAGTAGTAGTAGCAGCAATAGTGGTAATAGTAGTTGCATTTGGCATGCACTGGGCTAGTAGTAGTACTATTAGCAGCAGCAGTAGTAGTAGCAGCAGCAGTAGTAGTAACAGCAGTAGTGGTAACATTAGTAGTGTTTGCCACGTACTGGGGTAGTAGCAGTAGTAGTTATATTGGTAGCAGCAGCAGTAGAAGTGGCAGAAACATCAATAGTAGTGGCAGCAGATTTGCCCTGCAGTGTGCCAGTAGTAGTATTAGAATTAGCAGTAATAGGTGTAGTACTAGTAGATTTGCCATGCACTGGGTTAGTAGTATTGATACTAGTAGTAGCAGCAGCAGTAGTAGTAGTAAGAGTAGTAGTATTTTCCATGCAATGGACTAGTATTAGTAGCAGTAGTAATAGCAGTAGTAGTAGTAGCAGCAGCAGTAGTGGAAATAGTATTAGTATCTGCCATGCACTGGGTTAGTAGTACTAGTAGCAGTAGCAGCAATAGCAATAGTAGTAGTAGATTTAACATGCACTGGGCTAGTAGTATTGATATTAGTAGTAACAGTAGGAGGAGCATCAGCAGTAGTAGTAATAGTATTAATATTTGCAATTCACTGGTCTACCAGTAGTAGCAGTAGTGGTAGCAATAGTAGCAGCAACAGCAGTAGTACTAATAGTAGTAGTATTTGCTATACACTGGACTACAAGTAGTAGCAGTAGTACTAGTGGTAGTAACAGCAATAGTAGTGACGGCAGCAACAGAAGTAGTAGCAGAAGATTTGCCCTGCAGTTGGCCAGTAGTAGTAGTATTAGTGGTAGCAGAAATAGCAGTAGTAGTAGTAGATTTGCCATGCACTGAGCTAGTGGTATTGATAGTAGTAGTCACAGTATTAACAGCAGCAGCAGTTGTAGTAATAGTAGTAGTATTTGCCATGAACTGCACTACAAGTAGTAGCAATAGTAGTAGCAGTAGTAGAAGCAGCAGGGGTAGTAGTAATAGTAGTAGTATTTACCAGGCACTAGGCTAGAAATAGTTGTAATAGCACCAGCAGCAGTAGAAGAACCTGCAGCAGCAGTAGTATCAGTAGAGGTAATAGTAGTAGTATTTGCCATGCACTGGGATAGTAGTAGTGGTAGCAGCAGGAGTAGAAGTGGCAGCAGCAGCAATAGTAGTAGCAGCATATTTGTCCTGCAGTGGGCCAGTAAGAGTAGTACCAGTAGAAGCAATAAGAGGAGTAGTAGTAGATTTACCATGCACTGGGCTAGTAGTATTTATACTAGTAGTAGCAGTAGTAGCAGCAGCAGCAGTTTTAGTAATAGTTGTTGTATTTGCCATGCATTTTACTACTAGAAGTACCAGTAGTAGTAGCAGTAGTAGCAGCAGCAGTAGTAGTAATTATGGTTGTATTTCCCATGCACTGTACTACTAGTAGTAGCAGTAGTAGCAGCAGCAGTAGTAATTATAGTAGTGTTTGCAATGCTCTGGGCTACTAGTAGTAGCAGTGGTAGTAGCACTAGTAGCTGCAGCAGCAGCAGTGGTAGTAATAGTAGTAGTATTTACCAAGCACTGGGCCAGTAGTAGCAGTAGTAATACCAGCAGCAGGAGAAGTAGCAGCTGCAGTAGAAGTAGTAGCAGCAGTAGTAGGGATACTAGTAGTATTTGATATACACTGGACTACTAATAGTAGCAGTATTAGCAGCAGTAGTAGCAGCAGAAGCAGTAGTATTAATAGTAGTATTATTTGCCATGCACTATTAGTAGTAGTAGCAGCAGCAGTAGATATAGCAGCAGCAGCAGTAGAAGTAGCAGCAAGAGTACTAATAGTAGTAGCAGTAGTAGCAGCAGCAGCAGCAGTAGTATTAATAGTATTTGCTGTGCACAGCAGTACTTGTAGTAGCAGAAGTAGCAGCAGCTGTGGTAGTAGTGACAGTAGCAGTATTTGACATACACTGAAATAATAGTAGTAGTATCAGCAGCAATAAAAGTAGCATCAGCAGTAGTAATAGTAGCAGCAGTACTGGTAATAGTAGTAGTATTTGCCAAGCACTGGGCTACTAGTAGAACTTGTAGTTGTAGTGGTAGCAGCAGCAGTAGAAGTGGCACCAGCAGCAGTAGTAGTAGCAGCAGATTTACCCTGCAGTGGGCGAGTAGTAGTAGTAACAGTAGCAGCAATAGCAGCATTAGTAGTGTATTTACCATGCACTGGGCTAGTAGTACTATTCGTAATAGTGGTAGCAGCAGCAGGAGAATTGGCAGCAGCATGAGTAGAAGTAGCAGTAAATTTGCCCTGCAGTGGGCCAGTAGTCGTATTACCATTAGCAGTAATAGGTGTAGTACTAGTAGATTTGTCATACACTGTGCTAGTAGTATTGATACTAGCAGTAGCAGTAGTAGCAGCAGCAGCAGTAGTAGTAATAGTAGTAATATTTGCCATGCACTGGACTACTATTCGTAGCAGTAGTAGTAGCAGTAACAGCTGCAGCAGTACTAGTAATAGTAGTCATATTTGCAATGCACTGTGCTAGTAGTAGTACTAGTAGCAGCAACAGCAGTAATTGTAGCAGCAGCAGTAGTAGTAGCAGCATTAGTAGTGGAAGCAGCAGTAGTGGTAATAGCAGTAGTACATGCACGGGGCTACTAGTAGTAATAGTAGCAGCAGTAGTAGACGTAGCAGCAGTAGTAGACATAGCAGCAGTAGTAGTAGTAGCAGCAGTAGTGGTAAAAGCATTTGTATTTGGCATGCACTGGGCTAGTAGTAGTACTAGTACCAACAGCAGTAGTAGTAGCAGCAATAGTAGTACTAGCAGCAGTAGTGGTAATATTAGTAGTTTTTGCCATGCACTTGGGTAGTAGTAGTACTAGTTGTATTGCTGGCTGCAGCAGTAGAAGTGGCAGAAACATCAGTAGTAGCAGGAGATTTGCCCTGCAATGTGCCAGTAGTAGTATAACATTAGCATTAATAGGCATAGTACTATTAGATTTGCAATGCACTGGTTTAGTAGTATTGATACTAGTAGTAGCAGTAGTAGCAGCAGCAGTAGCAGTAATATTAGTAGTATTTGCCATGCATTGGAGTATATTACTAGCAGTAGTAGCCACAGCAGCAGCAGTAGTAGTAATACTAGTAGTATCTGCCATGCACTGGGTTAGTAGTAGTAGTAGCAGTAGCAGCAATAGCAATAGAATTACTAGATTTGCCATGCACAGTGCTAGTAGTATTGATATTAGTAGTAGCACTAGTAGCAGCATCAGCAGTAGTAGTAATAGTATTAATATTTGCAATACACTGGACTAGTAGTAGCAGTAGTAGCAGCAATACTAGCAGCTGCATCAGCAGTAGTACTAGTAGTATTAGTATTTGCCATGCACTGGACTACTACTAGTAGCAGTAGTAGTAGTGGTAGCAACAGCAATAGAAGTGACAGCAGCAACAGAAGTAGTAGCAGAAGATTTGCCCAGCAGTGGGCCAGTAGTAGTAGAGGAAGTAGCAGCAATAGCATTAGTAGTAGTATATTTAACATGCACTGGCTAGTAGTATTGATAGTATTATTAGCAGTAGTAGAAGTAACAGCAGTAGAAGTAATATTTGTTGTATTTGACATGCACTGGACTACTAGTAGTAGCAGTATTAGTAGCAGTAGTAGCATCAGCGGCAGTAGTAGTAATAGTCGTATTATTTGCCTTGCACTGGACTAGTAGTGGTAGTAGTAGTAACAGCAGCAGGAGAAGTAGCAGCAGTAGCAGTAGTATCAGTAGTAGCAGCAGCAGCAGTAGCAGTAATAGTTGTAATATTTGCAATTCACTGGACTACAAGTAGTAGCAGTAGTAGTAGCAGTAGCAGCAATGGCAGCAGTAGTAGTAACAGAAGAAGTATTTGCCATACACTGGAGTACTAGTAGTAGCAGTAGTTGTAGTGGTAGTGGCAGCAATAACTGTGGCAGCAGCAGCAGTAACAGTAGTAGTACATGCCATGCACTACACTACTATCAGTAGCAGTAGCAGTAGTAGCAGCAGCAGCAGCAGTAGTAGTTATAGTAGAAGTATTTGCCATGCATGGAGATAGTAGTAGTAACAGCAGCAACAGCAGAAGTAGCAGCAGCACTACTAGTTGCTGCAGTAGTAATAGCAGCAGCAATGGTGGTAATAGTAGTAGTATTTGCCACTCACTGGGCTACTAGTAGTAGTAGCAGTAGCAGCATTAGCAATAGTAGTACTAGATTTGCCTTGCACTGGTCTAGTAGTATTGATATTAGTAGTTGCAGTAGTAGCAGCATCAGCAGTAGTAGTAATAACAGTAGTATTTTCCACGAACAGGGCTAGTATGAGTAGTAGCAGCAACAGCAGCAGTAGAAGTAGCAGCAGCAGTAGTAGAAGCAGCTGTACTAGTAGTAGAAGCAATAGTGGTAATAGTAGTAGTATTGGCCATGCACTGGTCTAGTAGTAGTAGTAGCAGTAGCAGCAATAGAAGTAGTAGTAGTAGATTTGCCATGCACTGGGCTAGTACTATAGATAATAGTAGTAGCAGTACTAGCAGCAGTAGTAGTAATAGTAGTAGTATTTGCAATGTACTGGACTGCTAGTAGTAGCAGTAGTAGTAGAAGTAGGAGCAGCAGCAGCAGCAGTAGTAGTAATAGTACTAGTGCTTGCCATGCACTGGACTAGTAGTAGTAATAGCAGTAGCAGTAGAAGTAGCAGCAGCAGTAGTAGTAGCAGCAGTTGTGGTAATAGTAGTAGTATTTGCCATGCACTGGACTACTAGTAGCAGTAGTAATAGTGGGAGCAACAGGAGTAGAAGCGGCCACAGCAGCAGTAGTAGTAGCACCAGGGTTGCCCTGCAGTTGGACAGTAGTAGTAGTAGCAATAGCAGCAATAGAAGAACTAGTAGTAGATTTGCCATGCACTGGGAGAGTAGGATTGATAGTAGTAGCAGTAGCAGCATTAGTAGTAATAGTAGTAGTATTTGCCATGCACTGGAATATTATTGCTAGCAGAAGTAGTAGAAGTAGTATCAGCAGCAGCAGAAGTAGTAATAGTAGTAGTATTTGCCATGCACTGGTCTACTAGTAGTAGCAGTAGTAGTAGCAATAATAAAAACAGCAGACATAGGAGTAGTTATATATATGTAGTATTTTCCATGCACTGGGCTACTAAGAGAGCAAGTAACAGCAGTAGTAGTAGTAGCAGCAGTAGTAGGAGTAGCAGCAGTAGTGTTAATAGTAGTAGTATTTGCCATGCAATGGGCTAGTATTTATAGTAGTACTAGTGGTCACAGCAGCAGTAGAAGTGGTAGAAGATTTGCCTGGCAGTGGGCCAGTAGTAGGAGTGGAAGTAGCAGCAATAGCAGTAGTAGTAGTAGATTTGCCATGCACTGGCTAGTAGCATATATAGTAGAATTAGCAGTAGTAGAATCATCAGCAGTAGTAGTAATAGTAGTTGTATTTGCAATATACAGAACTACTATTAGTAGCAGTAATAGGAGCAGTAGTAGCAGAAGCAGCAGCAGTAGTAGTAATAGTAGTAGTATTGCCAATGCACTGGTCTAGTAGTTGTAGTAGTAGTGGTGGTAGCAGCAGCAAAAGAAGTGGCAGGAGCAGCAGTAGTAGTAGCAGCAGATATTCCCCTCAGTGGGCCAATAGTAGTAGTAGAAGTAGCAGCGATAGCAGTAGAAGTAGTAGATTAGCCTTTCACTGGGCTAGTAGTATTGATAGTAGTAGTAGAAGTAGTAGCAGAAGCAGTAGTAGAAGTAGCAGCAATAGTGGTAATAGAAGTAGTATTTGCCATGCACTGTGCTAGTAGTAATAGTACTGGTAGTAGCAGCAGTAGAAGTGGCCGCAGCAGCAGTAGTAGTAGCACCAGATTTGCCCTGTAGTGGGCCAGTAGTAGTAGTAGAAATAGCAGCAATAGAAGTACTATAAGTAGATTTGCCATGCACTGGGCTTGTAGTATTTATAATTGTAGCAGCAGCAGCAGTAGTAGTAATAGTAGTAGTATTCGCCATGCACGGGACTACTAGTAGTAGCAGTAGTAGAACAGTAGTAGAAACAGCAGACATAGGAGTTGTTATAGTAGTTGTATATTCCATGCACTGGGCTAGTAATAGTACAAGTAGCAGCAGTAGTAGTATTCGCTACAGTAGTAGGAGTAGCAGCAGTAGTGGTAATAGTAGTAGTATTTGCCATGCAATGAGCTAGTATTAGTAGTGGTAACAGCAACAGTAGAAGTGGCAGAAGATTTCCCCAGCAGTGGACCAGTAGTAGTAGTGGAAGTAGCAGCAATAGCAGTAGTAGTAGTAGATTGTCCATGCACTAGTCTACTAGTATTGATAGTAGTATTAGCAGTATTAGAAGCAGCAGCAGTAGTAGTAATAGTATTTGTATTTGCCATGAACTGGACTATGAGTAGAAACAGTAATAGTTGGAGTGGTAGCAGCAGCAGCAGTAGTAGTAATAGTATTTTCCATGCTCTGGACTACTTTTAGTAGCAGTAGTAGTATCAGAAGTAGCAGCAGCAGTTGTAGTAGTGATAGTAGTAGTATTTGTCATGCACTGGACTACTATTAGTAGCAGTAGTAGTAGCAGTAGTAGAAACAGCAGACATAGGAGTAGTTATAGTAGTACTGTATTCCATGCACTGCACTAGTAATAGTACAAGTAGCAGCAACAGTAGTAGTAGCAGCAGTAGAAAGAGTAGCAGCACTAGTGATAACAGAAGTAGTATTTCCCATGCAATGGGCTAGTAGTAGTAGTAGTAGTAGTAGTAGAGGTAACAGCCACAGTAGAAGTGGCAGAAGATTTGCCCAGCAGTGGGCCAGTAGTAGTAGTAGCATGAGCAGCAATAGCAGTAGTAGTAGTAGATTTACCATGCACTGAGCCAGTAGTATTGATAGTATTAGTGGCAGTAGTAGCCGCAGCAGGAGTTGTAGTAATATTAGTAGTATTGCTAAGCACTGCACTATTAGTAGCAGCAGTTGTAGTAGCAGTAGTAGCAGCAGCAGGAGTAGTAGTAATAGTAGAAGTATTTACCAGGCACTGGGCTAGTAGTACAAGCAGTAGTAGTATCAGTAGGAGCAGAATCAGCAGTAGTAGTAATTGTAGTAGTATTTGCCATGCACTGGGCTGGTTGTTGAAGAAGTAGTAGAGGTAGCAGCAGAAGTCAAAGTGGCAGCAGAAGCAGGAGTAGTTGCAGCAGATTTGCCAGACAGAGGGCCAGTAGTAATAGTAGCAGTAGGAGCAATAGGAGTAGTAGTAGTAGATTTACTATTCATTGAGTTAGTAGTATTGATACTAGTAGTAGCAGTAGTAGCAGCAGAAGCAGCAGTAGTAATAGTAGTAGTAATTGCCATGCACTTGACTACTAGATATAGCAGTACTAGTAGGAGTAGTAGCAACAGCAGCAGCAGTAATAGGAATAGTTGTAGTATTTGCAATGCACTGTGATAGTAGTAATACTAGTAGCAGCAAGAGCAGCAAAAGTAGTAGCAGCAGTAGTAGTGGTAGAAGCAGTAGCGGTAATAGCAGTAATACTTGCCATGCACTGCGCTAGTAGTAGTCCTAATAGCAGAAGTAGTAGTAGTAGCACCCGTAGTAGTAATAGCAGCAGTAGCAGTAGTAGCAGCAGTAGTGATAATAGTAGTAGCACTTGGAATGGACTGGGCTAGTAGTAGTACTAGTAGCAGCAGCAGTATTAGTAGAAGCAGTAGTAGTAGTAGCAGCAGTAGTGGTAATATTTGTAGTGTTTGAAATACATTGGGGTAGTAGCAGTAGTAGTTGCATTGGTAACAGTTGCAGTAGAATTGGCAGAAATATCAGTACTAGTAGCAGCAGATTTGCCCTGCAATGTGCAAGTAGTACTATTAACCTTAGCACTAATAGGATTAGTACTAGTAGATATGCATGCACTGGGTTAGTAGTATTGATAATAGTAGTAGCAGTAGTATCAGCAGCAGTAGTAGTAACATTAGTAATATTTGCCATGCACTGGACTACTATTAGTAACAGTAGTAGTAGCAGTAGTAGCAGCAGCAGCAGCAGTAGTGGTAATAAGTAGTAGTATCGGCCATGCACTGGGTTAGTAGTAGTAGTAGCAGTAGCAGAAATAGCAATAGTGGTAGTAGATTTGCCATGCACTGGGCTAGTAGTATTGATATTAGTAGTAACAGTAGGAGAAGCATCAGCAGTAGTAGTAATAATATTAATATTTGCAATGCACTGGACTACTAGTAGTAGCAGCAGTAGTAGAACTAGTAGCATCAGCAGCATTATTTGCCATGCCACGGGCTAGTAGTAGTAGTAATAGTAGTAGCAGCAGCAGTAGAATTAGAAGCAGTAGCATTAGTAGTAGCAGCAGTAGTAGTAATAGTAGCAGTAATAGTAGTAGCAGCAGTAGGGGTAATAGTAGTAGTATTTGGCATGGACTGGGCTAGTAGTAGTACTAGTAGCAGCAGCAGTAGTAGTAGCAGCATTAGTAGTATTAGCAGCAGTAGTAGTAGTAGCAGATGTACTGGTAATATTTGTAGTGTTTGAAATGCACCTGGGTAGTAGTACTAGTAGTTGTATTGGTAGCAGCAGCAGTAGAATTGGCAGCAACATCGGTAGTTGTAGCAGCAGATTTGCCCTGCAGTGTGCAAGTAGTAGTATTAGCATTAGCACTAATAGGTGTAGTACTAGTAGATTTGCCATGCACTGGGCTAGTAGTATTGATAGTAGTAGTAGCAGTAGTAGCAGCAGCAGCAGTAGTAGTAATAGTTGTAGTATTTGCTATGCACAGTACTACTAGCAGTTACAGTAGTAGCAGCAGCATCAGTAGTAGTAAGTATATTCAATGCAATGGACCACTAGAAGTAGCACTAGTAACAGCAGCAGAAATAACAATTATACTAGTAGTACTATGGCTATTAGTAGCAGTAGTAGTAGCAGCAGCAGCAGAGTGGTGGTAATAGTAGTAGTATCTTCCATGCACTGGGTAAGTAGTAGTAGTTGCAGTAGCAGCAACAGCAATAGTAGTAGTAGATTTGCCATGCACTGGGCTAGTAGTATTCATATTAATAGTAGCAGTATTAGCAGCATCAGCAGTAGTAGTAATAGTATTAATATTTGCAATGCACTGCACTACTATCAGTAGCAGTAGTAGTAGCAGTAGTAGCAGCAGAAGGAGTAGAAGTAATTGTAGTAGTATTTACCAGGTACTGGGCTAGTAGTAGTTGTAGCAGCACCAGCAGCAGTAGAAGTAGCATTAGCCCTGGTAGTAGTAGCCTCAGTAGAGGTAATAGTAGTAGTATTTGCCATGCACAGGGCTAGTAGTGGTAGCAGCAGGAGTAGAAGTGGCAGCATCAGCAGTAGTGGTAGCAGCACATTTTTCCTGCAGTGTGCCAGTAGTAGTAGTATCAGTAGAGGCAATAGGAGGAATAGTAGTAGATTTCAATGTACTGGGATAGTAGTATTGATACTAGTAGTAGCAGAGGCAGCAGTGGTAGTAATTGTCATAGTATTTGCCACGCACCATACTACTAGTATCTCCAGTAGTAGTAGCAGTAGTAGCAGCAGCAGCAGTAGTAATAATTATAGAAGTATTTGTAATGCACAGGACCACTAGTAGTAGCAGTAGTAGCAGCAGTATAAGTAGTAATTATAGTAGTATTTGCAATGCACTGGACTATGAGTAGTAGCACTACTAGTAGTACTAGTAGCAGCAGCATCAGCAGTGGTAGTAATAGTAGTAGTATTTACCATGCATTGGGCTAGTAGTATTAGTAGAAGTAGCAGGAGCTGTAGAAGTAGTTGCAGCATTAGAAGTAGTAGCATCAGTAGTAGTGTTACTTGTAGTATTTGGTATACACTTGACAACTAGTAGTAGCACTAGTAATAACAATAGTAGCAGCCAAAGCAGTAGTAGTAATAGTAGTAGTATTAGCCATGCACTGGACTAGTAGTAGTAGTAGCAGCAGCAGTAGGTGTAGCAGCAGTAGAATTAGCAGCAAGAGTACTAGTAGTAGTAGCAGTAGTAGCAGCAGCAGTAGTAGTAATAGTATTTGCCATACACTGCACTAGTTTTAGTAGTAGTAGCAGAAGTAGAAGCATCAGCGGTAGTAGTAATATTAGTAGTATTTGCCATGCAATGAGAGAATGGTAGTAGTAGTAGTAGCAGTAGACTTAGCAGAAGCAGTAGTAGTATTGCAACAGTAGTGGTAAAATTAGTAGTATTTGCCATTCACTGGGCTAGTAGTAGAAGTTATAATAGTAGTGATAGCAGCAGCCATAAAAGTGGCAGCAGCAGCAGTAGTAGTAGCAGCAGATTTGCCCTGCAGTGGGCCAATTGTAGTAGTAGCATTAGCAGCAATAGCAGTAGTAATAGTAGTAGTATTTGCCAGGCACTGGACTACTAGTAGTAGCAGTAGTAGTAGAGGTAACAACAGTAATAGATGTTGCAGCATCAACAGAAATAGTAGCAGCAGATTTGCCCTGCAGTTGGCCAGTAGTAGTAGTAATAGCGGTAGCAGAAATAGCAGTAGTAGTAGTAGATTTGCCATGCAGTGAGCTAATAGTATTGATAGTAGTAGTAGCAGTAGTAGCAGCAGCAGCAGTAGTAGTAATAGTTGTAGTATTTGCTATGCACCGTACTACTAGCAGTTACAGTAGTAGCAGCAGCAGCAGTAGTAGTAAGTATATTCAATGCAATGGACCACTAGAAGTAGCACTAGTAACAGCAGCAGAAATAACAATTATACTAGTATTTGCAATGCACTGCACTACTAGTATTAGCAGTAGTCTTTGCACTAGTAGCAGCAGCAGTAGCAGTGGTAGTAATAGTAGTAGTATTTACCATTCATTGGGTTAGTAGCAGTTGTTGAAGTAGCAGCAGCTGTAGAAGTAGCAGCAGCATTAGAAGTAGTAGCAGTACTAAAAGTGATACTAGTAGTATTTGATATACACTGGACTACTAGTAGTAGCACTAGTAGTAGCAAAAGTAACAGCCAAAGCACTAGTAGTAATTGTAGTAGTATTACCCATGCACTGGACTAGTAGTAGTAGTAGCAGCAGCAGTAGCTGTAGCAGCAACAGCAGTAGAATTAGCAGCAACAGGACTTGTAGTAGCAGCGGTAGTAGCAGTAGTAGCAGCGGCAGTAATAGTAATAGTATTTGCCATGCACTGCACTACAGGAAATAGCAGTAGAAGTAGCAGCAGCAGCAGTAGTAATAGTAGTAGTATTTGCCATGCACTGAAGTAATATTAGTAGTAATAGTAGTAGCAGGAGCAATAGAAGTAGCAGCAGTAGTAGTAGTAGCAGCAGTAGTGGTAAATTTAGTAGTATTTGGAATGCATTGGGCTAGTAGTAGAAGTTATAGTAGTAGTGGTAGCAGCAGCAGTAGAAGTGGCAGCAGCAGCAGTAGTAGTAGCAGCAGATTTGCCCTGCACTGGGCCAGTAGTAGTAGTAGCAGTAGTAGCAATAGCAGTAGTAGTAGTATATTTGCCATGCACTGGGCTAGTAGTATTGATAGTAGTAGTAGCAGCAGCAGCAGAAGTAGTATTAATAGTATTTGCGATGCACTTGGTTACTAGTAGTAGCAGTAATAGTAGAAATAATAGCAGCAGCAGAAGTAGTAGTAATACTAGTACTATTTGCCATGCACTGGGCTAGTAGTAGTAGTAATAGCAGCAGCAGAAGAAGTAACAGCAGCAGTAGTAGTAGTAACAGCAGTTGTGGTAATAGTAGTAGTATGTGCCATGCACTAGGCTCATGGAAGTAGTAGGAATAGTAGTACTAGCAGCAGCAGTAAAT
This sequence comes from Pseudorca crassidens, assembly GCF_039906515.1. Classification (NCBI taxonomy): domain Eukaryota; kingdom Metazoa; phylum Chordata; class Mammalia; order Artiodactyla; family Delphinidae; genus Pseudorca; species Pseudorca crassidens. Next base: position 91,837,787 of record NC_090308.1, on the reverse strand, counting down.
GTAGCAGCAGCAGCAGTAGAAGTAGCAGCAGTAGTGGTAATAGAAGTAGTATTTGCCATGCACTGGGCTAGTAGTTATAGTAGTGGTAGTAGCAGCAGTAGAAGTGGCCATGGCAGCTGTAGTAGTAGCACCAGATTTCCATGCATTGGGCAAGTAGTAGTATTAGCAGTAGCAACAATAGAAGTAGTAGATTTGCCATACACTGGACTACTAGTAGTACCAGTAGTAGTAGAGGTAGCACCATAAATAGAAGTGGCATCAGCAGCAGTAATAGTAGCAGCAGATTTGTCCTGCAGTGGGTCAGTAGTACTAGTAGCAGTAGCAGCCATAGCAGTACTAGTAGATTTGCTGTACACAAGGATAGTAGTATTGATAGTAGTAATAGCAGTACTAGCAGCATCAGGAGTGGCAGTAGTATTTGCAATGTACTGGACTACTAATAGTAGCAGTAGTAGTAGCATTAGTACAAGCAGCAGCAGTAGTAGTAATAATAGTAGTATTTGCCATGCACTGGGCGAGTAGTATTAGTAGTGGTAGTAGCAGCAGTAGAAGTGGCAGCAGCAGCAGTAGTAGTTGTAGCAGATTTTCCCTGCAAGGGGCGAGTAGTAGTAGTAGAATCAGCAGCAATAACAGCACTAGTAGTACATTTGCCATGCACAGGGCTATTAGTATTGATAGTAGTAGAAGCTGTAGTAGCAGCAGCAGCAGAAGCAGTAGTAGTAATATGGTAGCATTTGTCATGGACTGGACTAGTAGTAGTAGCAGTAGGATCAGTAGCAGCAGTAGTAGTAATAGTAGTAGTATTCACGAAGAACTGGACTACTAGTAGTAGCAGTAGAAGTAGCAGTAGTAGTAGCAGCAGCAGCAGCAGTAGTAATACTAGTAGTATTTGCCATTCCCTGGACTACTAGTAGTAGCAGTAGTAGTTGCAGAAGTAGCAGCAGCAGCAGTACAGGTAACAGTAGTAGTATTTGCCATGCACTGGACTAGTAGTAGTAGTAGAATTAGCAGCAGCAGTAGAAATAGCTGCAGCAGAAGTAGTAGCAGCAGTAGTAGTAGTATTAGCAGTTGTGGTAATAGTAGTAGTATTTGCCATGCACTGTACTACACATAGTAGCAGTAGTAGCAGCAGCAGCACTACTAGTTACACTACTCTATTTACCATGCACTGGGCTACTGGTGGTACTAGTAGCAGCAGTGGTAGTAGTAGCAGCATTAGTAGTAGTCGCAGCAGTAGTGGTAATAGTAGTAGCATTTGCCATGAACTGGGCTAGTAGTAGTAGTAGTAGTAGTAGTACTGGGAGCAGCATCTGTAGAAGTGGCAGCAGCAATACTAGAGGCAGCACATTTGCCCTGCAGTGGGCCAGTGGTAGTAGTAGCAGTAGCAGAAATAGCAGTAGTAGTAGTAGATTTGTGATGCACTGGGCTAGTGTTATTAATACTAGTAGTTGCAGTATTAGCAGCAGCAGTGGTAGTAGTAATAGAGGTAGTATTTGCCATACACTGGACTACAAGTAGTAGCACTACAAGTAGAAGTAGCAGCAGCAGCAGCAGTAGTAATAATAGTAGTATTATTTGCCATGCCCTGGGCTAGTAGTAGTAGTAGTAATAACAGCAGCAGTAGAATTAGAAGCAGTAGAAGTAATATTAGCAGCAGTAGTCTTAATAGAAGCAGTAGCAGTAGTAGTAGCAGCAGTAGTAGTCATAGTAGTAGTATTTGGCATGGACTGGGCAGTAGTAGTACTAGTAGCAGCAGCAGTAATAGTAGCACCAGTAGTAGTAGTAGCAGCAGTAGTGGTAATATTGGTAGTGTTTGAAATGCACTGGGGTAGTAGTAGTAGTACTTGTATTGGTAGCAGTAGCAGTAGAATTGGCAGCAATATCAGTAGTAGTAGCAGCAGATTTGTCCTGCAATGGGCAAGTAGTAGCATTAGCACTAATAGGTGTACTACCACTAGATTGGCCATGAACTGGGTTTGTAGTATTGATACTAGTAGTAGCAGTAGTATCAACAGCAGCAGTAGTAGGAACACTAGGAGTATTTGTCATGCACTGGAGTAGCAGTAGTAGTAGATTTAGCAGCAGCAGTAGAAGTAGCTGCAGCAACAGTAGTAATAGCAGCAGCAGTAGTAGTAGCAGTTCTGTTTATTGTAGTAGTATTTGCCATGCACCGTACTAAAAGTAGTAGCAGTAGTAGGACCAGCAGCACTACTAGTTACACTACTAGTATTTGTCATGCACTGGGATAGTAGTGATACTAGTAGCAGCAGTAGTAGTAGTAGCAGAATTAGTAGTAGTTGCAGCAGTAGTGGTAATAGTAGTAGCATTTGCCATGAACTGGGCTAGTAGTAGTAGTAATAGTAGTAGTGGTAGTAGCAGCAGTAGAAGTGGAAGCAGCAGTACTAGTGGCAGCAGATTTCCCTGCAGTGGGCCAGTAATAGTAGTAGCAGTATCAGAAATATCAGTAGTAGTAGTAGATTTGACATGCACTGGGCTAGTAGTATTAATACTAGTACTAGAAGTATTAGCAGCAGTAGCAGTAGTAATAATAGAAGTAGTATTTGCCATGCACTGGACTACAAGTAATAGCAGTACTACTAGAATTAGTAGCAGCAGGAGAAGTAATAATAATAGTAGTATTATTTGACATGCCCTGGGTTAGTAATAGTAGTAGTAGCAACAGCAGTAGGATTAGAAGCAGTAACAGTAGTAGTATCAGCAGTAGTAGTAATAGCAGCAGTAATAATAGTAGCAGCAATAGTGGTAATAGTAATAGTATTTGGTATGGACTGGGCTAGTAGTAGTACTAGTAGCAGCAGCAGTAGTAGTAGCAGCAGTAGTGGTAATATTTGTAGTGTTTGAAATGCACTGGGGTAGTAGTTGTAGTAGACATTGTATTGGTAGCAGCAGCAGTAGAATTGCCAGCAACATCAGTAGTAGTAGCAGCAGATTTGCCCTGAAGTGTGCAAGTAGTAGTATGAGCATTAGCACTAATAGGTATAGTAGTAGTACTTGGTTAGTAGTATTGATACTAGTAGTAGCAGTAGCAGCAGCAGTAGTAGTAATATTAGTAGTATTTTCCATGCACTGGACTACTATTAGTAGCAGTACTAGTAGCAGTAGTAGCAGCAGCAGCAGCAATAGTGGTAATAGTACTAGTATCTGCCATGCACTGGGTTACTAGTAGTAGTAGCAGTAGCAGCAATAGCAATAGTAGTAGTAGATTTTCCATCACTGGGCTAGTAGTATTGATATTAGTAGTAGCAGTAGTAGCAGCATCAGCAGTAGTAGTAATAGTATTAATATTTGCAATGCACTGGACTACTAGTAGTATCAGTAGTAGTAGCAATAGTAGCAGCAGCAGCAGCAGTACTACTAATAGTAGTAGTGTTTGCCATGCAGTAAACTACTAGTAGTAGCAGTACTATGAGTGGTAGCAACAGCAATAGAAGTGGCAGCAGCAACAGAAGATTTAGCAGCAGATTTGCCCTGAAGTTGGCCAGTAGTAGTAATAGTAGTGGTCGCAGAAATAGCAGTAGTAGTAATTGATTTGCCATGCACTGAGCTAGTAGTATTGATAGTAGTATTAGCAGTAGTAGCAGCAGCAACAGTAGTAGTAATTGTAGTGTTTGCCATACACTGAACCACTAGTAGTAGCAGCAGCAGCAGTCGTAGTAATTATAGTAGTATTTGCAATGCACTGGACCACTAATAGTAGCAGTAGTAGCAGCAGGAGAAGTAGTAAATATAGTAGAATTTGCCATGAACTGGACTACTAATAGTAGCAGTAGTAGTAGCACTAGTAGCAGCAGAAGCAGCAGTGGTAGTAATAGTAGCAGTATTTACCATGCATTGGACTAGTAGTAGTAGTAGAATTAGCAGCAGCTGTAGAAGTAACAGCAGCAGTAGATGTAGCAGCAGCAGCAGTAGAATTAGCAGCAAGAGTACTAGCAGTAGTAGCAGTAGTAGTAGCAGTAGTAGCAGCAGCAGTAGTAGTAATAGTATTTGCCCTGCACGGCACTACATATAGTAGCAAAAGTAGCAGCAGCAGTAGTAGTAATACTAGTAGTATTTGCCATGCACTGAACTAACAGTAGTAGTAGCAACTGCAATAGATGTAGCAGCAGCAGTAGTGATAAAATTAGAAGTATTGGCCATGAAATGGGCTAGAGGTAGAAGTTATAGTAGTAGTGGTAGCAGCAAAAGTAGAAGTGGCAGTGGCAGCAGTACTAGTAGCAGCAGATTTGCCCTGCAGTGGGCCAGTAGTAGTAGTAGCAGCAGGAACAATAGCAGTAGTAGTAGTATATTTGCCATGCACTGGGCTAGTAGTATTGATAGTAGTAGTAGCAGCAGCAGCAGAAGTAGTATTAATAGTATGTGCCATGCACAGGATTACTAGAAGTAGCAGTAGTAGTAGAAGTAATAGCAGCAGCAACAGCAGCAGTAGTAATACTAGTACTATTTGCTATGCACTGGGCTAGTAGTATTAGTAGTAGAAGTAATAGCAGCAGCAGTAGAAGTAGCAGCACAAGTAGTAGTAGTAGCAGCAGTTGTGGTAATAGTAGTAGTATTTGCCATGCACTAGACTAGTAGTAATAATAGTAATAGTAGCACTGGCAGCAGCAGTAGATGTAGCAGCATCAGCAGTAGAAGTAGCAGCAGTAGTGATAATAGAAGTAGTATTTGTCATGCACTGGTCTAGTAGTAATAGTAGTGGTAGTAGCAGCAGTAGAAGTGGCTGCAGCAGCTGTAGTAGTAGCACCATATTTGCCCTGCAGTGGGCCAGTTGTAGTAGTAACAGTAGTAGCAATAGAAGTAGTAGTAGTAGATTTGCCATGCACTGGACTACTAGTAGTAGCAGTAGTAGTAGAGGTAGCACCAGCAATAGAATTGGCATCAGAAGCAGTAATAGTAGCAGCAGATTTGTCCTGCAGTGGGCCAGTAGTACTAGTAGCAGTAGCAGCCATAGCAGTAGTAGTAGTAGATTTGCCATACGCAGGGCTAGTAGTATTGATAGTAGTAATAGCAGTAGTAGCAGCAGCAGCAGGAGTAGTAGTAATTATACTAGTATTTGCAATGCACTGGACTACTACTACTAGTAGTAGTAGTAGCATTAGTACAAGCAGCAGCACTAGTAGTAATACTAGTACTATTTGCCATGCACTGAGCTAGTAGTAGTCATAGTAGTAGTAGTAGTGGGAGCAGGAGCAGTTGAAGTGGCAGCATGCAGCAGTAGTAGCAGCAGCAGATTTGCCCTGCCATGGGCGAGTAGTAGTAGTAGAAGTAACATCAATAACAGTACTAGCAGTAGATTTGCCATGCACAGCGCTCTTAGTATTGATAGTAGTAGTAGCAGTAGTAGCAGCAGCAGCAGTAGTAGTAATATAGTAGCATTTGCCATGGACTGGATTACTAGTAGTAGCAGTAATAGCAGCAGCAGTAGTAGTAATAGTAGTAGCATTTGCCATTCCCTGGACTACTAGTAGTAGCAGAAGTAGTTGCAGAAGTAGCAGCAGCAGCAGTAGTGTTAATAGTAGAAGTATTTGCCATGCACTGGACAAGTAGTAGTAGTACAATTATCAGCAACAGTAGAAGTAGCTGCAGAAGCAGTAGTAGTAGCAGCAGCAGTAGTAGTAGTAGTAGCAGTTGTGGTAATAGTAGTAGTATTTGCCATGCACTGTACTACAAGAAATAGAAGTAGTAGCAGCAGCAGCACTACTAGTCATACTACTAGTATTTGCCAGTCACTGGGCTAGTAGTGGTACCAATAGCAGCAGTAGTAGTAGTAGCATCATTATTAGTAGTTGCAGCAGTAGTGATAATATCAGTAGCATTTTCCATGAACTGGGTTAGCAGTAGTAGTAGTAGTAATGATAGCAGCAGCAGTAGAAGTGGCAGCAGCAGTACTAGTGGCAGCAGATTTGCACTGCAGTGGACCAGTAGTAGTAGTAGCAGTAGCAGAAATAGCAGTAGTAGTAGTAAATTTGCCATGCACTCCGCTAGTAGTATTGATATTAGAAGTAGCAGTAGTAGCAGCATCAGCAGTAGTAGTAATAGTATTAATATTTGCAATGCACTGGACTACTAGTAGTAGCAGTAGTAGTAGCAAGAGTAGCAGCAGCAGCAGCAGTAGTACTAATAGTAGTAGTATTTACCAAGCAATAAACTACAAGTAGTAGCAGTACTAGTAGTGGTAGCAACAGCAATAGAATTGGCAACAGCAACAGAAGAAATAGCAGCAGATTTGCCCTGCAGTTGGCCAGTAGTAGTAGCAGTAGAGGTAGCAGAAATAGTAGTAGTAGATTTGCCATGCACTGAGCTACTAGTATTGATTGTAGTATTAGCAGTAGTAGCAGCAGCAGCAACAGTAGTAGTAATTATAGTAGTATTTGCCATACACTGGTCTACTAGTAGTAGCAGTAGTAGCAGCACTAGTAGCAGCAGCAGCAGCAGTGGTAGTAATAGTAGTAGTATTTACCAAGCATTGGGCTAGTAGTAGTACTAAAAGTAGCAGCAGCTGTAGAAGTAGCAGCAGCAGTAGAAGTAGCAGCAGCAGTAGTAGTGATACTAATAGTATTTGATATACACTGGACTACAAGTAGTAGCAATAGTAGTAGCAATAGTAGAAGGCAAAGCAGTAGTAGTAATAAGAGTAGTATTAGCCATGCACTGGACTAGTAGTAGTAGTAGCAGCAGCAGTAGATGTAGCAGCAGAAGCAGCAGAATTAGCAGCAACAGTACTAGTAGTAGTAGCAGTAGTAGTAGCAGTACTAGGAGCAGCAGTAGAAGTAATATTATTTGCCATGCACTGCGCTACATGTAGGAGCAGTAGTAATAGCAAAAGTAGCAGCATCAGTAGTAGTAATAGTAGTAGTATTTGCCATGAACTGAACTAATAGTAGTAGTAATAGTAGCAGGAGAAATAGAAATAGCAGCAGCAATAGTAATAGTAGCAGCAGTAGTGAAAAAATTAGTAGTATTTGCCATGCACTGGGCCAGTAGTAGAAATTATAGTGGTAGCAGAAAAAGTAGAAGTGGCAGCAGCAGTAGTAGTAGCAGCAGATTTGCCCTGCAGTGGGCCAGTAGTAATAGTAGCAGAAGCAACAATAGCAGTAGTAGTATATTTGCCATGCACTAGGCTAGTCATATTGATAGTAGTAGTAGCAGCAGCAGCAGTAGAAATATTATTAGTATGTGCCATGCACTGGATTACTAGAAGTAGTGGTAGTAGTAGAAGTAATAGTAGCAGCAGAAGAAGTAGTAGTAGTACTATTTGCCATGCACTGGGCTAGTAGTATTAGAAGTAATAGCAGAAGCAGTAGAAGTAGAAGCAGAAGTAGTAGTAGTAGCAGCAGTTGTGGTAATAGTAGTAGTATTTGCCATGCAATGGGCTAGTAGTAGTGGTAGTAATAGTACTGGCAGCAGCAGTAGAAGTAGCAGCAGTAGAAGTAATATAAATAGTATTTGCCATGCACTGGGCTAGTAGTAATAATAGTGGTTGTAGCAGCTGTAGAAGTGGCCGCAGCAGCTGTAGTAGTAGCACCATATTTGCCCTGCAGTGAGCCAGTAGTAGTAATAGCAGTACTAGGAGAAGCAGTAGTAGTAATAGTATTTGCCATGCACTGCACTACATGTGGTAGCAGTAGTAGTAGCAAAAGTAGCAGCAGAAGGAGTAATAGTAGTAGTATTTGCCATGCACTGAACTAATAGTAGTAGTAGCAGGAGCAATAGAAGTAGCAGCAGCAGTAGTAGTAGTAGCAGCAGTAGTGACAAAATTACTAGTATTTGCCATGCACTGGGCTAGTAGTAGAAGTTATAGTAGTAGTGGTAGCAGCAAAAGTAGAAGTGGCAGCGGCAGCAGTAGTAGTAGCAGCAGATTTGCCCTGCAGTGGGCCAGTAGTAGTAGTAGCAGCAAAAATAGCAGTAGTAATCGTATATTTGCCATGCACTGGGCTAGTAGTATTGATAGTAGTATTAGCAGCAGCATTAGTAGTATTAATAGTATGTGGCATACACTGCATTACAGATGTAGCAGTAGTAGTCGAAGTAATAGCAGCAGTAGTAGTAATACTAGTACTATTTGCTATGCACTGGGCTAGTAGTAGTAGTAGTAGAAGTAATAGCAGCAGCAGAAGTAGCAGCAGCAGTAGTAGTAGTAGCAGCAGTTGTGGTAATAGTAGTAGTATTTGTCATGCACTACACTAGTATTAGTAGTAGTATTAGTAGTACAGGCAGCAGCGGTAGATGTAGCAGCATCAGCAGTAGAAGTAGCAGCAGTAGTGGTAATAGAAGTAGTATTTGCCATGCACTGGACTACTAGTAGTAGCAGTAGTAGTAGAGTTAGCACCAGCAATAGAAGTGGCAACAGAAGCAGTAATAGTAGCAGCAGATTTGTCCTGCAGTGGGCCAGTAGTAGTAGCAGTAGCAGCCATAGCAGTAGTAGTCGTAGATTTGCCGTACACAGGGCTAGTAGTTTTGATAGTAGTAGTAGCAGTAGTAGCAGCATCAGTAGTAGTAGTAGTGTTTGCAATGCACTGAGCTACTAGTAGTAGCAGTAGTAGTACCATTTATACAAGCAGCAGCAGTAGTAGTAATAGTAGTAGTATTTGCCATGCACTGGGCGAGTAGTAGTAGTAGCAGCAGCAGCAGTAGAAGTAGCAGCAGCAGCAGTACTAGTAGAGTAGTAGTATTAATAGTAGTAGTTTTTGCCATGAACTGAGTTAGTAGTAGTCGTAGTACTAGTAGTACTTTTAGCAGCAGCAGTAGAAGTGGCAGCAGCAGCATTAGTAGTAGCAGCAGATTTGCCCTGTAATGGGCGAGTAGTAGTAGTAGAAGTAGCAGCAATAAGAGTACTAGTAGTAGATTTGCCATGCACAAGGCTATTATTATTGATAGTAATAGTAGCTGTAGTAACAGCAGCAGCAACAGTAGTAGTAATATAGTAGCATTTGCCATGGACTGGATTAGTAGTAGTAGCAGTAGGAGCAGCAGCAGCAGTAGTAGTACAAGATTTGCCCTGCAGTGGGCCAGTAGTACTAGTAGAAGAATCAGCAATAGAAGTACTGTTAATAAATTTGCCATGCACTGAGCTAGTAGTATTTTAGTTGTAACAGAAGCAGCAGTCGTAGTAATAGTAGTAGTATTTGCCATGCACGGGACTACTAGTAGTAGCAGTAGTAGAGCAGTAGTAGAAACAGCAGATGTAGGAGTAGTAATAGTAGTAGTATTTTCCATGCACTGGGTTAGTAAGAGTACAACTAGCAGCAGTAGTAGTAGTCACTGCAGTAGTAGGAGTAGCAGCACTAGTGGTAATAGTAGTAGTATTTGCCATGCAATGGGCTAGTAGTAGTAGTAGTAGTGGTCACAGCAGCAGTAGAAGTGGTAGAAGATTTGCCTGGCAGTGGGCCAATAGTAGTAGTGGAAGTAGCAGCAATAGCACTAGTAGTAGTAGATTTTCCATGCACTGTTCTAGTAGTATTGATAGTAGTATTAGCAGTAGTAGAAACAGCAGCAGTAGTAGTAATAGTACTTGTATTTGCCATGAACTGGACTACTAGTAGAAACATTAGTAGTAGCAGTGGTAGGAACAGCAGCAGCAGTAGTAGTAATAGTATTTGCCATGCCCTGGACTACTTGTAGTAGCAGTAGTAGTAGCAGTAGTAGAAACAGCAGACATACGAGTAGTTATAGTAGTACTATATTCCATGCACAGGACTAGTAATACTACAAATAACAGCAGCCGTATTAGTAGCAGCAGTAGTAGGAGTAGCAGCAGTAGTGGTAATAGTAGTAGTATTCCCCATGCAATGGGCTAGTAGTAGTAGTAGTAGAGGTAACAGCCACAGGAGAAGTGGCAGAAGATTTGCCCAACAGTGGGCCAGTAGTAGTGGTAGTAGTGGTAGCAGCAATAGCAGTAGTTGTAGTAGCTTTACCATGCACTGAGCCAGTAGTATTGATAGTATTAGTAGCAGTAGTAGCAGCAGCATCAGTTGTAGTAATAGTAGTAATACTTGCTAAGAACTGCACTATTAGTAGCAGCAGTTGTAGTAGCAGTAGTAGCAGCAGCAGGAGTAGTAGTAATAGTAGTAGTTACCAGGCACTGGGCTAGTAGTAGAAGTACTAGTATCAGTAGTAGCAGTATCAGCAGTAGTAGTAATAGTAGTAGTATTTTCCATGCACTGGGCTGGTAGTTGTAGAATAAGTAGGGGTAGCAGCAGAAGTCGAAGTGGCAGCAGAGGCAGGTGTAGTAGCAGCAGATATGCCAGGCAGTGGGCCAGTAGTAATAGTAGCAGTAGGAGCAATAGGAGTAGTAGTAGTAGATTTACCATGCATTGGGCTAGTAGTATTGACACTAGTATTAGCAGTAGTAGCAGCAGCACAAGCAGTAGTAATAGTAGTAGTATTTGCCATGAACTCGACTATTAGACGTAGCAGTACTAGTAGCAGTAGTAGCAACAGAAGAAGCAGTAATAGGAATACTTGTAGTATTTGCAATGCACCGTGCTAGTAGAAGTACTAGTAGCAGCCACAGCAGCAAAAGTAGTAGCAGCAGTAGTAATAGCAGCAGTAGTAGTGGTAGCAGCAGTAGTGGTAATAGCAGTAGTACTTGCCATGCACTGGGCTAGTAGAAGTCCTAATAGCAGCAGTAGTAGTAGTAGCAGCAGTAATGATAATAGTAGTAGTACTTGGAATGAACTGGGCTAGTAGTAGTACTAGTAGCAGCAGCAGTAGTAGTAGAAGCAGTAGTAGTAGTAGCAGCAGGAGTGGTAATATTTGTAGTGTTTGAAATACACTTGTGTACTGGTAGTAGTAGTTGTATTTGTAGCAGCAGCGGTAGAATTGGCAGCAACATCAGTACTAATAGCAGTAGATTGGCCCTGAAGTTTGCAAATAGTAGTATTAGCCTTAGCACTAATAGGTGTAGTACTAGTAGATGTGCATGCACTGGGTTAGTAGTATTGATACGAGTAGTAGCAGTAGTAGCAGCAGCAGAAGTAGTAGTAATATTAGAAATATTTTCCATGCACTGGACTACTATTAGTAACAGTAGTAGTAGCAGTATTAGCAGCAGCAGCAGCAGTAGTGGTAATAGTAGTAATATCTGCCATGCACTGGGTAAGTAGTAGTAGTAGCAGTAGAAGCAATAGCAATAGAATTAGAAGATTTGCCATGCACAGGGCTAGTAGTATTGATATTAGTAGTAGCAGTATTAGCAGCATCAGCAGTAGTAGTAATAGTATTAGTATTTACAATGCACTGGACTACTAGAAGTAGCAGTAGTAGTAGCAAAAGTAGCAGCAGCAGCAGCAGTACTACTAACAGTAGTAGTATTTGCCATGCACTGACAACTAGTAGTAGCAATAGTAGTAGAGGTATCAACAGCAATAGAAGTGGCAGCAGCTACAGAAATAGTAGCAGCAGATTTGCCCTGCAGTTGGGCAGTAGTAGTAGTAGTAGCGGTATCAGAAATAGCAGTATTAGTAGTATATTTGCCATGCAGTGAGCTAGTAGTATTGATAGTAGTATTAGCAGTAGTAGCAGGAGCAGCAGTTGTAGAAATAGCAGTAGTATTTGCCATGAACTGCACTACTAGTAGTGGCAGTAGTAGTAGCAGTAGTAGCATCAGAAGGAGTAGTAGTAATACTAGTAGTTTATAACAGGCACTGGTCTAATAGTACTTGTAGTAGCATCAGCAGCAGTAGAAGTAGCAGCAGCAGCAGTAGTAGTAGCATCAGTAGAGGTAGTAGTAGTAGTATTTGCAATGCACTGGGCTAGTAGTGGTAGCAGCAGCAGTAGAAGTGGCAGCAGCAGCACTAGTGGTAGCAGCAGATTTGTCCTGCAGTGTGCCAGTAGTAGTAGTATCAGTAGAAGCAATAGAAGGAGTAGTAAATTTAACAAGCACTGCACTAGTAGTGTTGATACTAGTAGTACCAGCAGCTGCAGTAGTAGTAATAGTGGTAGTATTTGTCATGCACTGTACTACTAGTAGTAGCAGTAGTACTAGCAGTAGTAACAGCAGCAGCAGAAGTAGTAGTAATTATAGTAGTATTTGCAATGCACTGGACCCCTAGTAGTAGCAGTAATAGCAGCAGCAGTAGTAAATATAGTAGTATTTGCAATGCACTGGATTACTAGTAGTAGCAGTAATAGTAGCACTAGTAGCAGCAGGGGCAAAGGTAGTAATAGTAGTAGTATATCCCATGCATTGGGCTAGTAGTAGTAGTAGAAGTAGCAGCAGATGTAGAAGTAGCAGCAGCAGTAGAAGTAGTAGCAGCAGTAGTAGTGATACTAGTAGTATTTGATATACACTGGAGTACTAGTGGTAGCACTAGTAGTAGCACTAGTAGCAGCCGAAGCAGTAGTAGTAATAGTAGTAGTATTAGCCATGCTCTGGACTAGTAGTAGTAGTAGCAGCAGCAGTAGGTGTAGCAGAAGCAGCAGTAGAAGTAGCAGCAACAGTACTAGTAGTAGTAGCAGTAGTAGCAGCAGTAGTAGTAATATCATTTGCCATGCACTGCACTACTTGTAGAAGCAGTAGTAGTAGCAGAAGTATCAGCAGCAGTGGTAGTAGTAATATTAGTAGTGTTTGCCATGCCCTGAACTAATAGTACTAGTATTAGTAGCAGTAGACATAGCAGCAGCTGTAGTAGTATTGCAACAGTAGTGGTAAAAGTAGTACTATTTGCCATGCACTGGGCTAATAGTAGAAATTATAGTAGTAGTGGTAGCTGCAGCAGTAGAAGTGGCAGCAGCAGCAGTAGTAGTAGCAGCAAATTTGCCCTGCAGTGAACCAGTAGTAGTATTAACACTAGCAGCAATAGCAGTAGTAGTAGTATGTTTGCCATGCACTGGGCTAGTAGTACTGATAGTAGTAGTAGCAGCAGCAGCATTAGTAGTATCAATAGCATTTGCCATGCACTGGTTTACTAGTAGTAGTGGTAGTAGTAGAAATAATAGCAGCAGCAACTGCAGTAATAGTAATACTAGTAGAATTTGCCATGCAATGGGCTAGTAGTAGTAGTAATAGCAGCAGCAGTAGAATTAGCAGCAGAAGTAGTAGTAGTAGCAGCAGTTGTGGAAATAATAGTAGTATTTGCCATGAATTAGGCCAGTAGTAGTAGTAGTAATAGTAGTACTAGCAGCAGCAGTAGATGTAGCAGCAGCTGCAGTAGAAGTAGCACCAGTAGTGGTTATAGAAGTAGTATTTGCCATGCACTGTGCTAGCAGTAATAGTAGTCATAGTAGCAGCAGTAGAAGTGGCCACAGCAGCTGTAGTAGTAGCACTAGATTTGCCCTGCAGTGGGCCAGTAGTAGTAGTATCAGTAGCAGCAATAGAAGTAGTAGTAGTCGATTTGCCATTCACTGGACTACTAGTAGTGGCAGTAGTAGTAGAGGGAGCACCAGCAATAGAAGTGGCATCAGCAGCAGTAATAGTAGCAGGAGATTTGTGCTACAGTGCGCCAGTAGTAGTAGTAGCAGTAGCAGCCATAGCAGTAGTAGTAGTAGATTTGCCATGCACAGGGCTAGTAGTATTGATAGTAGTAATAGCAGTAGTAGCAGCAGCAGCAGGAGTAGTAGTAATTATACTAGTATTTGCAATGCACTGGACCACTAGTAGTAACAGTAGTAGCAGCAGCAGAAGTAGTAATTATAGTTGTATTTACAATGCACTAGACTACTAGTAGTAGCAGTAGTAGTAGCACTAGTACAAGCCACAGCAGTAGTAATAATAGTATTTGCCATGCACTGCACAACTTGTAGTAACAGTAGTAGTAGCAGAAGTAGCAGCAGCAGCTGTAGTAGTAATAGTAGTAGTATTTGCCATGCACTGAACTAACAGTACTAGTAGTAGTAGCAATAGAAGTAGCAGCAGCAGTACTAGTACTAGCAGCAGTAGTGGTAAAGGTAGTAGTATTTGCCATGCACTGGGAAAGGAGTAGAAGTTATTGTAGTAGTGGTTGCAGCAGTAGTAGAAGTGGCAGCAGCAGCAGTAGTAGTAGCAGCAGATTTACTGTGCAGTGGGCCAGTAGTAGTAGTAGAAGTAGCAGCAATGGCAGTAATAGTAGTATATTTGCCATGCACTGAGCTAGTAATATTGATAGTAGTAGCATCAGCAGCAGCAGTAGAAGTATTAATAGTATTTGCCATGAACTGGATTACTAGTAGTAGCGGTAGTAGTAGAAGTAATAACAGCAGCAGCAGTAGTAGTAATGCTAGTAGTATTTGCCATGAATTCGGCTAGTAGTAGTAATAGCAGCAGCAGTAGAAGTATCAGCAGCAGTAGTAGTAGTAGCATCAGTTGTGGAAATAGTAGGAGTATTTGCAATGCACTAGGCTAGTAGTAGTAGCAGTAATAGTAGTACTAGCAGCAGCAGTAGATGTAGCAGCAGTAGCACTAGAAGTAGGAGCAATAGCAGTAGTAGCAGTATATTTGACATGCACTGGGCTAGTAGTAGTGATAGTAGTAGTAGCAACAGCAGTAGAAGTAGTAGTAGATTTTCCATGCACTGGACTACTAGTAGTAGCAGTAATATTAGAGATAGCACCAGCAATAGAAGTGGCATAAGCAGCATTAATATAGTAGCAGATTTGTCCTGCAGTGGACCAGTAGTAGTAGTAACAGTAGCAGCCATGGCAGTAGTAGTAGTAGATTTGCCATACACAGGGCTAGTAGTATTGATAGTAGTAGTAGCAGTAGTAGCAACATCAGGAGTAGTAGTAGTATTTGCCATGCACTGGGCGAGTAGTAGTATTAGTAGTAGCAGCAACAGTAGAAGTAGCAGCAGGAGCAGTAGTAGTAGCAGTAGTAGTAGTAATATTAGTAGTATTTGACATGTACTGGGCGAGCAGTATTAGTAGTGGTAGCAGCAGCAGTAAAAGCGGCAGCAGCAGCAGTAGTAGCAGGAGATTTGCTCTGCAATGTGCGAGTAGAAGTAGTAGTAGAAGTAGCAGCAATAACAGTACTAGTAGTAGATTTGCCATGCACAGGGCTGTTAGTATTGATAGTACTAGTAGCCATAGTAGTAGCAGCAGCAGCAGTATTAGTAATATAGTAGCATTTGCCATGGACTGGATTAGTAGTAGTAGCAGTAGTAGTAGCAGCAGCAGTAGTAGTAATAGTACTAGTATTCACCAAGTACAGGACTACTAGTAGTAGAAGTAGTAGGAGCAGTAGTACTGTCAGCAGCAGCAGTAGTAGTAATAGTAGTAGTATTTGCCATTACCTGAACTACTAGAAGTAGCAGTAGTAGTCGCAGTAGTAGAAGCAGCAGCAGTAGTATTAATAGTAGTAGTATTTGCTGTGCACTGGACTAGTAGTAGTAGTAGAATTAGCAGCAGCAGTAGAAGTACCTGCAGCAGCAGTAGTAGCAGCAGCAGTAGTAATAGTAGTAGCAGTTGTGGTAATACTAGTAGTATTTGCCATGCACTGTACTACAAGTAGTAGCAGTAGTAGCACCAGCAGCATTACTAGTTACACTACTAGTATTTTTCATGCACAGGGCTAGTAGTGGTTCTATTAGCAGTAGTAGTAGTAGTAGCAGCATTATTAGTAGTCGCAGCAGTAGTGGAAATAGTATTAGCATTTGCCATGAACTGGGTTAGTAGTAGTAGGAGTGGTAGCAGCAGCAGTAGAAGTGGAAGCAGCAGTATTAGTGGGAGCAGATTTGCCCTGCAGGGGGCCAGTAGTAGTAGCAGTAACAGAAATAGCACTAGTACTAGTATATTTGCCATGCACTGGGCTAGTAGTAACGATAGTAGTAGTAGCAGCAGCAGCAGTAGTAGTATTAATAGTATATGCTATGCACTGGATTATTAGTAATAGTTGTAGTAGTAGAAGTAAGAGCAGAAGCAGCAGTAGTAGTAATACTAATACTATTTGCCATGCACTGGGCTAGTAGTAGTATTAATAGAAGCAGCAGTAGAATTAGCAGAAGCAGTAATAGTAGTAGTAGCAGCAGTTGTGGTAATAGTGGTAGTATTTGCCATGCACTAGGCTCATGGAAGTAGTAGGAATAGTAGTATTAGCAGCAGGAGTAGATGTAGCAGCAGCAGTAGAAGTAGCAGCAGTAGTGGTAATAGAAGTAGTATTTGCTGTGCACTGGGCTAGTAGTAATAGTAGTGGTAGTAGCAGCAGTAGAAGTGGCTGCAGCAGCTGTTGTAGTAGCACCAGATTTGCCCTGCAGTAGGCCAGTAGTAGTAGTAGCAGTAGCAGCAGTAGAAGTAGTAGTAGTAGATTTGCCATGCACTGGACTACTAGTAGTAGCAATAGTAGTAGAGGTAGCACCAGCAATAGAAGTGGCATCAGCAGCAGTAATACTAGCAGCAGATTTGTCCTGCAGTGGGCCAGTAGTAGTACTAGCAGTAGCAGATGTAACAGTAGTAGTAGATTTGTCCTGCAGTGGGCCAGTAGTAGTACTAGCAGTAGCAGATGTAACAGTAGTAGTAGTAGTTTTGCCATACACAGGGCTAATAGTTTTGATAGTAATAATAGCAGTAGTAGCAGCATCAGGAGTAATAGTAGCATTAGTAGTATTTGCAATGCACTGGACTACTAGTAGTAGCAGTAGCATTAGTACAAGCAACAGCAGTAATAGTAATAGTAGTAGTATTTGCCAGGCACTGGGCCAGTAGTAGTAGTAGTAGCAGCAGCAGTAGAAGTAGCAGCAGCAGCAGTAGTAGCAGCAGCAGGTGTAGTACTAGTAGTAGTATTTGCCATGCACTGGGGGAGTAGAAGTAGTAGTGGTAGCAGAAGAAGTAGAAATGGCAGCAGCAGCAGTATTAGTAGCAGCAGATTTGGAATGCAATGGGCGAGTAGTAGTAGAAGTAGCAGCAATAACAGTACTAGTAGTAGATTTGTCATGCGCAGGGTTATTAGTATTGATAGTAGTAGCAGCAGTAGTAGCAGCAGCAGCAGCAGTAGTATTAATATAGTAGAATTTGCAATGGACTGGATTAGTAGTAGTAGCAGTAGTAGCAGCAGCAGCAGCAGTAGTAGTAATAATAGTACTTTTCACCAAGAACAGGATGACTAGTAGTAGCAGTAGAAGGAGCATTGGTAGTAGCAGCAGCAGCAGTAGTAGTAATAGTAGTAGTATTTGCCATTCCCTGGACTACTAGTAGTAGCAGTAGTAGTCGAAGTAGTAGCAGCAGCAACAGTAGTGGTAATAGTAGTAGTATATGCCATGCACTGGACTATTTGTAGTAGTAGAATTAGCTGCAGAAGTAGAAGTAGCTGCAGAAGCAGTAATAGTAACAGCAGGAGTAATAGTAGTAGTAGCAGTTGTGGTAATAGTAGTAGTATTTGCCATGCACTGTACTACAAGTAGTAGCAGTAGTAGCAGCAGCAGCACTACTAGTTACACTACAAGTATTTGCCATGCACTGGGCTAGTAGTGGTACTAGTAGCAGCAGTAGTAGCAGCATTAGTAGTAGTCGCAGCAGTAGTGATAATAACAGTAGCATTTGCCATGAACTGGGCTAGAAGTAGTAGTAGTAGTAGTGGTAGCATCAGCAGTAGAATAGGCAGCAACAGTACTAATGGCAGCAGATTTGCCCTGCAGTGGGCCAGTAATAGTAGTAGCAGTATCAGAATTAGCAGTAATAGTAGAAGATTTTCCATGCACTGGGCTAGTAGTATTAATACTAGTACTAGCAGTATTAGCAGGAGCAACAGTAGTAGTAATATAAGTAGTATTTGCCATGCACTGGACTACAAGTAGTCACAGTACTTGTAGAAGTAGTAGCATCAGCAGCAGTAGTAATAATAGTAGTAGTATTTGCCATACCTTGGGCTAATAGTAGTAGTAGTAGCACTAGTAGCAGCAGCAGTAGAATTAGAAGCAGTAGCAGTAGTAGCAGCATCAATAGTAATAGTAATCTTAGTAGTATTTGCCACGAAGAGGGCTAGTATGAGTAGTAGTAGCAACAGCAGCCATAGAAGTAGCAGCAGCAGTAGTAGTAAAAGCAGTACTAGTAGTAGCAGCAGTAGTGGTAATACTAGTAGTATCTGCCAAGCACTGGGCTAGTAGTAGTAGTAGCAGTAATAGCAGCAGCAGTAGAAGTAACAGCAGCAGTAGTCGTAGTGGCAGCAGTTGTGGTAATAGTAGAAGTATTTGCCATGTACTTGTCTACTAGTAGTAGCAGTAGTAATAATGGTAGCAACAACCTTAGAAGTGGCCGCAGCAGCAGTTGTAGTAGCACCAGATTTGCCCTGCAGTGGGACAGTAGTAGTAGTAGCAGTAGCAGCAATAGAAGTACTAGTAGTAGATTTGCCATGCACTGAGCTGGTAGTATTGATAGTAGAACCAGTATCAGCCGTAGTAGTAATAGTGGTAGTATTTGCAATGCACTGGTCTACTACTAGTAGTCGTAATAGTAGCAGTAGTAGAAACAGCAGATGTAGGAGTAGTTATAATAGTATTTTCCATGCACTGAGCTAGTACTAGAACAAGTAGCAACACTAGTAGTACTAGCAGCAGTAGTAGTGGTAATAGTAGTAGTATTTGCCATGAAATGGACTAGTCGTTGTAGTAGTAGTATTGTCGCAGCAGCAGTAGAAATGGTAAAAGTTTTGCCTGGCCATAGGCCAGTAGTAGTAGTAGCAGTAGCAGCAATAGAAGTACTAGTAGTAGATTTGCCAGGCACTGGCTAGTAGTATTGACAGTAGTATTAGCAGTAGTAGAAGCAGCAGCATAGTAGTAATAGTAGTAGTATTTGCCATACCCTGGACTACTAGTAGTAGCAGTAGTAGTAGTGGTAGCAACAGCAATACAAGTGGCAGCAGCAACAGAATTGGAAGCAGCAGATTTGCCCTACAATTGGTCAGTAGTAGTAGTAGTAGTGGTAGCTGAAATAGCAGTAGTAGTAGTAGATATGCCAGGCACTGAGCTAGTAGTATTGATAATAGTAGTAGCAGTAGTAGCAGCAGCAGCAGTTGTAGTAATAGTTGTAGTATTTGCCATGCACTGTACTACTAGTAGTAGCAGTAGTAGCAGCAACAGCAGCAGAAGTAGTAATTAGAGTAGTATTTGCAATGCACTGGACCACTAGTAGTAGCAGTAGTAGTAGCACTAGTACAGGCAGCAGCAGTAGTAGTAATAGTATTTGCCATGCACTGCACAACTTGTAGTAGCAGTAGTACTAGCAGAAGTAGCAGCAGCAGTGGTAGTAGTAATAGTAGTAGTATTTGCCATGCACTGAACTAATAATAGTAGTAGTAGCAGCAGCAATAGAAATAGCAGCAGCAGTACTAGTACTAGCAGCAGTAGTGGTAAAAGTAGTAGTATTTGCCATGCACTGGGCTAGTAGTAGAAGTTATAGTAGTAGTGTTTGCAGCAGTAGTAGAAGTGGCAGCAGCAGCAGTAGTAGTAGCAGCAGATTTACCCTGCAGTGGGCCAGTAGTAGTAGTAGCAACAGCAGCAATAGAAGTAGTAGTAGTATATTTGCCATGCACTGGGCTAGTAGTATTGATAGTAGTAGAAGCAGCAGCAGCAGTAGTAGTATTAATAGTATTTGCCATGTACTGGATTACTAGTAGTAGCTGTAGTAGTAGAAGTAATAGCAGCAGCAGTAGTAGTAATACTAGTAGTATTTGCAAGGCACTGGGTTAGTAGTAGAAGTTATAGTAGTAGTGTTTGAAGCAGTAGTAGAAGTGGCAGCAGCAGTATTACTGGCAGCAGATTTGCCCTGCAGTGGACCAGTAGTAGTAGTAGCAGTAGCAGAAATAGCAGTAGTTGTAGTAAATTGGTCATGCACTAAGCTAGTAGTATCAATAAAATTCGTAGCAGTATTAGCAGCAGCAGCAGTAGTAGTAATAGAAATGGTATTTGCCATGCACTGGACCAGTAGTAACAGTACTAGTAGAGGTAGTAGCAGCTGCAGCAATAGTAATAATAGTATTATTTGCCATGTCCTGGGCTAGTAGTAGCTGTAGTAGCAGCAGTAGAATTAGAAGCAGTAGCTGTAGTAGTAGCAACAGTAGTAGTAGCAGCAGTAGTGGTAATAGTAGTAGTATTTGGCATGGACTGGGCTAGTAATAGTACAAGTAGCAGAAGTAGTAGTAGTAGCAGCAGCAGTAGAAGTTGCAGCAGTAGTGGTAATAGTAGTAGTATTTGCTATGCGCTGGGCTAGTAGTAGTAGTTGTAGTAGTGGTAGCAGTGACAGTACAAGTGGCAACAGCAGCAGCAGTAGTAGCATCAGTAGTAGTATTTGCCTTTCACTGGACTACATGTAGTAGCAGTAGTAGTAGCAGTAGTAGCAGTAGCAGCACCAGTACTAGTTATTGTAGTAGTACTTGCCATGCATTGGGCTAGTAGTAGTACTAGTAGTGGCAGTAGTAGTAGTAGCAGCAGTAGTAGTAGTAGCAGCAGTAGTGGTAATAGTAGTAGTATTTGCCATGCACTGGGCTGGTAGTAGTAGGAGCAGTAGTGTTAATAGTAGTAGTATTTGGGATGCAATGGGCTAGTAGTAGTACTAGTAGCAGCAGTAGTACTAGTAGTAGCAGCAGTAGTAGTAGTAGCAGCAGTAGTGATAAGTGTATTGGTAATGCACTTGTCTAGTAGTAGTAGTGGTAGTAGTGGTAGCAGCAGCAGTAGAAGTGGTAGCAGCAGCATTAGTAGCAGCAGCAGATTTGCCCTGCAGTGCACCAGTAGTAGTAGTAGCAGTAGCAGCAATTGCATTAGTCATAGTAGCAATAGTAGTAGTATTTGCCATGCACTGGACTACTAGTAGTAGCAGTAGTAGTAGCAGAAGCAACAGCAGTAATAGTAATAGTAGTAGTATTTGCCATGCACAGGGCTAGTAGTAGCATTAGTAGAAGCAGAAGCAGTAGAAGTAGCAGCAGCAGCAGTAGTAGTGGCAAAAGATTGGCCCTGCAGTGGGCCAGTAATAGTAGTAACATAAGCAGCAATAGCCGTAGTATTAGTATATTTGCCAAGAAGTGGGCTAGAAGTATTGATTGTAGTAGTAGAAGCAGCAGCAGTAGTAGTAACAGCAGCAGCAGTAGTAGTAATAGAAGTAATATTTGCCATGCAGTGGACTACTAGTAGTAGAAGTAGTTGTATCAGTAGTAGCAGCAACATCAGCAGTAGTAGTAATAGTAGTATTTGCCATGCACTGGGCTAGTAGTAGTAGTGGTAGCAGCAGCAGTAGAAGTGGCAGCAGCAGCAGTAGTAGTAGCAACAGATATGCTCTGCATTGGGCCAGTAGTAGTAGTAGCAGTAACAGCAATAGCAATAGTATATTTCCCATGCACTGGGCTAGTAGTATTGATAGTAATAATAGCAGTAGGAACAGCAGCAGCAGTAATAGTAATATTAGTATTTGCCATGCACTGGACTACTAGTAGTAGCAGTAGTAGTAACAGTAGTAGCAGCAGCAGCACCAATAGTATTAATATTATTTGCTATGCACTGGACTGCTAGCAATAGTAGTATCAGTAGTAGCAGCAGGAGCAGTAATAGTAATAGTAGTAGTATTTGCCATGCAACAGACTAATAATAGTAGTAGTAGTAGCAGCAGTTAAAGTAGTAGCAGCAGTAGTGATAATATTAGTACTAGTTGAAATGCACTGGGCTAATAGAAGTAGTAGTAGTTGCAGAAGCAGTAGAAGTGGCAGCAGCAGCAGTAGTACTATCAGCAGAATTGCCCTGCAGTGGCCATAAGTAGTAGTAGCAGTAGTAACAAGAGCAGTAGCAGTAGTAGTAATAGTAGAAGTATTTGCCATGCACCGGACTACTAGTAGTAGCAGTAGTATTAGCAGTATTATCAGCAGCACTAGTAGTAATAGTATTTGCTGTGCACTGGACTACTAGTAGTAGCAGTAGTAACAGCAGTAGAAGTAGCAGCAGAAGCAGTAGTAGTTATAGCAGCAGTATTTGCCATGCACTGGACTACTAGTTGTAGCATTAGTAGTGGCAGTACAAGCAATAGCAGTAGTATTAGTAAATTTGCCAGGCACTGGACTAGTAATATTGATAGTATTATTAGCAGTAGTAGCAGCAGCAGCAGTAGTTGTAGTAGTAACAGAAGTAGTAGCAATAGTAGCAGCAGCAGCAGCAGTAGTAGTAATAGTAGTACTATTTGCCATACACTGCGCTAGTAGTAGTAATAGTAGCAGCAGCAGCAGTAGAAGTAGCAGCAGCAGTAGTAGTAGCAGCAATAGTGGTACTAACATCAGTAGTGGAAATAGTAGTAGGATTTGCCATGCACTGGGCTAGTAGTAGTATTAGTAGTGGTATCAGAAGAAGTAGAAGTGACAGCAGCATCACTAGTAGTAGCAGCAGATTTGCAATACAGTTGGCCAGTCATAGTAGTAGCAATAGCAGCAATATCAGTAGAAGAAGTATATTTGCCATGAATTGGGTTAGTAGACTTGATAGTAGTAGAAACAGTATAGCAGCAGCAGCAGTAGTAGTAATTGTGGTAGTATTTGCCATGCACTGGACTACTAGTTTTAGCAGTAGAAATAACATTACTAGGAGCAGCAGCAGCAGTAGGAGTAATAGCAGTAGTATTTGCCATGCCCTGGACTACTAGTAGTAGCAGTAGTAGTAGCACTATTAGCAGCAGCAACAGTAGTAGTAAAAGTAATAGTATTTGCCAAGCACTGGACTACTAGTAGTAGCATTAGTAGTAGTGGAAGCACCATCAATAGAAGTGGCATCAGCAGCAGTAGTAGTAGCAGCAGATTTGCCCTACAGTGGGGCAATAGTAGTAGTAGCAGTAGCAGCCATAGCAGTAGTAGTAGTAGGTTTGCCATACATAGGGCTAGAAGTATTGATAGTAGAAGTAGCAGTAGTAGAAGCATCAGGAGCAGTAGTAGTAGTAGTATTTGCAATGCACTGGGCTACTACTAGTAGCAGTAGTAGTAGAATTAGTACAAGCAGCAGCAGTAATAGTAGTATTTGTCATGCACTGGGCTAGTAGTAGTAGTAGTAGCAGCAGCAGCAGTACAAGTAGCAGCAGCAGCAGCAGTAGTAGCAGCAGTAGTAGTAGTAGTATTTGCCATGCACCTACTAGTAGTAGTAGTACTAGTAGTAGTCATAGCAGCAGCACTAGAAGTGTCAGCAGCAGCAGTAGTAGTAGCAGCATGCCTCCAAGAGAAAGTCGGCTTGTGTTCTTACTGCAATGTAAGTCCTGTTTCTCCTGTGGCATTGCAGGCTTTTGAATAGCCACAGGCTGAGAGGAGTAGCTATGGCGTTACTTGGTTGAGGCAGTTTCCTTGATGCAGAACACCCTACTTCGAGAAGTGGTTCAGGGAAGGAAACACTGGGTAACCTGTGTCTCTTTTGACTTGTTAGAAACCACAGAGATGTATGCTGAGTGGGGCCATGGAAACGGGTTCCTGCTAGAACTAGCCTTGCTTTCCCATTTTCAAGGTGGTTCTCATGTTGCCTTGAATCAACCTGACATTCCCTGCTCTTGTAAGGCCTGTAAACCATGTAAGAGTGCTTCTGGGAAAAAAATGAGTTTGCTCTATCTAAACCAGGTGCATCCATGGCCACGGTGGTGGTCAGCCTGACAAGCTCTAGTGCTGAAGGGAAACTCAACAAGAGAACTTGCCTCCAGGTTAGGCCCTGAGTAGCTGTGAAGAAAGGGAGGCATGTGGCACTTTCCATGATTTCTTAATCACTGTTCTACTTTATTTTAAAGGAAGTACCATTTTGAGGACCCCTAGGCCCCTCGGGTGTGCATCATTCTTCCTCCAAGGTCACTGAGTACCTCCAGACCCCTGTAGGCTGGCTGCTCAAACTCAAGGTACATTGGTCTGTTCGTCAGAGGCCCTCTGTTTGTGCTGAGTGATGGACAACACAATGAACGTTCCTTGAGGAGAGCTACATTTCCAGAGTGCTCGATCAGCCTCAGGACCACATTTCTGGTGAGTCCGAAAGGCCCAGGAAGTCTTTGTCATGGCCCTTGTGTGAGTTGCCATGAGAAAACACTCTGCTTGGAATACTTCAAGGACCTCTCACCAGAAGTCACTCTGCTCGAGGAGAAACTGAGCATCTTACCATGTTGTGTCACTAACTGGACACCCAACATGAACACATGCCTGGAGGTAAGGCCCTGATTTGCCCTACAGAGGCAGAGTCATGCAGCAATTTCCATTAGGCCGTCACCTCTGCTCTACATAATTTTAACTGCACAACAGTTTTCTGCACACCTAGGAGGATCGCTTGGGCAACCTGTTGCTGGCAGGTAAACTGAGTACTCGCAGGCCCCACTGGGTCTGCTAAGCAACATCCAGGCCAGTAGCACTTTGGAGCCACTCTGTGTGTGCAGAATGTTGGGCAACGCACTGCACTATCTTTAGGGAGAGCTTTATTTCCCCAGCACTCCCACAGGATCACGAACACAGTTCTGTCACGTGCAACATGCCGTTGAATTCTTACGCATTGCCCTAGTCTGAGCTGCACTCAGAGAAACCCTCGGCTTCGCATTCCTTCTAGGACCTCCTGCCTGAAGTCACCCTGCCTCCTAGAGAAAGTCGGCTTGCATTCTTACTGCAATTTAAGTCCTGTTCTTCCTGTGGCACTGCAGGCTTTTGAATAGCCACAGGCCCAGAGGCGTAGCTACAACGATCCTTCGTTGAGGCAGTTCGTTTGATGCAGAACAACCTACTTTGAGAAGTTGATTCAGGGAAGAAAACACAGGGTAAACTGTGTCTCTTTTGACTTGTTAGAAACCACAGGGATGTATGCTGGGTGTGCCCTTCAAAATTGGGGCTTGCTGGAACTAGTCTTGCTTCCCGGTTTTAAGGCTGCAGTCATGCTGCTTTGAAGCTACCTGACAATCACTGCTGTTGACAGGCATGTAGCCCTTCTACACATGCTTCTGGGAAAAAAATGAGCTTCCTCTGTTTAAACCAGGTGCTTCCATGGCTGCGGTGGGGCTCAGCCTGCCATGGTCTAGAGCTATAGGGAAACTCAACGGGAGAACTTGCCTCCAAGTTAGGCCCTGAATAGCCGAGCAGAAAAGGAGGCATGCAGCTGTTTCCATGTTGTCTTAGTCACTTTTCTGCTTTATTTTGAAGGAAGTACCCTTTAGAGGACTCCTAGCCCCTCAGATGTGCATCATTTTCCCTCCAATGTTACTGCGTACCTCCAGACACCTGTGGGCTGGCTGAGCAATATCGAGGACAATTGGTCGGTCCCTCGGAGGACATCTGTGCGTGCAGAGTGACGGGCAACACACGGCAGGTTCCTTAAGAGGAGCTACATTTCCAGAGCCCTTGAAGAGCCTAAGGGCCACATGTCTGGGGAGTCCGACATGCCGTGGAAGCATTTGTCATGGCCCTGGTGTGAGCTGCCATGAAAAAACACTGTGCTTTGAATACTTCGAGGACGTAGTACCTGAGGTCACTCTGCTTGAAGAGAAAGTCAGCTTCCTACCATGCTGCATCACTAAAGGAACACTCAGCATGAGAACATATTGGGAGGTATGGCCCTGTTTTGCCATGCAGAAGCGGAGGCCTGCAGCACAGGCAAAGAGGCCGGGACCTCTGCTCTGCATATCTTTAACTGCAGCAGAGTCTTCTGGAAAGCTAGGAGGCTCTCATGAGCACCCTGTTCCCAGAAGGAACACTGAGTACCCACAGGACCCCGTGGGTCTGCTAATAAACATCCAGGCCAGTAGCCCTTTTGAGCCACTTTGTGTATGCCGCGTGAGGGAAATGCACTGCACCCTCTTTTGTAGCAGCTTAATATCCCCAGCACTCGCACACATTCAAGAACACCGTTCAAGCACGTCCCATGTGGCGTGGAAGTCTTACACATTGCCCTAGTCTGAGCTGCACTCAGAGAAACCCTCGGCTTCACATTCCATTTAGGACATCCTGCCTGAAGTCACCGTGCCTCCTAGAGAAAGTCAGCTTGCATTCTTACTGCAATTTAAGTCCTGTTCTTCCTGTGGCACTGCAGGCTTTTGAATAGCCACAGGCCCAGAGGCATAACTATGGTGTTCCTTGGTTGAGGCAGTTACTTTGATACAGAAAAGCCTACTTCAAGAAGTTGATTGAGGGAAGGAAACACAGGGTAACCTGTGTCTCTTTGGACTTGTTAGACACCACAAGGGTGTATGCTGAGGGTACACATGGAAACGAGGGCCTGCTGGAACTAGCCCTTCTTTCCCATTTTGAAGGCTGAATTCATACTGCCTTGCAGCTACCTGACATTCTCTGCTCCTGACAGGCCTGAGAACCCTGTAAAAATGCTGTGGGGAAAATTAAGAGTTTGCTCTGTCTAAACCAGGTGCTTCCATGGCCACAGTGGTGGTCCGCCTGACAAGCTCTAGAGCTAAAGGGAATCTCAACGTGAAAAGTTGCCTCCAGGTTAGGGCCTTAGTAGACGTGCAGAAAGGGAGGCATGCAGCAGTTTCCATGAGTTCTTAGTTGCTTATATGCTTTATTTTAAAGGAAGTACACATCTGAGGACTCCTAGGCCTCTCAGGGATGCATCATTTTCCCTCCCAGTTCACTGAGTACCTCCAGACACCTGTGGGCCGACTGAGCACCTTCGAGGCACATTGGTTGATTACCCGGAGGCCCTCTGTGTGTGCCCAGGGATGGGCAACACACTTTAAGTTCCTTGTGGAGAGCTATATTTCCAGAGTCTTCGAACGGCCTAAGGACAACATTGGTGGTGAACCCGAAGTGCCCAGGAAAACATTGTCATGGCATTTGTGTGAGATTCCATGAGAGAACACTGTGCTTGGAAAACTTCGAGGCCCTCGTACCTGAAGTCACTCTGCTCGAGGAGAAAGTCAGCATCCTGCCATGCTGCGTTGTTACCAGCACATCCAGCATGAACACATGCCTGGAGGTAAGGCCCTGAATTGCCATGCAGAAGCGGAGAAGTGCTGCATTTTCCATGAGGTGGTGGCCTCTGCTCTGTGTACCTTTAACGGTAGCTCAGTTTTCTAGACAGCTAGGAGGCTAGCGTGGGCACCCTTTTCCCAGCAGAAACACTGAGTACCCAGAGGCACATCTGGGTCTGCTATGGATCATCCAGGCTCGTAGCCCTTTAGAGACCATATGTGTATGCCAAGCGTAGGGCAATGCACTGCCCTCTCTTTTGGAACAGCTTGATTTCCCCAGCACTCGCACACGTTCAGGAACACCGTTCTAGCACATTCCACCTGGTGTGGAAGGCTTACGCATTGCCCTAGTATGAGCTGCACTCAGAGAAACCCTCGGGGTCGCATTCCATGTAGAACGTCCTGCCTGAAGTCACTGTGCCACCTAGAGAAAGTCGGCTTGCTTTCTTACTGCAATTTAAGTCCTGTTCTTCCATGTGGCACTGCAGACAGCCCCAGGCCCAGAGGAGCAGCTACGGCATTCCTTGGTTGAGACAGTTCACTTGATGCAGAACACCCTACTTCAAGAAGTTCATTCAGGGAAGGAAACACAGGGTAACCAAAGTCTCTTTGGACTTGTTAGAAACCACAGAGGTGTATGCTGAGTGTGTCTATGGAAACAGGGGCCTGCTGGAACTAGCCTTGCTTTCCCATTTTGAAGGCTGCATTCATGCTGCCTTGAAGCTACCTGACATTCCCTGCTCCAGACAGGCCTGTAAACCCTCTAAGAATGTTTCTGGGCATAAAATGACTTTGCTCTGTCTAAACCAGGTGCTTCCATGGCCGCGGTGGTGGTCAGCCTGACAAGCTCTAGAGCTAAAGAGAAACTAAATGTGAGAACTTGACTCCAGTTTAGGTCCTGAGTAGCCGGGAAGAAAGGGAGGCATACAGCTGTTTAAATGATTTCTTAGTCGCTTATCTGCTTATTATAAAGGAAGTACCACTTTGAAGACTCCTAGGCCTCTCAGGAGTGCATCAATTTCCCTCCAAGTACACTGAGTACCTCCAGACCCCTGTGGGCACGCTGAGCAACTTCGAGGCCCATTGGTTGATCCCTCGGAGACCCCATGTGTGTGCCAAGTGAGGCGCAACAAACTGTAAGTTCCTTGAGGAGAGCTATATATCCAGAGCCCTCGAACGGCCTCAAGACAACATTGCTGCTGAGACCGAAGTGCCCAGGAAGACTCTGTCATGGCCCTTGTGTGAGCTGCCATGGGAGAACACTGATTGGAATACTTCAAGGCCCCGGTACCTGAAGTCACATTGCTCAAGGAGAAAGTCAGCATCTTAGCATGCTGTGTCGCTACCAGCACACCCAGCATGAACCCATGCCTGGAAGTAAGGCCCTGATTTGCAGTGCAGAAACGGAGGCATGCTGCAGCTTCCAGGAGGCGGTGGACTCTGCTCTGCATACCTTTAATGGCAGCACAGCTTTCTGGACACCTGGGAGGCTACCCGGGGCACCCTGCTCCCGGCAGGAACATTGAGTACCTCCAGGTGTACCTGGGTCTGCTAAGCAACATCCAGGTCCGTAGCCCTTTAGAGCCCCTCTGTGCAGGCCGAGTATAGGGAAATGCACTGCCCTCTCCTTTGGAGCAGCTTAGTTTCCTCCGCACACACACACGTTCACAAAAACTGTTGTGGCACGTCCGACATTGCACGGAGGTCGTATGCATTGCCCCAATCGGAGCTGCACTCAGAGAAACCCTCATCTTCGCGTTGCATCCAGGACCTCCTGACTGAAGTCACCGGGCCTCCTAGAGGACGGTGGCTTGGGTTCTTACTGCACTTTATGTCCTGTTCCTTCTGTGGCACGGCGGGCAACCCCAGGCCCAGAGGAGAAGCTACGGCATTCCTTGGTTGAGACAGTTTCCTGGATGCGGGACTCCCTACTTCGATAAGTTGATTCAGGGAAGGAAACGCAGGGTAATCGGTGTCTCTTGGGACTCGTTAGAAACCACAGGGATGTACGCTGAGTGTGTCCATGAAAACGGGGGCCAGCTAGAACTAGCCCTGCTTTCCCATTTTGAGGGCTGCATTCATGCCTGCCTTGAAGCTACCTGACAATCCCGGCTACCGACATGCCAGTGAGCCCAGGAAGAATGCTTCGGGGAAAATTATGAGTTTGCTCTCTCTAAACCAGGGGCTTCCGTGGCCGCGGTGGTGGTCCGCATGACAGGCTCTAGAGCAAAATGGAACCTCGACGTGAGAACTCGCCTCCAGGTTAGGCCCTGAGTAGCCGTGCAGAAAGGGAGGCATGCAGCTGTTACCATGAGTTCTCAGTCACTTATGTGCTTTATTTTAAAGGAAGTAGACGTCCGGGGACTCCTAGACCCCACGGGTGTGCATCGTTTTCCCTCCGAGGTCACTGAGTGCCTCCAGACACCTGTGGGCCGGCTGAGCAATGTAGAGGTCCATTGACTGATCCCCCGTAGGACCTATGGGCGTGCCGAATGCTGGGCCGCAACACACTGAGCATTCCTTGAGGAGCGCTACATCTCCAGAGCCCTCGAATGCCCTCAGGACAACATGGCTGGTGAGTGCGAAGTGCCCAGGAAGACTATGTCATGGCCCTTGTGTGAGCTATCATGAGAGAACACTGTGCTTGGAACACTGCGAGGCCCACATTCGTACCTGAAGTCACTCTGCTCGAGGAGAAAGTCAGCCCCTTAGCACGCTGTGTCGCTACCGGCACACCCAGCATGAACCCATGCCTGGAAGTAAGGTCCTGATTCGCCGTGTAGAAGCGGAGGCATGCTGCAGCTTCCAGGAGGCAGTGGCCTCTGCTCCGCATGCCTTTAACGGCAGCACAGCTTTCTGGACACCTGGGAGTCTAGCCGGGGCACCCTGCTCCCGGCAGGAACACTGAGTACCCCCAGGTGCACCTGGGTCTGCTAAGCAACATCCAGGCCCGTAGCCCTTCAGAGCCCCTCTGTGCAGGCCGAGTGTAGGGAAACGCACTGCCCTCTCCTTTGGAGCACCTTAGTTTCCTCCACACTCGCACACGTTCACGAACACCGTTCTGGCACGTCCCACGTAGCGCGGAGGTCTTACGCGTTGCCCTAATCAGAGCTGCCCTCAGAGGAGCCCTCGTCTTTGCGTTCCATCCAGGACCGCCTGACTGAAGTCACTGTGCCTCCTAGAGGACGGTGGCTCGGGTTCTTACTGCAATTTACGTCCTGTTCCTTCTGTGGCACTGCAGGCAGCCCCAGGCCCAGAGGAGCAGATACGGCGTATTTTGGTTGAGACAGTTGGCTGGATGCGGGACTCCCTACTTCGATAAGTTGATTCAGGGAAGGAAACGCAGGGTAACCGGTGTCTCTTGGGACTCGTTAGAAGCCACAGGGATGTACGCTGAGTGTGCCCATGACAACGGGGGCCTGCAGGAACTAGCCCTGCTTTCCCATTTTGAGGGCTGCATTCATGCCTACCTTGAAGCTACCTGACATTCCCGGCTCCCGACAGGCCAGTTACCCCTGGAAGAATGCTTCCGGGAAAATTATGAGTTTGCTCTCTCTAAACCAGTGGCTTCCTTGGCTGCAGTGGCAGTCCGCATGACAGGCACTAGAGCGAAAGGGAACCTCGACGTGAGAATTCGACTCCAGGTTAGGCCATGAGTAGACGTGCAAGAAGGGACGCATGCAGCTGTTTCCATGGGTTCTCAGTCGCTTATGTGCCTTATTTTAAAGGAAGTACACGTCCGGGGACTCCTAGGTCCCATGGGTGTGCATTGTTTCCCCTCCGAGGTCACTGAGTGCCTCCAGACACCTGTGGGCCGGCGGAGCAACGTCGAGGTCCATTGGTTGATCCCCCGGAGGACCTCTGTGCCTGCCGAGTGCTGGGCAGCAACACACTGTGCGTTCCTTGAGGAGCGCTACGTCTCCAGAGCCTCGAACGCCCTCAGGGCAACATGGCTGGTGAGTACGAAGTGCCCAGGAAGACTCTTTCATGGCCCTTGTGTGAGCTGCCATGAGAGAACACTGTGCTTGGAACACTGCGAGGCCCACCCTCGTACCTGAAGTTACTCTGCTCGAGGAGAAAGTCAGCACCGTAACACGCTGTGTCACTACCGGCACACCCAGCATGAGCCCAGGCCTGGAAGTAAGGCCCTGATTTCCTGTGCAGAAGCGGAGGCATGCTGCAGCTTCTAGGAGGTGGTGGCCTCTGCTCTGCATACCTTGAATGGCAGCACAGCATTCTGGACACCTGGGTGGCTAGACGGGGCACCCTACTCCAGGCAGGAGCACTGAGTACCCCCAGTGCACCTGAGTCTGCTAAGCAACATCCAGGCCCGTAGCCCTTTAGAGGACCTCTGTGCACGCCGAGTGTAGGGAAACGAACTGCCCTCTCCTTTGGAGCAGCTTAGTTTCCTCCGCACCCGCACACGTTCGTGAACACCGTTCTGGCACGTCCCACGTGGTGAGGAGGTCTTACGCGGTGCCCTAATCGGAGCTGCCCTCAGAGGAGCCCTCGTCTTCGCGTTCCAACCAGGACCTCCTGACTGAAGTCACCGTGCCTCCTAGAGGACGGCGGCTTGGGTTCTTACTGCACTTTAAGTCCTGTTCCTTCTGTGGCACTGCAGGCAGACCCAGGCCCAGAGGAGCAGCTCCGGCATTCCACGGTTGAGACAGTTCACTGGATGAGGGACACCCTACTTCGATACGTTTTTTCAGGGAAGGAAACGCAGGGTAACCGGTGTCTCTTGGCACTCATTAGAAGCCTCAGGGATGTACGCTGAGTGTGCCCATGAAAACGGGGGCCTGCTAGAACTAGCCCTGCTTTCCCATTTTGAGGGGGGCATTCATGCCTGCCATGAAGCTACCTGACATTCCCAGCTCCCGACAGACCACTGAGCCCTGGAAGAATGCTTCGGGGAAAATTATGAGTTTGCTCTCTCTAAACCAGGGGCTTCCGTGGCCGCGGCAGCGGTCCGCATGACAGGCTCTAGAACGAAAGGGAACCTTGACGGGAGACTCGCCTCCAGTTTAGACCCTGAGTAGCCGAGCAGAAAGGGAGGCATGCAGCTGTTTCCACGAGTTCTCAGTCGCTTATGTGCTTTATTTTAAAGGAAATACGCGTCCGGGGACTCCTAGGCCCCACGGGTGTGCATCGTTTTTCCTCCGAGGTCACTGAGTGCCTCCAGACACCTGTGGGCTGGTGAAGCAACGTCGAGGTCCATTGGTTGATCCCCCAGAGGACATCTGTGCCTGCCGAGTGCTAGGCAGCAACACACTGCGTGTTCCTTGAGGAGTGCTACATATCCAGAGCCCTCGAACGCCCTCGGGCCAACATGGCTGGTGAGTGCGAAGTGCCCAGGAAGACTCTGTCATGGCCCTTGTGTGAGCTGCCATGAGAGTACACTGCGCTTGGAACACTGCGAGGCCCGCCCTCGTACCTGAAGTCACTCTGCTCGAGGAGAAAGTCTGAATCTTAGCATGCTGTGTCACTACCGGCACACCGAGCATGAACCCATGCCTGGAAGTAAGGCCCTGATTCGCCGTGCAGAAGTGGAGGCGTGCTGCAGCTTCCAGGAGGTGGTGACCTCTGCTCTGCATGCCTTTAACGGCAGCACAGCTTTCTGGACACCTGGGAGGCTAGCCGGGGCACCCTGCTCCCGGCAGGAACACTGAGTACCCCCAGGTGCACCTGGGTCTGCTAAGCAACATCCAGGACCGTAGCCCTTCAGAGCCCCCTGTGTTCAGGCTGAGCATAGGGAAACGCACTGCCCTCTCCTTCGGAGCAGCTTAGTTTCCTCCGCACTCACACACGTTCGCGAACACCGTTCTGGCACGTCCCACGTGGCGCGGAGGTCTTACGTGGTGCCCTAATCGGAGCTGCCCTCAGAGGAGCCCTCGTCTTCGTGTTCCATCCAGGACCTCCTGACTGAAGTCACCGTGCTTCCTAGAGGACGGCGGCTTGGGTTCATACTGCACTTTAAGTCCTGTTCCTTCTGTAGCACTGCAGGCGGCCCCAGGCCCAGAGGTGCAGCTACGGCCTTCCTCGGTTGAGACAGTTCGCTGGATGCGGGACTCCCTACTTCGATAAGTTGATTCAGGGAAGGAAACGCAGGGTAACCGGTGTCTCTTGGGAATCGTTAGAAGCCACAGGGATGTACGCTGAGTGTGCCCATGAAAACGGGGGCCTGCTGGAACTAGCCCTGCTTTCCCATTTTGAGGGCGGCATTCATGCCTGCCTTGAAGCTACCCGACATTCCCGGCTCACGACCGGCCAGTGAGCCCTGGAGGAATGCTTCGGGGAACATTATGATTTTGCTCTCTCTAAATCAGAGGCTTCCGTGGCCGTGGCGGCGATCCGCATGACAGGCTGTAGAGTGAAAAGGAACCGCGACGTGAGAACTTGTCTCCAGGTTAGGCCCTGAGTAGCCGTGCAGAAAGGGAGGCATGTAGCTGTTTCCATGAGTTCTTAGTGGCTTATGTGCTTTAATTTACAGGAAGTAGACTTTTGAGTACTCCTAGGCCTCTCGGGTATGCATCATTTTCCCTCCAATTTCACTGACTACCTCCGGCTAGCTCAACCTGGGCTGGCTGAGCAACTTCAAGGCCCATCGGTTGATCCCTCGGAGGCCCTCTGTGCGTTTCCAGTGATGGGCAACACCCTGTACCTTCCTTGAGGAGACCTACATTTTCAGAGTCCTCGAATGGCCTCAGGACAACATTGCTGGTGAGTCCCAAGTGCCCAGGAAGACTTCGTCATGGCCCTTGTGTGAGCTGCCATGAGAAAACACTGTGCTTTGAATACTTGGAGGACCTCGTACCTGTAGTCACTCTATCCGAGGATAAACTCAGCCTCTTAGCATGCTGTGTCGCTACCGGCACACCTGGCATGAGCACATGCCTGGAAGTTAGGCCCCGATTGGCCACGCAGAAGCAGCGGTGTGCTGCAGTTTCCATGAGGCGGTGGCCTCTGCTTTGCATATCTTTAACTGCAGCACCGTTTTCTGGACACCTTGGAAGCTAGCGTGGGCACCCTGTTCCCGACGGGAACACTGAGTACCCCCAGGCCCACCTGGGTCTGCTAAGCAACATCCAGGCCCGTAGCCCTTTAGAGCTCCTCTGTGTATGCCGAGCATAGGGAAATGCACCACACTCCTTTTTGGAGCAGCTTAATTTCACCAGCACTTGCACACGCTCAGGAACTCTGTTCTAGCACATCCCACATGGCGTTGAAGTCTTACGCAATGCCCTAGTCCGAGCTGCACTCAGAGAAACCCTCGGCGTCGCATTCCATCTGGGACCTCCCGCCTGAAGTCACCGTGCCTCCTCGAGAAAGTTGGCTTGCGTTCTTACTGCAATTTAAGTCCTCTTCTTCCTGTGGCGCTGCAGGCTTTTGAATAGCCACAGGCCCAGAGGAGCAGCTACGCCGTTCCTTGGTTGAGGCAGTTCGCTTGATGCAGAACACCCTACTTCGAGAAGTTGATTCAGGGTAGGAAACACAGGGTAACCTGTGTCTCTTTGGACTTGTTAGATACCGCAGGGGTGTATGCTGAGGGTGCCCATGGAAACGGGGGCCTGCTGGAACTACCCTTGCTTTCCCATTTTGAAGGCTGCATTCATGCTGCCTTGAAGCTGCATGACGTTCCCTGCTGTTGACAGGCCTGTTAAACCCTGTAGGAATGCTTCTTGGAAAAAAATGAGTTTGTTCTGTCTAAACCAGGTGCCTCCGTGGCCGCAGCGGTGGTCTGCCTGACAAGCTCTAGAGCTAAAAGGATACTCAACGTGGGAACTTGCCTCCATTTTAGGTCCCGAGTAGCCAGGCAGAAAGGGAGGCATACAGCTGTTTCCATGAGTTCTTAGTCGCTGTTCTGCTTTATTTTCAAGGAAGTACCCCTTTGAAGACTCCTAGGCCTCTCGGGAGTGCATCATTGTCCCTCCAAAGTCACTGAGTACCTCCGGAACCCTGTGGGCCAGCTTAGCAACACCGAGGCCGGTTGGTCTGTCCGGTGGAGGCCCTCTGAGTGTGCCGAGTGACGGGCAACACACTGCACGTTCCTTGAGGAGAACTACATTTCCAGAGTCCTCGAACAGCCGCAGGACCTCATTTCTGGTGAGTCCGAAGTGCCCAGGAAGTCTTTGTCATGGCCCTTGTGTGAGCTGCCATGAGAAAACACTCTGCATTGAATACTTCAAGAACCTCGTACCTAAAGTCACTCTGCTCGAGGAGAAAGTCAGCATCTTACCATGCTGTGTCGCTAAAGGGGCACCCAGCATGAACACGTGACTGGAGGTAAGGCCCTGATTGGCCGCACAGAAGTGGAGGCATGCAGCAGTTTCCATGAGGCCGTGGCCTCTGCTCTGCATATCTTTAACTGCAGCACAGTTTGCCGGACACCTAGGAGGCTCGCGTGGGCACCCTGTTCCCGGCAGGGACACTGAGTACCCCCCAGGCCCACCTGGGTCTGCTAAGCAACATCCAGGCCCGGAGCCCTTTAGAGCCCCTCTGTGTATGCCGAGTGTAGGGAAACGCACCGCACTCTCTTTTGGAGCAGCCTAATTTCCCCAGCACTCGCACACGCTCAGGAACACTGTTCTAGCACATCCCACATGGCGTCGAAGTCTTACGCAATGCCCTAGTCTGAGCTGCACTCAGAAAAACCCTCGGCGTCGCATTCCGTCTGGGACCTCCCGCCTGAAGTAACCGTGCCTCCTCGAGGAAGTTGGCTTGCGTTCTTACTGCAATTTAAGTCCTCTTCTTCCAGTGGCGCTGCAGGCTTTTGAATAGCCACAGGCCCAGAGGAGCAGCTATGCCGATCTTTGGTTGAGGCAGTTCGCTTGATGCAGAACTCCCTACTTCGAGAAGTTGATTCAGGGTAGGAAACACAGGGTAACCTGTGTCTCTTTGGACTTGTTAGATAGCACAGGGGTGTATGCTGAGGGTGCCCATGGAAACGGGGGCCTGCTGGAAATAGACTTGCTTTCCCACTTTGAAGGCCGCATTCACGCTGCCTTGCAGCTACTTGACATTCCCTGCTCCTGACAGGCCTGGAAACCCTGTAAGAAGGCTGCGGGGAAAATTGTGAGTTTGCTCTGTCTGAACCAGGGGCTTCCATGGCCGCGGTGGTGGTCCGCATGACAGGCTCTAGAGCGAAAGGGAACCTCGACGTGAGAACTCGCCTCCAGGTTAGGCCCTGAGTAGCCGTGCAGAAAGGGAGGCATGCAGCTGATTCCATGAGTTCTCAGTCGCTTATGTGCTTTATTTTAAAGGAAGTACGCGTCCGGGGACTCCTAGGCCCCACGGGTGTGCATCGTTTTCCCTCCGAGGTCACTGAGTGCCTCCAGACACCTGTGGGCCGGCGGAGCAACGTCGAGGTCCATTGGTTGATCCCCCGGAGGACCTCTGTGCCTGCCGAGTGCTGGGCAGCAACACACTGCGCGTTCCTTGAGGAGCGCTACATCTCCAGAGCCCTCGAACGCCCTCGGGACAACATGGCTGGTGAGTGCGAAGTGCCCAGGAAGACTCTGTCATGGCCCTTGTGTGAGCTGCCATGAGAGAACACTGTGCTTGGAACACTGCGAGGCCCGCCCTCGCACCTGAAGTCACTCTGCTCGAGGAGAAAGTCAGCATCTTAGCATGCTGTGTCGCTACCGGCACACCCAGCATGAACCCATGCCTGGAAGGAAGGCCCTGATTCGCCGTGCAGAAGCAGAGGCGTGCTGCAGCTTCCAGGAGGCGGTGGCCTCTGCTCTGCATGCCTTTAACGGCAGCACAGCTTTCTGGACACCTGGGAGGCTAGCCGGGGCACCCTGCTCCCGGCTGGAACACTGAGTACCCCCATGTGCACCTGGGTCTGCTAAGCAACATCCAGGCCCGTAGCCCTTCAGAGCCCCCTGTGTGCAGGCCGAGCGTAGGGAAACGCACTGCCCTCTCCTTCGGAGCAGCTTAGTTTCCTCCGCACTCGCACACGTTCGCGAACACCGTTCTGGCACGTCCCACGTGGCGCGGAGGTCTTACGCGGTGCCCTAGTAGGAGCTGCCCTCAGAGGAGCCCTCGTCTTCGTCTTCCATCCAGGACCTCCTGACTGAAGTCACCGTGCCTCCTAGAGGATGGCGGCTTGGGTTCTTACTGCACTTTAAGTCCTGTTCCTTCTGCGGCACTGCAGGCAGCCCCAGGCCCAGAGGAGCAGCTACGGCGTTCCTCGGTTGAGACAGTTCGCCGGATGCGGGACTCCCTACTTTGATACGTTGATTCAGGGAAGGAAACGCAGGGTAACCGGTGTCTCTTGGGGCTCGTTAGAAGCCACAGGGATGTACGCCGAGTGTGCCCATGAAAACGGGGGCCTGCTGGAACTAGCCCTGCTTTCCCATTTTGAGGGCGGCATTCATGCCTGCCTTGAAGCTACCTGACCTTCCCAGCTCCCGACAGGCCAGTGAGCCCTGGAAGAATGCTTCGGGGAAAACACTGTGCTTTGACTACTTTGAGGACCTCGGACCTGTAGTCACTCTACCCGTGGAGAAACTCAGCCTCTTAGCATGCTGTGTTGCTACCGGCACTCCCAGCATGAACACATGCCTGGAAGTAAGGCTCTGATTGGCCGCGCAGAAGCGGAGGCGTGCTGCAGTTTCCATGAGGCGGTGGCCTCTGCTCTGGTTATCTTTAACTGCAGCACAGTTTGCCGGACACCTAGGAGGCTCACGTGGGCACCCTGTTTCCGGCAGGGACACTGAGTACCCCCAGGCCCACCTGGGTCTGCTAAGCAACATCCAGGCCCGGAGCCCTTTAGAGCCCCTCTGTGTATGCCGAGTGTAGGGAAACGCACCGCACTCTTTTGGAGCAGCCTAATTTCCCCAGCACTCGCACACGCTCAGGAACACTGTTCTAGCACATCCCACATGGCGTCCAAGTCTTACGCAATGCCCTAGTCCGAGCTGCACTCAGAGAAACCCTCGGCGTCGCATTCCGTCTGGGACCTCCTGCCTGAAGTCACCGTGCCTCCTCGAGAAAGTTGGCTTGCGTTCTTACTGCAATTTAAGTCCTCTTCTTCCAGTGGCTCTGCAGGCTTTTGAATAGCCACAGGCCCAGAGGAGCAGCTACGCCATTCCTTGGTTGAGGCAGTTCGCTTGATGCAGAACTCCCTACTTCGAGAAGTTGATTCAGGGTAGGAAACACAGGGTAACCTGTGTCTCTTTGGACTTGTTAGATACCACAGGGGTGTATGCTGAGGGTGCCCATGGAAACGGGGGCCTGCTGGAAATAGACTTGCTTTCCCACTTTGAAGGCCGCATTCACGCTGCCTTGCAGCTACTTGACATTCCCTGCTCCTGACAGGCCTGGAAACCCTGTAAGAAGGCTGTGGGGAAAATTATGAGTTTGCTCTGTCTGAACCAGGTGCTTCCATGGCCGTGGTGGTGGTCTGCCTGACAAGCTCTAGAGCTAAAGGGAATCCCAACGTGAGAACTTGCCTCCAGGTTAGGCCCTGAGTAGCCGTGCAGAAACGGAGGCATGTAGCTGTTTCCAGGAGTTCTTAGTGGCTTATGTGCTTTAATTTACAGGAAGTAGACTTTTGAGTACTCCTAGGCCTCTCGGGTATGCATCATTTTCCCTCCAATTTCACTGACTACCTCCGGCTAGCTCAACCTGGGCTGGCTGAGCAACTTCAAGGCCCATCGGTTGATCCCTCGGAGGCCCTCTGTGCGTTTCCAGTGATGGGCAACACCCTGTACCTTCCTTGAGGAGACCTACATTTCCAGAGTCCTCGAATGGCCTCAGGACAACATTGCTGGTGAGTCCCAAGTGCCCAGGAAGACTTCGTCATGGCCCTTGTGTGAGCTGCCATGAGAAAACACTGTGCTTTGAATACTTGGAGGACCTCGTACCTGTAGTCACTCTATCCGAGGATAAACTCAGCCTCTTAGCATGCTGTGTCACTACCGGCACACCTGGCATGAGCACATGCCTGGAAGTTAGGCCCCGATTGGCCACGCAGAAGCAGTGGTGTGCTGCAGTTTCCATGAGGCGGTGGCCTCTGCTTTGCATATCTTTAACTGCAGCACCATTTTCTGGACACCTTGGAATCTAGCGTGGGCACCCTGTTCCCGACGGGAACACTGAGTACCCCCAGGCCCACCTGGGTCTGCTAAGCAACATCCAGGCCCATAGCCCTTTAGAGCTCCTCTGTGTATGCCAAGCATAGGGAAACGCACCACACTCCTTTTTGGAGCAGCTTAATTTCACCAGCACTCGCACACGCTCAGGAACACTGTTCTAGCACATCCCACATGGTGTCGAAGTCTTACGCAATGCCCTAGTCCGAGCTGCACTCAGAGAAACCCTCGGCGTCGCATTCCACCTGGGACCTCCCGCCTGAAGTCACCGTGCCTCCTCGAGAAAGTTGGCTTGCGTTCTTACTGCAATTTAAGTCCTCTTCTTCCTGTGGCGCTGCAGGCTTTTGAATAGCCACAGGCCCAGAGGAGCAGCTACGCCGTTCCTTGGTTGAGGCAGTTCGCTTGATGCAGAACACCCTACTTCGAGAAGTTGATTCAGGGTAGGAAACACAGGGTAACCTGTGTCTCTTTGGACTTGTTAGAAACCGCAGGGGTGTATGCTGAGGGTGCCCATGGAAACGGGGGCCTGCTGGAACTACCCTTGCTTTCCCATTTTGAAGGCTGCATTCATGCTGCCTTGAAGCTGCATGACGTTCCCTGCTGTTGACAGGCCTGTTAAACCCTGTAGGAATGCTTCTTGGAAAAAAATGAGTTTGTTCTGTCTAAACCAGGTGCCTCCGTGGCCGCGGCGGTGGTCTGCCTGACAAGCTCTAGAGCTAAAAGGATACTCAACGTGGGAACTTGCCTCCATTTTAGGTCCCGAGTAGCCGGGCAGAAAGGGAGGCATACAGCTGTTTCCATGAGTTCTTAGTCGCTGTTCTGCTTTATTTTCAAGGAAGTACCCCTTTGAAGACTCCTAGGCCTCTCGGGAGTGCATCATTGTCCCTCCAAAGTCACTGAGTACCTCCGGAACCCTGTGGGCTGGCTTAGCAACATCGAGGCCGGTTGGTCTGTCCGGTGGAGGCCCTCTGAGTGTGCCGAGTGACGGGCAACACACTGCACGTTCCTTGAGGAGAACTACATTTCCAGAGTCCTCGAACAGCCGCAGGACCTCATTTCTGGTGAGTCCGAAGTGCCCAGGAAGTCTTTGTCATGGCCCTTGTGTGAGCTGCCATGAGAAAACACTCTGCATTGAATACTTTGAGAACCTCGTACCTAAAGTCACTCTGCTCGAGGAGAAAGTCAGCATCTTACCATGCTGTGTCGCTAAAGGGGCACCCAGCAAGAACACGTGACTGGAGGTAAGGCCCTGATTGGCCGCACAGAAGTGGAGGCATGCAGCAGTTTCCATGAGGCCGTGGCCTCTGCTCTGCATATCTTTAATTGCAGCACAGTTTGCCGGACACCTAGGAGGCTCGCGTGGGCACCCAGTTCCCGGTAGGGACACTGAGTACCCCCAGGCCCACCTGGCTCTCCTAAGCAACCTCCAGACCCGGAGCCCTTTAGAGCCCCTCTGTGTATGCCGAGTGTAGGGAAACGCACCGCACTCTCTTTTGGAGCAGCCTAATTTCCCCAGCACTCGCACACGCTCAGGAACACTGTTCTAGCACATCCCACATGGCGTCGAAGTCTTACGCAATGCCCTAGTCCGAGCTGCACTCAGAGAAACCCTCGGCGTCGCATTCCACCTGGGACCTCCCGCCAGAAGTCACCGTGCCTCCTCGAGAAAGTTGGCTTGCGTTCTTACTGCAATTTAAGTCCTCTTCTTCCTGTGGCGCTGCAGGCTTTTGAATAGCCACAGGCCCAGAGGAGCAGCTACGCCGTTCCTTGGTTGAGGCAGTTCGTTTGATGCAGAACACCCTACTTCGAGAATTTGATTCAGGGTAGGAAACACAGGGTAACCTGTGTCTCTTTGGACTTGCTAGATACCACAGGGGTTTATGCTGAGGGTGCCCATGGAAACGGGGGCCTGCTGGAAATAGACTTGCTTTCCCACTTTGAAGGCCGCATTCACGCTGCCTTGCAGCTACTTGACATTCCCTGCTCCTGACAGGCCTGGAAACCCTGTAAGAAGGCTGCGGGGAAAATTGTGAGTTTGCTCTGTCTGAACCAGGTGCTTCCATGGCCGCGGTGGTGGTCCGCATGACAGGCTCTAGAGCGAAAGGGAACCTCGACGTGAGAACTCGCCTCCAGGTTAGGCCCTGAGTAGCCGTGCAGAAAGGGAGGCATGCAGCTGATTCCATGAGTTCTCAGTCGCTTATGTGCTTTATTTTAAAGGAAGTACGTGTCCGAGGACTCCTAGGCCCCACGGGTGTGCATCGTTTTCCCTCCGAGGTCACTGAGTGCCTCCAGACACCTGTGGGCCGGCGGAGCAACGTCGAGGTCCATTGGTTGATCCCCCGGAGGACCTCTGTGCCTGCCGAGTGCTGGGCAGCAACACACTGCGCGTTCCTTGAGGAGCGCTACATCTCCAGAGCCCTCGAACGCCCTCGGGACAACATGGCTGGTGAGTGCGAAGTGCCCAGGAAGACTCTGTCATGGCCCTTGTGTGAGCTGCCATGAGAGAACACTGTGCTTGGAACACTGCGAGGCCCGCCCTCGCACCTGAAGTCACTCTGCTCGAGGAGAAAGTCAGCATCTTAGCTGTGTCGCTACCGGCACACCCAGCATGAACCCATGCCTGGAAGGAAGGCCCTGATTCGCCGTGCAGAAGCGGAGGCGTGCTGCAGCTTCCAGGAGGCAGTGGCCTCTGCTCTGCATGCCTTTAACGGCAGCACAGCTTTCTGGACACCTGGGAGGCTAGCCGGGGCACCCTGCTCCCGGCTGGAACACTGAGTACCCCCATGTGCACCTGGGTCTGCTAAGCAACATCGAGGCCCATAGCCCTTCAGAGCCCCCTGTGTGCAGGCCGAGCGTAGGGAAACGCACTGCCCTCTCCTTCGGAGCAGCTTAGTTTCCTCCGCACTCGCACACGTTCGCGAACACCGTTCTGGCACGTCCCACGTGGCGCGGAGGTCTTACGCGGTGCCCTAGTAGGAGCTGCCCTCAGAGGAGCCCTCGTCTTCGTCTTCCATCCAGGACCTCCTGACTGAAGTCACCGTGCCTCCTAGAGGATGGCGGCTTGGGTTCTTACTGCACTTTAAGTCCTGTTCCTTCTGCGGCACTGCAGGCAGCCCCAGGCCCAGAGGAGCAGCTACGGCGTTCCTCGGTTGAGACAGTTCGCCGGATGCGGGACTCCCTACTTCGATAAGTTGATTCAGGGAAGGAAACGCAGGGTAACCGGTGTCTCTTGGGGCTCGTTAGAAGCCACAGGGATGTACGCCGAGTGTGCCCATGAAAACGGGGGCCTGCTGGAACTAGCCCTGCTTTCCCATTTTGAGGGCGGCATTCATGCCTGCCTTGAAGCTACCTGACCTTCCCAGCTCCCGACAGGCCAGTGAGCCCTGGAAGAATGCTTCGGGGAAAACACTGTGCTTTGACTACTTTGAGGACCTCGGACCTGTAGTCACTCTACCCGTGGAGAAACTCAGCCTCTTAGCATGCTGTGTTGCTACCGGCACTCCCAGCATGAACACATGCCTGGAAGTAAGGCTCTGATTGGCCGCGCAGAAGCGGAGGCGTGCTGCAGTTTCCATGAGGCGGTGGCCTCTGCTCTGGTTATCTTTAACTGCAGCACAGTTTGCCGGACACCTAGGAGGCTCACGTGGGCACCCTGTTTCCGGCAGGGACACTGAGTACCCCCAGGCCCACCTGGGTCTGCTAAGCAACATCCAGGCCCGGAGCCCTTTAGAGCCCCTCTGTGTATGCCGAGTGTAGGGAAACGCACCGCACTCTTTTGGAGCAGCCTAATTTCCCCAGCACTCGCACACGCTCAGGAACACTGTTCTAGCACATCCCACATGGCGTCCAAGTCTTACGCAATGCCCTAGTCCGAGCTGCACTCAGAGAAACCCTCGGCGTCGCATTCCGTCTGGGACCTCCTGCCTGAAGTCACCGTGCCTCCTCGAGAAAGTTGGCTTGCGTTCTTACTGCAATTTAAGTCCTCTTCTTCCAGTGGCTCTGCAGGCTTTTGAATAGCCACAGGCCCAGAGGAGCAGCTACGCCGTTCCTTGGTTGAGGCAGTTCGCTTGATGCAGAACTCCCTACTTCGAGAAGTTGATTCAGGGTAGGAAACACAGGGTAACCTGTGTCTCTTTGGACTTGTTAGATAGCACAGGGGTGTATGCTGAGGGTGCCCATGGAAACGGGGGCCTGCTGGAAATAGACTTGCTTTCCCACTTTGAAGGCCGCATTCACGCTGCCTTGCAGCTACTTGACATTCCCTGCTCCTGACAGGCCTGGAAACCCTTTAAGAAGGCTGCGG
Source organism: Pseudorca crassidens (assembly GCF_039906515.1). Classification (NCBI taxonomy): domain Eukaryota; kingdom Metazoa; phylum Chordata; class Mammalia; order Artiodactyla; family Delphinidae; genus Pseudorca; species Pseudorca crassidens. The sequence goes on along the minus strand of NC_090308.1, from coordinate 91,794,572 downwards.
GGAAAATTATGAGTTTGCTCTGTCTGAACCAGGTGCTTCCATGGCCGCGGTGGTGGTCCGCCTGACAAGCTCTAGAGCTAAAGGGAATCCCAACGTGAGAACTTGCCTCCAGGTTAGGCCCTGAGTAGCCGTGCAGAAAGGGAGGCATGTAGCTGTTTCCAGGAGTTCTTAGTGGCTTATGTGCTTTAATTTACAGGAAGTAGACTTTTGAGTACTCCTAGGCCTCTCGGGTATGCATCATTTTCCCTCCAATTTCACTGACTACCTCCGGCTAGCTCAACCTGGGCTGGCTGAGCAACTTCAAGGCCCATCGGTTGATCCCTCGGAGGCCCTCTGTGCGTTTCCAGTGATGGGCAACACCCTGTACCTTCCTTGAGGAGACCTACATTTCCAGAGTCCTCGAATGGCCTCAGGACAACATTGCTGGTGAGTCCCAAGTGCCCAGAAAGACTTCGTCATGGCCCTTGTGTGAGCTGCCATGAGAAAACACTGTGCTTTGAATACTTGGAGGACCTCGTACCTGTAGTCACTCTATCCGAGGATAAACTCAGCCTCTTAGCATGCTGTGTCGCTACCGGCACACCTGGCATGAGCACATGCCTGGAAGTTAGGCCCTGATTGGCCACGCAGAAGCAGTGGTGTGCTGCAGTTTCCATGAGGCGGTGGCCTCTGCTTTGCATATCTTTAACTGCAGCACCGTTTTCTGGACACCTTGGAATCTAGCGTGGGCACCCTGTTCCCGACGGGAACACTGAGTACCCCCAGGCCCACCTGGGTCTGCTAAGCAACATCCAGGCCCATAGCCCTTTAGAGCTCCTCTGTGTATGCCAAGCATAGGGAAACGCACCACACTCCTTTTTGGAGCAGCTTAATTTCACCAGCACTCGCACACGCTCAGGAACACTGTTCTAGCACATCCCACATGGTGTCGAAGTCTTACGCAATGCCCTAGTCCGAGCTGCACTCAGAGAAACCCTCGGCGTCGCATTCCACCTGGGACCTCCCGCCTGAAGTCACCGTGCCTCCTCGAGAAAGTTGGCTTGCGTTCTTACTGCAATTTAAGTCCTCTTCTTCCTGTGGCACTGCAGGCTTTTGAATAGCCACAGGCCCAGAGGAGCAGCTATGCCGTTCCTTGGTTGAGGCAGTTCGCTTGATGCAGAACACCCTACTTCGAGAAGTTGATTCAGGGTAGGAAACACAGGGTAACCTGTGTCTCTTTGGACTTGTTAGAAACCGCAGGGGTGTATGCTGAGGGTGCCCATGGAAACGGGGGCCTGCTGGAACTACCCTTGCTTTCCCATTTTGAAGGCTGCATTCATGCTGCCTTGAAGCTGCATGACGTTCCCTGCTGTTGACAGGCCTGTTAAACCCTGTAAGAATGCTTCTTGGAAAAAAATGAGTTTGTTCTGTCTAAACCAGGTGCCTCCGTGGCCGCGGCGGTGGTCTGCCTGACAAGCTCTAGAGCTAAAAGGATACTCAACGTGGGAACTTGCCTCCATTTTAGGTCCCGAGTAGCCGGGCAGAAAGGGAGGCATACAGCTGTTTCCATGAGTTCTTAGTCGCTGTTCTGCTTTATTTTCAAGGAAGTACCCCTTTGAAGACTCCTAGGCCTCTCGGGAGTGCATCATTGTCCCTCCAAAGTCACTGAGTACCTCCGGAACCCTGTGGGCTGGCTTAGCAACATCGAGGCCGGTTGGTCTGTCCGGTGGAGGCCCTCTGAGTGTGCCGAGTGACGGGCAACACACTGCACGTTCCTTGAGAGGAACTACATTTCCAGAGTCCTCGAACAGCCGCAGGACCTCATTTCTGGTGAGTCCGAAGTGCCCAGGAAGTCTTTGTCATGGCCCTTGTGTGAGCTGCCATGAGAAAACACTCTGCATTGAATACTTTGAGAACCTCGTACCTAAAGTCACTCTGCTCGAGGAGAAAGTCAGCATCTTACCATGCTGTGTCGCTAAAGGGGCACCCAGCATGAACACGTGACTGGAGGTAAGGCCCTGATTGGCCGCACAGAAGTAGAGGCATGCAGCAGTTTCCATGAGGCCGTGGCCTCTGCTCTGCATATCTTTAACTGCAGCACAGTTTGCCGGACACCTAGGAGGCTCGCGTGGGCACCCTGTTCCCGGCAGGGACACTGAGTACCCCCCAGGCCCACCTGGGTCTGCTAAGCAACATCCAGGCCCGGAGCCCTTTAGAGCCCCTCTGTGTATGCCGAGTGTAGGGAAACGCACCGCACTCTCTTTTGGAGCAGCCTAATTTCCCCAGCACTCGCACACGCTCAGGAACACTGTTCTAGCACATCCCACATGGCGTCGAAGTCTTACGCAATGCCCTAGTCTGAGCTGCACTCAGAAAAACCCTCGGCGTCGCATTCCGTCTGGGACCTCCCGCCTGAAGTCACCGTGCCTCCTCGAGGAAGTTGGCTTGCGTTCTTACTGCAATTTAAGTCCTCTTCTTCCAGTGGCGCTGCAGGCTTTTGAATAATCACAGGCCCAGAGGAGCAGCTACGTCGTTCCTTGGTTGAGGCAGTTCGCTTGATGCAGAACTCCCTACTTCGAGAAGTTGATTCAGGGTAGGAAACACAGGGTAACCTGTGTCTCTTTGGACTTGTTAGATAGCACAGGGGTGTATGCTGAAGGTGCCCATGGAAACGGGGGCCTGCTGGAAATAGACTTGCTTTCCCACTTTGAAGGCCGCATTCACGCTGCCTTGCAGCTACTTGACATTCCCTGCTCCTGACAGGCCTGGAAACCCTGTAAGAAGGCTGCGGGGAAAATTGTGAGTTTGCTCTGTCTGAACCAGGTGCTTCCATGGCCGCGGTGGTGGTCCGCATGACAGGCTCTAGAGCGAAAGGGAACCTCGACGTGAGAACTCGCCTCCAGGTTAGGCCCTGAGTAGCCGTGCAGAAAGGGAGGCATGCAGCTGATTCCATGAGTTCTCAGTCGCTTATGTGCTTTATTTTAAAGGAAGTACGCGTCCGGGGACTCCTAGGCCCCACGGGTGTGCATCGTTTTCCCTCCGAGGTCACTGAGTGCCTCCAGACACCTGTGGGCCGGCGGAGCAACGTCGAGGTCCATTGGTTGATCCCCCGGAGGACCTCTGTGCCTGCCGAGTGCTGGGCAGCAACACACTGTGCGTTCCTTGAGGAGCGCTACATCTCCAGAGCCCTCGAACGCCCTCGGGACAACATGGCTGGTGAGTGCGAAGTGCCCAGGAAGACTCTGTCATGGCCCTTGTGTGAGCTGCCATGAGAGAACACTGTGCTTGGAACACTGCGAGGCCCGCCCTCGCACCTGAAGTCACTCTGCTCGAGGAGAAAGTCAGCATCTTAGCACGCTGTGTCGCTACCGGCACACCCAGCATGAACCCATGCCTGGAAGGAAGGCCCTGATTCGCCGTGCAGGAGCGGAGGAGTGCTGCAGCTTCCAGGAGGCGGTGGCCTCTGCTCTGCATGCCTTTAATGGCAGCACAGCTTTCTGGACACCTGGGAGGCTAGCCGGGGCACCCTGCTCCCGGCAGGAACACTGAGTACCCCCAGGTGCACCTGGGTCTGCTAAGCAACATCCAGGCCCGTAGCCGTTCAGAGCCCCCTGTGTGCAGGCCGAGCGTTGGGAAGCGCACTGCCCTCTCCTTTGGAGCACCTTAGTTTCCTCCGCATTCGCACACGTTCGCGAACACCGTTCTGGCACGTCCCACGTGGCGCGGAGGTCTTACGCGGTGCCCTAGTCTGAGCTGCCCTCAGAGGAGCCCTCGTCTTCGCGTTCCATCCAGGACCTCCTGACTGAAGTCACCGTGCCTCCTAGAGGACGGCGGCTTGGGTTCTTACTGCACTTTAAGTCCTGTTCCTTCTGCGGCACTGCAGGCAGCCCCAGGCCCAGAGGAGCAGCTACGGCGTTCCTCGGTTGAGACAGTTCGCCGGATGCGGGACTCCCTACTTCGATACGTTGATTCAGGGAAGGAAATGCAGTTTAACCGGTGTCTCTTGGGACTCGTTAGAAGCCACAGGGATGTACGCTGAGTGTTCCCATGAAAACGGGGGCCTGCTGGAACTAGCCCTGTTTTCCCATTTTGAGGGCGGCATTCATGCCTGCCTTGAAGCTACCTGACCTTCCCAGCTCCCGACAGGCCAGTGAGCCCTGGAAGAATGCTTCGGGGAAAACACTGTGCTTTGAATACTTTGAGGTCCTCGGACCTGTAGTCACTCTACTCGTGGAGAAACTCAGCCTCTTAGCATGCTGTGTTGCTACTGGCACTCCCAGCATGAACACATGCCTGGAAGTAAGGCTCTGATTGGCCGTGCAAAAGCGGAGGCGTGCTGCAGTTTCCATGAGGCGGTGGCCTCTGCTCTGGTTATCTTTAACTGCAGCACAGTTTGCCGGACACCTAGGAGGCTCACGTGGGCACCCTGTTTCCGGCAGGGACACTGAGTACCCCCAGGCCCACCTGGGTCTGCTAAGCAACATCCAAGCCCGGAGCCCTTTAGAGGCCCTCTGTGTATGCCGAGCGTAGGGAAACGCACCGCACTCTCTTTTGGAGCAGCCTAATTTCCCCAGCACTCGCACACGCTCAGGAACACTATTCTAGCACATCCCACATGGCGTCGAAATCTTACGCAATGCCCTAGTCCGAGCTGCACTCAGAGAAACCCTTGGCGTCGCATTACGTCTGGGACCTCCTGCCTGAAGTCACCGTGCCTCCTCGAGAAAGTTGGCTTGCGTTCTTACTGCAATTTAAGTCCTCTTCTTCCTGTGGCGCTGCAGGCTTTTGAATAGCCACAGGCCCAGAGGAGCAGCTACAACGTTCCTTGGTTGAGGCAGTTCGCTTAATGCAGAACTCCCTACTTCGAGAAGTTGATTCAGGGTAGGAAACACAGGGTAACCTGTGTCTCTTTGGACTTGTTAGATACCACAGGGGTGTATGCTGAGGGTGCCCATGGAAACGGGGGCCTGCTGGAAATAGACTTGCTTTCCCACTTTGAAGGCCGCATTCACGCTGCCTTGCAGCTACTTGACATTCCCTGCTCCTGACAGGCCTGGAAACCCTGTAAGAAGGCTGCGGGGAAAATTATGAGTTTGCTCTGTCTGAACCAGGTGCTTCCATGGCCGCGGTGGTGGTCCGCCTGACAAGCTCTAGAGCTAAAGGGAATCCCAACGTGAGAACTTGCCTCCAGGTTAGGCCCTGAGTAGCCGTGCAGAAAGGGAGGCATGTAGCTGTTTCCATGAGTTCTTAGTGGCTTATGTGCTTTAATTTACAGGAAGTAGACATTTGAGTACTCCTAGGCCTCTCGGGTATGCATCATTTTCCCTCCAATTTCACTGACTACTTCCGGCTAGCTCAACCTGGGCCGGCTGAGCAACTTCAAGGCCCATCGGTTGATCCCTCGGAGGCCCTCTGTGCGTTTCCAGTGATGGGCAACACCCTGTACCTTCCTTGAGGAGACCTACATTTCCAGAGTCCTCGAATGGCCTCAGGACAACAATGCTGGTGAGTCCCAAGTGCCCAGGAAGACTTCGTCATGGCCCTTGTGTGAGCTGCCATGAGAAAACACTGTGCTTTGAATACTTGGAGGACCTCGTACCTGTAGTCACTCTATCCGAGGATAAACTCAGCCTCTTAGCATGCTGTGTCGCTACCGGCACACCTGGCATGAGCACGTGCCTGGAAGTTTGGCCCCGACTGACCACGCAGAAGCAGCGGTGTGCTGCAGTTTCCATGAGGCGGTGGCCTCTTTGCATATCTTTGCATATCTTTAACTGCAGCACCATTTTCTGGACACCTTGGAAGCTAGCGTGGGCACCCTGTTCCCGACGGGAACACTGAGTACCCCCAGGCCCACCTTGGGTCTGCTAAGCAACATCCAGGCCCGTAGCCCTTTAGAGCTCCTCTGTGTATGCCGAGCATAGGGAAATGCACCACACTCCTTTTTGGAGCAGCTTAATTTCACCAGCACTTGCACACGCTCAGGAACACTGTTCTAGCACATCCCACATGGCGTCGAAGTCTTACGCATTGCCCTAGTCCGAGCTGCACTCAGAGAAACCCTCGGCTTCGCATTCCATCTGGGACATCCTGCCTGAAGTCACCATGCCTCCTAGAGAAAGTCGGCTTGTGTTCTTACTGCAATTTAAGTCCTCTTCTTCCTGTGGCACTGCAGGCTTTTGAATAGCTACAGGCCCAGAGGAGCAGCTACGGTGTTCCTTGGTTGAGGCAGTTCGCTTGATGCAGAACACCCTACTTCGAGAAGTTGATTCAGGAAAGGAAACACAGGGTAACCTGTGTCTCTTTGGACTTGTTAGAAACCACAGGGGTGTATGCTGAGGGTGCCCATGGAAACGGGGGCCTGCTGGAACTACCCTTGCTTTCCCATTTTGAAGGCTGCATTCATGCTGCCTTGAAGCTGCATGACGTTCCCTGCTGTTGACAGGCCTGTTAAACCCTGTAGGAATGCTTCTTGGAAAAAAATGAGTTTGTTCCGTCTAAACCAGGTGCCTCCGTGGCCGCGGCGGTGGTCTGCCTGACAAGCTCTAGAGCTAAAAGGATACTCAACGTGGGAACTTGCCTCCATTTTAGGTCCCGAGTAGCCGGGCAGAAAGGGAGGCATACAGCTGTTTCCATGAGTTCTTAGTCGCTGTTCTGCTTTATTTTCAAGGAAGTACCCCTTTGAAGACTCCTAGGCCTCTCGGGAGTGCATCTTGTCCCTCCAAAGTCACTGAGTACCTCCGGAACCCTGTGAGATGGCTTAGCAACACCGAGGCCGGTTGGTCTGTCCGGTGGAGGCCCTCTGCGTGTGCCGAGTGACGGGCAACACACTGCACGTTCCTTGAGGAGAACTACATTTCCAGAGTCCTCGAACAGCCGCAGGACCTCATTTCTGGTGAGTCCGAAGTGTCCAGGAAGTCTTTGTCACGGCCCTTGTGTGAGCTGCCATGAGAAAACACTCTGCATTGAATACTTCGAGAACCTCGTACCTAAAGTCACTCTGCTCGAGGAGAAAGTCAGCATCTTACCATGCTGTGTCGCTAAAGGGGCACCCAGCATGAACACGTGACTGGAGGTAAGGCCCTGATTGGCCGCACAGAAGTGGAGGCATGCAGCAGTTTCCATGAGGCCGTGGCCTCTGCTCTGCATATCTTTAACTGCAGCACAGTTTGCCGGACACCTAGGAGGCTCGCGTGGGCACCCTCTTCCCGGCAGGGTCACTGAGTACCCCCAGGCCCACCTGGGTCTGCTAAGCAACATCCAGGCCCGGAGCCCTTTAGAGCCCCTCTGTGTATGCCGAGCGTAGGGAAACGCACCGCACTCTCTTTTGGAGCAGCCTAATTTTCCCAGCACTCGAACACGCTCAGGAACACTGTTCTAGCACATCCCACATGGCGTCGAAGTCTTACGCAATGCCCTAGTCCGAGCTGCACTCAGAGAAACCCTCGGCGTCGCATTCCATCTGGGACCTCCTGCCTGAAGTCACCGTGCCTCCTCGAGAAAGTTGGCTTGCGTTCTTACTGCAATTTAAGTCCTCTTCTTCCTGTGGCGCTGCAGGCTTTTGAATAGCCACAGGCCCAGAGGAGCAGCTACGCCGTTCCTTGGTTGAGGCAGTTCGCTTGATGCAGAACACCCTACTTCGAGAATTTGATTCAGGGTAGGAAACACAGGGTAACCTGTGTCTCTTTGGAATTGATAGATACTGCAGGGGTGTATGCTGAGGGTGCCCATGGAAATGGGGGCCTGCTGGAAATAGACTTGCTTTCCCACTTTGAAGGCCGCATTCACGCTGCCTTGCAGCTACTTGACATTCCCTGCTCCTGACAGGCCTGGAAACCCTGTAAGAAGGCTGCGGGGAAAATTGTGAGTTTGCTCTGTCCGAACCAGGTGCTTCCATGGCCGCAGTGGTGGTCCGCATGACAGGCTCTAGAGCGAAAGGGAACCTCGACGTGAGAACTCGTCTCCAGGTTAGGCCCTGAGTAGCCGTGCAGAAAGGGAGGCATGCAGCTGATTCCATGAGTTCTCAGTCGCTTATGTGCTTTATTTTAAAGGAAGTACGCGTCCGGGGACTCCTAGGCCCCACGGGTGTGCATCGTTTTCCCTCCGAGGTCACTGAGTGCCTCCAGACACATGTGGGCCGGCGAGCAACGTCGTTCATTGGTTGATCCCCCGGAGGACCTCTGTGCCTGCCGAGTGCTGGGCAGCAACACACTGCGCGTTCCTTGAGGAGCGCTACATCTCCAGAGCCCTCGAACGCCCTCGGGACAACATGGCTGGTGAGTGCGAAGTGCCCAGGAAGACTCTGTCATGGCCCTTGTGTGAGCTGCATGAGAGAACACTGCGCTTGGAACACTGCGAGGCCCGCCCTCGTACCTGAAGTCACTCTGCTCGAGGAGAAAGTCAGCATCTTAGCACGCTGTGTTGCTACCGGCACACCCAGCATGAACCCATGCCTGGAAGGAAGGCCCTGATTCGCCGTGCAGAAGCGGAGGCGTGCTGCAGCTTCCAGGAGGCGGTGGCCTCTGCTCTGCATGCCTTTAACGGCAGCACAGCTTTCTGGACACCGGGTAGGCTAGCCGGGGCACCCTGCTCCCGGCAGGAACACTGAGTACCCCCAGGTGCACCTGGGTCTGCTAGGCAACATCCAGGCCCGTAGCCCTTCAGAGCCCCCTGTGTGCAGGCCGAGCGTTGGGAAACGCACTGCCCTCTCCTTTGGAGCAGCTTAGTTTCCTCCGCATTCGCACATGTTCGCGAACACCGTTCTGGCACGTCCCACGTGGCGCGGAGGTCTTACGCGGTGCCCTAGTCGGAGCTGCCCTCAGAGGAGCCCTCGTCTTCGCCTTCCATCCAGGACCTCCTGACTGAAGTCACCGTGCCTCCTAGAGGACGGCGGCTTGGGTTCTTACTGCACTTTAAGTCCTGTTCCTTCTGCGGCACTGCAGGCAGCCCCAGGCCCAGAGGAGCAGCTACGGCGTTCCTCGGTTGAGACAGTTCGCCGGATGCGGGACTCCCTACTTCGATACGTTGATTCAGGGAAGGAAATGCAGTTTAACCGGTGTCTCTTGGGACTCGTTAGAAGCCACAGGGATGTACGCTGAGTGTTCCCATGAAAACGGGGGCCTGCTGGAACTAGCCCTGTTTTCCCATTTTGAGGGCGGCATTCATGCCTGCCTTGAAGCTACCTGACCTTCCCAGCTCCCGACAGGCCAGTGAGCCCTGGAAGAATGCTTCGGGGAAAACACTGTGCTTTGAATACTTTGAGGTCCTCGGACCTGTAGTCACTCTACTCGTGGAGAAACTCAGCCTCTTAGCATGCTGTGTTGCTACTGGCACTCCCAGCATGAACACATGCCTGGAAGTAAGGCTCTGATTGGCCGTGCAAAAGCGGAGGCGTGCTGCAGTTTCCATGAGGCGGTGGCCTCTGCTCTGGTTATCTTTAACTGCAGCACAGTTTGCCGGACACCTAGGAGGCTCACGTGGGTACCCTGTTTCCGGCAGGGACACTGAGTACCCCCAGGCCCACCTGGGTCTGCTAAGCAACATCCAAGCCCGGAGCCCTTTAGAGGCCCTCTGTGTATGCCGAGCGTAGGGAAACGCACCGCACTCTCTTTTGGAGCAGCCTAATTTCCCCAGCACTCGCACACGCTCAGGAACACTATTCTAGCACATCCCACATGGCGTCGAAATCTTACGCAATGCCCTAGTCCGAGCTGCACTCAGAGAAACCCTTGGCGTCGCATTACGTCTGGGACCTCCTGCCTGAAGTCACCGTGCCTCCTCGAGAAAGTTGGCTTGCGTTCTTACTGCAATTTAAGTCCTCTTCTTCCTGTGGCGCTGCAGGCTTTTGAATAGCCACAGGCCCAGAGGAGCAGCTACACCGTTCCTTGGTTGAGGCAGTTCGCTTAATGCAGAACTCCCTACTTCGAGAAGTTGATTCAGGGTAGGAAACACAGGGTAACCTGTGTCTCTTTGGACTTGTTAGATACCACAGGGGTGTATGCTGAGGGTGTCCATGGAAACGGGGGCCTGCTGGAAATAGACTTGCTTTCCCACTTTGAAGGCCGCATTCACGCTGCCTTGCAGCTACTTGACATTCCCTGCTCCTGACAGGCCTGGAAACCCTGTAAGTAGGCTGCGGGGAAAATTATGAGTTTGCTCTGTCTGAACCAGGTGCTTCCATGGCCGCGGTGGTGGTCCGCCTGACAAGCTCTAGAGCTAAAGGGAATCCCAATGTGAGAACTTGCCTCCAGGTTAGGCCCTGAGTAGCCGTGCAGAAAGGGAGGCATGTAGCTGTTTCCATGAGTTCTTAGTGGCTTATGTGCTTTAATTTACAGGAAGTAGACTTTTGAGTACTCCTAGGCCTCTCGGGTATGCATCATTTTCCCTCCAATTTCACTGACTACTTCCGGCTAGCTCAACCTGGGCCAGCTGAGCAACTTCAAGGCCCATCGGTTGATCCCTCGGAGGCCCTCTGTGCGTTTCCAGTGATGGGCAACACCCTGTACCTTCCTTGAGGAGACCTACATTTCCAGAGTCCTCGAATGGCCTCAGGACAACATTGCTGGTGAGTCCCAAGTGCCCAGGAAGACTTCGTCATGGCCCTTGTGTGAGCTGCCATGAGAAAACACTGTGCTTTGAATACTTGGAGGACCTCGTACCTGTAGTCACTCTATCCGAGGATAAACTCAGCCTCTTAGCATGCTGTGTCGCTACCGGCACACCTGGCATGAGCACGTGCCTGGAAGTTTGGCCCCGACTGGCCACGCAGAAGCAGCGGTGTGCTGCAGTTTCCATTAGGCGGTGGCCTCTTTGCATATCTTTGCATATCTTTAACTGCAGCACCATTTTCTGGACACCTTGGAAGCTAGCGTGGGCACCCTGTTCCCGACGGGAACACTGAGTACCCCCAGGCCCACCTTGGGTCTGCTAAGCAACATCCAGGCCCGTAGCCCTTTAGAGCTCCTCTGTGTATGCCGAGCATAGGGAAATGCACCACACCTCCTTTTTGGAGCAGCTTAATTTCACCAGCACTTGCACACGCTCAGGAACACTGTTCTAGCACATCCCACATGGCGTCGAAGTCTTACGCATTGCCCTAGTCCGAGCTGCACTCAGAGAAACCCTCGGCTTCGCATTCCATCTGGGACATCCTGCCTGAAGTCACCATGCCTCCTAGAGAAAGTCGGCTTGTGTTCTTACTGCAATTTAAGTCCTCTTCTTCCTGTGGCACTGCAGGCTTTTGAATAGCTACAGGCCCAGAGGAGCAGCTACGGTGTTCCTTGGTTGAGGCAGTTCGCTTGATGCAGAACACCCTACTTCGAGAATTTGATTCAGGGTAGGAAACACAGGGTAACCTGTGTCTCTTTGGACTTGGTAGATACCACAAGGGTGTATGCTGAGGGTGCCCATGGAAACGGGGGCCTGCTGGAAATAGACTTGCTTTCCCACTTTGAAGGTCGCATTCACGCTGCCTTGAATCTACCTGATATTCCCGGCTCCCGACAGGCCAGTGAGCCCTGGAAGAATGCTTCGGGGAAAATTATGAGTTTGCTCTCTCTAAACCAGTGGCTTCCGTGGCCGCGGCGGCGGTCCGCATGACAGGCTCCAGAGCGAAAGGGAACCGCGACGTGAGAACTTGCCTCCAGGTTAGGCCCTGAGTAGCCGTGCAGAAAGGGAGGCATGCAGCTGTTTCCACAACTTCTCAGTCGCTTATGTGCTTTATTTTAAAGGAAGTACGCGTCCGGGGACTCCTAGGCCCCACGGGTGTGCATCGTTTTCCCTCCGAGGTCACTGAGTGCCTCCAGACACCTGTGGGCCGGCGGAGCAACGTCGAGGTCCATTGGTTGATCCCCCAGAGGACTTTTGTGCCTGCTTAGTGCTGGGCAGCAACACACTGCGCGTTCCTTGAGGAGCGCTACATCTCCAGAGCCCTCGAACGCCCTCGGGACCACATGGCTGGTGAGTGCGAAGCGCCCAGGAAGACTCAGTCATGGCCCTTGTGTGAGCTGCCATGAGAGAACACTGTGCTTGGAACACTGCGAGGCCCGCCCCGTACCTGAAGTCACTCTACTCGAGGAGAAAGTCAGCATCTTAGCACGCAGTGTCGCTACCGGCACACCCAGCATGAACCCATGCCTGGAAGTAAGGCCCTGATTCGCCGTGCAGAAGCGGAGGCGTGCTGCAGCTTCCAGGAGGCGGTGGCCTCTGCTCTGCATGCCTTTAACGGCAGCACAGCTTTCTGGACACCTGGGAGGCTAGCCGGGGCACCCTGCTCCCAGCAGGAACACTGAGTACCCCCAGGTGCACCTGGGTCTGCTAAGCAACATCCAGGCCCGTAGCCCTTTAGAGCCCCCTGTGTCCAGGCCGTGTGTTGGGAAACGCACTGCCCTCTCCTTCAGAGCAGGTTAGTTTCCTCGGCACTAGCACATGTTCGCGAACGCCGTTCTGGCACGTCCCACGTGGCACGGAGGTCTTACGCGGTGCCCTAGTCGGAGCTGCCCTCAGAGGAGCCCTCGTCTTCGCGTTCCATCCAGGACCTCCTGACTGAAGTCACCGTGCCTCCTAGAGGACGGCGGCTTGGGTTCTTACTGCACTTTAAGTCCTGTTCCTTCTGCGGCACTGCAGTCAGCCCCAGGCCCAGAGGAGCAGCTACGGCGTTCCTCGGTTGAGACAGTTCGCCGGATGCGGGACTCCCTACTTCGATAAGTTGATTCAGGGAAGGAAACGCAGGGTAACCGGTGTCCCTTGGGACTCCTTAGAAGCCACAGGGATGTACGCTGAGTGTGCCCATGAAAATGGGGGCCTGTTGGAACTAACCCTGCTTTCCCATTTTGAGGGCGGCATTCATGCCTGCCTTGAAGCTACCTGATATTCCCGGCTCCCGACAGGCCAGTGAGCCCTGGAAGAATGCTTCGGGTAAAATTATGAGTTTGCTCTCTCTAAACCTGGGGCTTCCGTGGCCGCAGCTCGGTCTGCATGACAGGCTCTAGAGCGAAAGGGAACCTAGAAGTGAGAACGCGCCTCCAGGTTAGGCCCTGAGTAGCCGTGCAGAAAGGGAGGCATGCAGCTGTTTCACGAGTTCTCAGTCGCTTATGTCCTTTATTTTAAAGGAAGTACGCGTCCGGGGACTCCTAGGCCCCACGGGTGTGCATTGTTTTCCCTCCGAGGTCACTGAGTGCCTCCAGACACCTGTGGGCAGCCCGAGCAATGTCGAGGTCCATTGGTTGATCCCCCGGAGGACCTCTGTGCCTGCCGAGTGCTGGGCAGCAACACACTGTGCGTTCCTTGAGGAGCGCTACATATCCAGAGCCCTCAAACGCCCTCGGGACAACATGGCTGGTGAGTGCGAAGTACCCAGGAAGACTCAGTCATGGCCCTTGTGTGAGCTGCCATGAGAGAACACTGTGCTTGGAACACTGCGAGGCCCGCCCCGTACCTGAAGTCACTCTGCTCGAGGAGAAAGTCAGCATCTTAGCATGCAGTGTCGCTACCGGCACACCCAGCATGAACCAATGCCTGGAAGGAAGGCCCTGATTCGCCGTGCCGAAGCGGAGGCGTGCTGCAGCTTCCAGGAGGCGGTGGCCTCTGCTCTGCATGCCTTTAATGGCAGCACAGCTTTCTGGACACCTGGGAGGCTAGCCGGGGCCCCCTGCTCCCAGCAGGAACACTGAGTACCCCCAGGTGCACCTGGGTCTGCTAAGCAACATCCAGGCCCGTAGCCCTTCAGAGCCCCCTGTGTGCAGGCCGTGCGTTGGGAAACGCACTGCCCTCTCCTTCGGAGCAGCTTAGTCTCCTCCGCACTCGCACACGTTCGCGAACGCCGTTCTGGCACGTCCACGTGGCGCGGAGGTCTTACGCGGTGCCCTAGTCGGAGCTGCCCTCAGAGGAGCCCTCGTCTTCGCGTTCCATCCAGGACCTCCTGACTGAAGTCACTGTGCCTCCTAGAGGACGGCGGCTTGGGTTCTTACTGCACTTTAAGTCCTGTTCCTTCTGCGGCACTGCAGGCAGCCCCAGGCCCAGAGGAGCATCTACGTCGTTCCTCGGTTGAGACAGTTCGCCGGATGCGGGACTCCCTACTTCGATAAGTTGATTCAGGGAAGGAAACGCAGGGTAACCGGTGTCTCTTGGGACTCGTTAGAAGCCACAGGGATATATGCTGTGTGTGCCCATGAAAATGGGGGCCTGCTGGAACTAGCCCTGCTTTCCCATTTTGAGGGTGGCATTCATGCCTGCCTTGAAGCTACCTGACATTCCCGGCTCCCGACAGGCCAGTGAGCCCTGGAAGAATGCTTCGGGGAAAATTATGAATTTGCTCTCTCTAAACCAGGGGCTTCCGTGGGCACGGCGGCGGTCCGCATGACAGGCTCCAGAGCGAAAGGGAACCGCGACGTGAGAACTCGCCTCCAGGTTAGGCCCTGAGTAGCCGTGCAGAAAGGGAGGCATGCAGCTGTTTCCACAACTTCTCAGTCGCTTATGTGCTTTATTTTAAAGGAAGTACGCGTCCGGGGACTCCTAGGCCCCACGGGTGTGCATCGTTTTCCCTCCGAGGTCACTGAGTGCCTCCAGACACCTGTGGGCCGGCGGAGCAACGTCGAGGTCCATTGGTTGATCCCCCAGAGGACTTTTGTGCCTGCTTAGTGCTGGGCAGCAACACACTGCGCGTTCCTTGAGGAGCGCTACATCTCCAGAGCCCTCGAACGCCCTCGGGACCACATGGCTGGTGAGTGCGAAGCGCCCAGGAAGACTCAGTCATGGCCCTTGTGTGAGCTGCCATGAGAGAACACTGTGCTTGGAACACTGCGAGGCCCGCCCCGTACCTGAAGTCACTCTACTCGAGGAGAAAGTCAGCATCTTAGCACGCAGTGTCGCTACCGGCACACCCAGCATGAACCCATGCCTGGAAGTAAGGCCCTGATTCGCCGTGCAGAAGCGGAGGCGTGCTGCAGCTTCCAGGAGGCGGTGGCCTCTGCTCTGCATGCCTTTAACGGCAGCACAGCTTTCTGGACACCTGGGAGGCTAGCCGGGGCACCCTGCTCCCAGCAGGAACACTGAGTACCCCCAGGTGCACCTGGGTCTGCTAAGCAACATCCAGGCCCGTAGCCCTTTAGAGCCCCCTGTGTCCAGGCCGTGTGTTGGGAAACGCACTGCCCTCTCCTTCAGAGCAGGTTAGTTTCCTCGGCACTAGCACATGTTCGCGAACGCCGTTCTGGCACGTCCCACATGGCACGGAGGTCTTACGCGGTGCCCTAGTCGGAGCTGCCCTCAGAGGAGCCCTCGTCTTCGCGTTCCATCCAGGACCTCCTGACTGAAGTCACCGTGCCTCCTAGAGGACGGCGGCTTGGGTTCTTACTGCACTTTAAGTCCTGTTCCTTCTGCGGCACTGCAGGCAGCCCCAGGCCCAGAGGAGCAGCTACGGCGTTCCTCGGTTGAGACAGTTCGCCGGATGCGGGACTCCCTACTTCGATAAGTTGATTCAGGGAAGGAAACGCAGGGTAACCGGTGTCTCTTGGGACTCCTTAGAAGCCACAGGGATGTACGCTGAGTGTGCCCATGAAAATGGGGGCCTGTTGGAACTAACCCTGCTTTCCCATTTTGAGGGCGGCATTCATGCCTGCCTTGAAGCTACCTGATATTCCCGGCTCCCGACAGGCCAGTGAGCCCTGGAAGAATGCTTCGGGTAAAATTATGAGTTTGCTCTCTCTAAACCTGGGGCTTCCGTGGCCGCAGCTCGGTCTGCATGACAGGCTCTAGAGCGAAAGGGAACCTAGAAGTGAGAACGCGCCTCCAGGTTAGGCCCTGAGTAGCCGTGCAGAAAGGGAGGCATGCAGCTGTTTCACGAGTTCTCAGTCGCTTATGTCCTTTATTTTAAAGGAAGTACGCGTCCGGGGACTCCTAGGCCCCACGGGTGTGCATTGTTTTCCCTCCGAGGTCACTGAGTGCCTCCAGACACCTGTGGGCAGCCCGAGCAATGTCGAGGTCCATTGGTTGATCCCCCGGAGGACCTCTGTGCCTGCCGAGTGCTGGGCAGCAACACACTGTGCGTTCCTTGAGGAGCGCTACATATCCAGAGCCCTCAAACGCCCTCGGGACAACATGGCTGGTGAGTGCGAAGTACCCAGGAAGACTCAGTCATGGCCCTTGTGTGAGCTGCCATGAGAGAACACTGTGCTTGGAACACTGCGAGGCCCGCCCCGTACCTGAAGTCACTCTGCTCGAGGAGAAAGTCAGCATCTTAGCATGCAGTGTCGCTACCGGCACACCCAGCATGAACCAATGCCTGGAAGGAAGGCCCTGATTCGCCGTGCCGAAGCGGAGGCGTGCTGCAGCTTCCAGGAGGCGGTGGCCTCTGCTCTGCATGCCTTTAATGGCAGCACAGCTTTCTGGACACCTGGGAGGCTAGCCGGGGCCCCCTGCTCCCAGCAGGAACACTGAGTACCCCCAGGTGCACCTGGGTCTGCTAAGCAACATCCAGGCCCGTAGCCCTTCAGAGCCCCCTGTGTGCAGGCCGTGCGTTGGGAAACGCACTGCCCTCTCCTTCGGAGCAGCTTAGTCTCCTCCGCACTCGCACACGTTCGCGAACGCCGTTCTGGCACGTCCACGTGGCGCGGAGGTCTTACGCGGTGCCCTAGTCGGAGCTGCCCTCAGAGGAGCCCTCGTCTTCGCGTTCCATCCAGGACCTCCTGACTGAAGTCACTGTGCCTCCTAGAGGACGGCGGCTTGGGTTCTTACTGCACTTTAAGTCCTGTTCCTTCTGCGGCACTGCAGGCAGCCCCAGGCCCAGAGGAGCATCTACGTCGTTCCTCGGTTGAGACAGTTCGCCGGATGCGGGACTCCCTACTTCGATAAGTTGATTCAGGGAAGGAAACGCAGGGTAACCGGTGTCTCTTGGGACTCGTTAGAAGCCACAGGGATATATGCTGTGTGTGCCCATGAAAATGGGGGCCTGCTGGAACTAGCCCTGCTTTCCCATTTTGAGGGTGGCATTCATGCCTGCCTTGAAGCTACCTGACATTCCCGGCTCCCGACAGGCCAGTGAGCCCTGGAAGAATGCTTCGGGGAAAATTATGAATTTGCTCTCTCTAAACCAGGGGCTTCCGTGGGCACGGCGGCGGTCCGCATGACAGGCTCCAGAGCGAAAGGGAACCGCGACGTGAGAACTCGCCTCCAGGTTAGGCCCTGAGTAGCCGTGCAGAAAGGGAGGCATGCAGCTGTTTCCACAACTTCTCAGTCGCTTATGTGCTTTATTTTAAAGGAAGTACGCGTCCGGGGACTCCTAGGCCCCACGGGTGTGCATCGTTTTCCCTCCGAGGTCACTGAGTGCCTCCAGACACCTGTGGGCCGGGGGAGCAACGTCGAGGTCCATTGGTTGATCCCCCAGAGGACTTTTGTGCCTGCTTAGTGCTGGGCAGCAACACACTGCGCGTTCCTTGAGGATCGCTACATCTCCAGAGCCCTCGAACGCCCTCGGGACCACATGGCTGGTGAGTGCGAAGCGCCCAGGAAGACTCAGTCATGGCCCTTGTGTGAGCTGCCATGAGAGAACACTGTGCTTGGAACACTGCGAGGCCCGCCCCGTACCTGAAGTCACTCTACTCGAGGAGAAAGTCAGCATCTTAGCACGCAGTGTCGCTACCGGCACACCCAGCATGAACCCATGCCTGGAAGTAAGGCCCTGATTCGCCGTGCAGAAGCGGAGGCGTGCTGCAGCTTCCAGGAGGCGGTGGCCTCTGCTCTGCATGCCTTTAACGGCAGCACAGCTTTCTGGACACCTGGGAGGCTAGCCGGGGCACCCTGCTCCCAGCAGGAACACTGAGTACCCCCAGGTGCACCTGGGTCTGCTAAGCAACATCCAGGCCCGTAGCCCTTTAGAGCCCCCTGTGTCCAGGCCGTGTGTTGGGAAACGCACTGCCCTCTCCTTCAGAGCAGGTTAGTTTCCTCGGCACTAGCACATGTTCGCGAACGCCGTTCTGGCACGTCCCACGTGGCACGGAGGTCTTACGCGGTGCCCTAGTCGGAGCTGCCCTCAGAGGAGCCCTCGTCTTCGCGTTCCATCCAGGACCTCCTGACTGAAGTCACCGTGCCTCCTAGAGGACGGCGGCTTGGGTTCTTACTGCACTTTAAGTCCTGTTCCTTCTGCGGCACTGCAGGCAGCCCCAGGCCCAGAGGAGCAGCTACGGCGTTCCTCGGTTGAGACAGTTCGCCGGATGCGGGACTCCCTACTTCGATAAGTTGATTCAGGGAAGGAAACGCAGGGTAACCGGTGTCTCTTGGGACTCCTTAGAAGCCACAGGGATGTACGCTGAGTGTGCCCATGAAAATGGGGGCCTGTTGGAACTAACCCTGCTTTCCCATTTTGAGGGCGGCATTCATGCCTGCCTTGAAGCTACCTGATATTCCCGGCTCCCGACAGGCCAGTGAGCCCTGGAAGAATGCTTCGGGTAAAATTATGAGTTTGCTCTCTCTAAACCTGGGGCTTCCGTGGCCGCAGCTCGGTCTGCATGACAGGCTCTAGAGCGAAAGGGAACCTAGAAGTGAGAACGCGCCTCCAGGTTAGGCCCCGAGTAGCCGTGCAGAAAGGGAGGCATGCAGCTGTTTCACGAGTTCTCAGTCGCTTATGTCCTTTATTTTAAAGGAAGTACGCGTCCGGGGACTCCTAGGCCCCACGGGTGTGCATTGTTTTCCCTCCGAGGTCACTGAGTGCCTCCAGACACCTGTGGGCAGCCCGAGCAATGTCGAGGTCCATTGGTTGATCCCCCGGAGGACCTCTGTGCCTGCCGAGTGCTGGGCAGCAACACACTGTGCGTTCCTTGAGGAGCGCTACATATCCAGAGCCCTCAAACGCCCTCGGGACAACATGGCTGGTGAGTGCGAAGTACCCAGGAAGACTCAGTCATGGCCCTTGTGTGAGCTGCCATGAGAGAACACTGTGCTTGGAACACTGCGAGGCCCGCCCCGTACCTGAAGTCACTCTGCTCGAGGAGAAAGTCAGCATCTTAGCATGCAGTGTCGCTACCGGCACACCCAGCATGAACCAATGCCTGGAAGGAAGGCCCTGATTCGCCGTGCCGAAGCGGAGGCGTGCTGCAGCTTCCAGGAGGCGGTGGCCTCTGCTCTGCATGCCTTTAATGGCAGCACAGCTTTCTGGACACCTGGGAGGCTAGCCGGGGCCCCCTGCTCCCAGCAGGAACACTGAGTACCCCCAGGTGCACCTGGGTCTGCTAAGCAACATCCAGGCCCGTAGCCCTTCAGAGCCCCCTGTGTGCAGGCCGTGCGTTGGGAAACGCACTGCCCTCTCCTTCGGAGCAGCTTAGTCTCCTCCGCACTCGCACACGTTCG
Organism: Pseudorca crassidens; assembly: GCF_039906515.1. Classification (NCBI taxonomy): domain Eukaryota; kingdom Metazoa; phylum Chordata; class Mammalia; order Artiodactyla; family Delphinidae; genus Pseudorca; species Pseudorca crassidens. The sequence continues at coordinate 91,775,258 of NC_090308.1, read as the reverse complement.
CGAACGCCGTTCTGGCACGTCCACGTGGCGCGGAGGTCTTACGCGGTGCCCTAGTCGGAGCTGCCCTCAGAGGAGCCCTCGTCTTCGCGTTCCATCCAGGACCTCCTGACTGAAGTCACTGTGCCTCCTAGAGGACGGCGGCTTGGGTTCTTACTGCACTTTAAGTCCTGTTCCTTCTGCGGCACTGCAGGCAGCCCCAGGCCCAGAGGAGCATCTACGTCGTTCCTCGGTTGAGAGAGTTCGCCGGATGCGGGACTCCCTACTTCGATAAGTTGATTCAGGGAAGGAAACGCAGGGTAACCGGTGTCTCTTGGGACTCGTTAGAAGCCACAGGGATATATGCTGTGTGTGCCCATGAAAATGGGGGCCTGCTGGAACTAGCCCTGCTTTCCCATTTTGAGGGTGGCATTCATGCCTGCCTTGAAGCTACCTGACATTCCCGGCTCCCGACAGGCCAGTGAGCCCTGGAAGAATGCTTCGGGGAAAATTATGAATTTGCTCTCTCTAAACCAGGGGCTTCCGTGGGCACGGCGGCGGTCCGCATGACAGGCTCTAGAGCGAAAGGGAACCTCGAAGTGAGAACTCGCCTCCAGGTTAGGCCCTGAGTAGCCGTGCAGAAAGGGAGGCATGCAGCTGTTTCCACGAGTTCTCAGTCGCTTATGTCCTTTAGTTTAAAGGAAGTACGCGTCTGGGGACTCCTAGGCCCCACGGGTGTGCATCGTTTTCCCTCCGAGGTCACTGAGTGCCTCCAGACACCTGTGGGCCGGCGGAGCAACGTCGAGGTCCATTGGTTGATCCCCCGGAGGACCTCTGTGCCTGCCGAGTGCTGGGCAGCAACACACTGCGCGTTCCTTGAGGAGCGCTACATATCCAGAGCCCTCGAACGCCCTCGGGACAACATGGCTGGTGAGTGCGAAGTACCCAGGAAGACTCAGTCATGGCCCTTGTGTGAGCTGCCATGAGAGAACACTGCGCTTGGAACACTGCGAGGCCCGCCCTCGTACCTGAAGTCACTCTGCTCGAGGAGAAAGTCAGCATCTTAGCACGCTGTGTCGCTACCGGCACACCCAGCATGAACCCATGCCTGGAAGGAAGGCCCTGATTTGCCGTGCAGAAGCGGAGGCGTGCTGCAGCTTCCAGGAGGCGGTGGCCTCTGCTCTGCATGACTTTAACGGCAGCACAGCTTTCTGGACACCTGGGAGGCTAGCCGGGGCACCCTGCTCCCGGCAGGAACACTGAGTACCCCCAGGTGCACCTGGGTCTGCTAAGCAACATCCAGGCCCGTAGCCCTTCAAAACCCCCTGTGTGCAGGCCGAGCGTAGGGAAACACACTGCCCTCTACTTCAGAGCACCTTAGTTTCCTCCGCACTCGCACACGTTCGCGAACACCGTTCTGGCACGTCCCACGTGGCGCGGAGTTCTTACGCGGTGCCCTAATTGGAGCTGCCCTCAGAGGAGCGTTCGTCTTCGCGTTCCATCCAGGACCTCCTGAATTAAGTCACCGGGCCTCCTAGAGGACGGCGGCTTGGGTTCTTACTGCACTTCAAGTCCTGTTCCTTCTGCGGCACTGCAGGCAGCCCCAGGCCCAGAGGAGCAGCTACGGCGTTCCTCGGTTGAGACAGATCGCCGGATGCGGGACTCCCTACTTCGATAAGTTAATTCAGGGAAGGAAACGCAGGGTAACCGGTGTCTCTTGGGACTCGTTAGAAGCCACAGGGATGTACGCTGAGTGTGCCCATGAAAACGGGGTCCTGCTGGAACTAGCCCTGCTTTCCCATTTTGAGGGCGGCATTCATGCCTGCCTTGAAGCTACCTGACATTCCCGGCTCCCAACAGGCCAGTGAGCCCTGGAAGAATGCTTCGGGGAAAATTATGAGTTTGCTCTCTCTAAACCACGGGCTTCCGTGGTCGCAGCTCGGTCCGCATGACAGGCTCTAAAGTGAAAGGGAACCTCGACGTGAGAACTCACCTCCAGGTTAGGCCCTGAGTAGCCGTGCAGAAAGGGAGGCATACAGCTGTTTCCACGAGTTCTCAGTCGCTTATGTGCTTTAGTTTAAAGGAAGTACGCGTCCGGGGACTCCTAGGCCCCACGGGTGTGCATCGTTTTCCCTCCGAGGTCACTGAGTGCCTCCAGACACCTGTGAGCCAGCGGAGCAACGTCGAGGTCCATTGGTTGATCCCCCGGAGGACCTCTGTGCCTGCCAAGTGCTGGGCAGCAACACACTGCGCATTCCTTGAGGAGCGCTACATCTCCAGAGCCCTCGAATGCCCTCGGGACAACATGGCTGGTGAGTGCGAAGTGCCCAGGAAGACTCTGTCATGGCCCTTGTGTGAGTTGCCATGAGAGAACACTGCGCTTGGAACACTGCGAGGCCCGCCCTCGTACCTGAAGTCACTCTGCTCGTGGAGAAAGTCAGCATCTTAGCACGCTGTGTCACTACCGGCACACCCAGCATGAACCCATGCCTGGAAGTAAGGCCCTGATTCGCCGTGCAGAAGCGGAGGCGTGCTGCAGCTTCCAGGAGGCGGTGGCCTCTGCTCTGCATACGTTTAACGGCAGCACAACTTTCTGGACACATAGGAGGCTAGCCCGGGCACCCTGCTCCCAGCAGGAACACTGAGTACCCCCAGGTGCACCTGGGTCTGCTAAGCAACATCCAGGCCCGTAGCCCTTCAGAGCCCCCTGTGTGCAGGCCAAGCGTAGGGAAACGCACTGCCCTCTCCTTCGGAGCAGCTTAGTTTCCTCGGCAATCACACACGTTCGTGTACGCCGTTCTGGCACGTCCCACGTGGCCCGGAGGTCTTACGCGGTGCCCTAGTCGGAGCTGCCCTCAGAGGAGCGTTCGTCTTCGCGTTCCATCCAGGACCTCCTGACTGAAGTCACCGTGCCTCCTAGAGGACGGCGGCTTGGGTTCTTACTGCACTTTAAGTCCTGTTCCTTCTGCGGCACTGCAGGCAGCCCCAGGCCCAGAGGAGCATCTTCGGCGTTCCTCGGTTGAGACAGTTCGCCGGATGCGGGACTCCCTACTTCGATAAGTTGATTCAGGGAAGGAAACGCAGGGTAACCGGTGTCTCTTGGGACTCGTTAGAAGCCACAGGGATGTACGCTGATTGTGCCCATGAAAACGGGGACCTGCTGGAACTAGCCCTGCTTTTCCATTTTGAGGGTGGCATTCATGCCTGCCTTGAAGCTACCTGACATTCCCGGCTCCCAACAGGTCAGTGAGCCCTGGAAGAATGCTTCAGGGAAAATTATGAATTTGCTCTCTCTAAACCAGGGGCTTCCGTGGGCACGGCGGCGGTCCGCATGACAGGCTCTAGAGCGAAAGGGAACCTCGAAGTGAGAACTCACCTCCAGGTTAGGCCCTGAGTAGCCGTGCAGAAAGGGAGGCATGCAGCTGTTTCCACGAGTTCTCAGTCGCTTATGTCCTTTAGTTTAAAGGAAGTACGCGTCCGGGGACTCCTAGGCCCCACGGGTGTGCATCGTTTTCCCTCCGAGGTCACTGAGTGCCTCCAGACACATGTGGGCCGGCGGAGCAACGTCGAGGTCCATTGGTTGATCCCCCGGAGGACCTCTGTGCCTGCCGAGTGCTGGGCAGCAACACACTGTTCGTACCTTGAGGAGCGCTACATATCGAGAGCCCTCGAACGCCCTCGGGACAACATGGCTGGTGAGTGCGAAGTACCCAGGAAGACTCAGTCATGGCCCTTGTGTGAGCTGCCATGAGAGAACACTGCGCTTGGAACACTGCGAGGCCCGCCCTTGTACCTGAAGTCACTCTGCTCGAGGAGAAAGTCAGCATCTTAGCACGCTGTGTCGCTACCGGCACACCCAGCATGAACCCATGCCTGGAAGTACGGCCCTGATTTGCCGGGCAGAAGCGGAGGCGTGCTGCAGCTTCCAGGAGGCGGTGGCCTCTGCTCTGCATGACTTTAACGGCAGCACAGCTTTCTGGACACCTGGGAGGCTAGCCGGGGCACCCTGCTCCCAGCAGGAACACTGAGTACCCCCAGGTGCACCTGGGTCTGCTAAGCAACATCCAAGCCCGTAGCCCTTCAGAGCCCCCTGTGTGCAGGCTGAGCGTAGGGAAACGCACTGCCCTCTCCATCGGAGCAGCTTAGTTTCCTCCGCACTCGCACACGTTCGCGAACACCGTTCAGGCACGTCCCACGTGGCGCGGAGGTCTTACGCGGTGCCCTAATCGGAGCTGCCCTCAGAGGAGCCCTCGTCTTCCCATTCCATCCAGGACCTCCTGACTGAAGTCACCGTGCCTCCTAGAGGACGGCGGCTTGGGTTCTTACTGCACTTTAAGTCCTGTTCCTTCTGCGGCACTGCAGGCAGCCCCAGGCCCAGAGGAGCAGCTACAGCTTTCCTCGGTTGAGACAGTTCGCCGGATGCGGGATTCCCTACTTCGATAAGTTGATTCAGGGAAGGAAACGCAGGGTAACCGGTGTCTATTGGGACTCCTTAGAAGCCACAGGGATGTATGCTGAGTGTGCCCATGAAAACGGGGGCCTGCTGGAACTAGCCCTGCTTTCCCATTTTGCGGGCGGCATTCATGCCTGCCTTGAAGCTACCTGACATTCCCGGCTCCCGACAGGCCAGTGAGCTCTGGAAGAATGCTTCGGGTAAAATTATGAGTTTGCTCTCTCTAAACCAGGGGCTTCCGTGGTCGCAGCTCTGTCCGCATGACAGGCTCTAGAGCGAAAGGGAACCTCGAAGTGAGAACTCGCCTCCAGGTTAGGCCCTGAGTAGCCGTGCAGAAAGGGAGGCATGCAGCTGTTTCACGAGTTCTCAGTCGCTTATGTCCTTTATTTTAAAGGAAGTACGCGTCCAGGGACTCCTAGGCCCCACAGGTGTGCATCGTTTTCCCTCCGAGGTCACTGAGTGCCTCCAGACGCCTGTGAGCCGGCTGAGCAACGTCGAGGTACATTGGTTGATCCCCCGGAGGACCTCTGTGCCTGCCAAGTGCTGGGCAGCAACACACTGCACATTCCTTGAGGAGCGCTACATCTCCAGAGCCCTCGAATGCCCTCGGGACAACATGGCTTGTGAGTGCGAAGTGCCCAGGAAGACTCTGTCATGGCCCTTGTGTGAGTTGCCATGAGAGAACACTGCGCTTGGAACACTACGAGGCCCGCCCTGGTACCTGAAGTCACTCTGCTCGAGGAGAAAGTCAGCATCTTAGCACGCTGAGTCGCTACCGGCACACCCAACATGAACCCATGCCTGGAAGTAAGGCCCTGATTCGCCGTGCAGAAGCGGAGGCATGCTGCAGCTTCCAGGAGGTGGTGGCCTCTGCTCTGCATGCCTTTAACGGCAGCACAGCTTTCTGGACACCTGTGAGGCTAGCCGGGGCTCCCTGCTCTCAGCAGGAACACTGAGTACCCCCAGGTGCACCTGGGTCTGCTAAGCAACATCCAGGCCCGTAACCCTTCAGAGACCCCTGTGTGCAGGCCGAGCGTAGGGAAACGCACTGCCCTCTCCTTCGGAGCAGCTTAGTTTCCTCCGCACTCGCACACGTTCGCGAACACCGTTCTGGAACGTCCCACGTGGCGCGGAGGTCTTACGCGGTGCCCTAATCGGAGCTGCCCTCAGAGGAGCCCTCGTCTTCGCGTTCCATCCAGGACCTCCTGACTGAAGTCACCGGGCCTCCTAGAGGACGGCGGCTTGGGTTCTTACTGCACTTCAAGTCCTGTTCCTTGTGCGGCACTGCAGGCAGCCCCAGGCACAGAGGAGCAGCTACGGCGTTCCTCGGTTGAGACAGTTCGCCGGATGCGGGACTCCCTACTTCGATACGTTGATTCAGGGAAGGAAACGCAGGGTAACCGGTGTCTCTTGGGACTCGTTAGAAGCCACAGGGATGTACGCTGAGTGTGCCCATGAAAACGGGGGCCTGCTGGAACTAGCCCTGCTTTCCCATTTTGAGGGCGGCATTCATGCCTGCCTTGAAGCTACCTGACATTCCCGGCTCCCGACAGGCCAGTGAGCCCTGGAAGAATGCTTCGGGGAAAATTATGAGTTTGCTCTCTCTAAACCAGGGGCTTCCGTGGTCGCAGCTCGGTCCGCATGACAGGCTCTAGAGCGAAAGGGAACCTCGACGTGAGAACTCGCCTCCAGGTTAGGCCCTGAGTAGCCATGCAGAAAGGGAGGCATGCAGCTGTTTCCACGAGTTCTCAGTCACTTATGTGCTTTATTTTAAAGGAAGTACGCGTCCGGGGACTCCTAGGCCCCACGGGTGTGCATCGTTTTCCCTCCGAGGTCACTGAGTGCCTCCAGACACCTGTGAGCCGGCGGAGCAACATCGAGGTCCATTGGTTGATCCCCCGGAGGACCTCTGTGCCTGCCGAGTGCTGGGCAGCAACACACTGCGCTTTCCTTGAGGAGCGCTACATCTCCAGAGCCCTCGAACGCCCTCGGGACAACATGGCTGGTGAGTGCGAAGTGCCCAGGAAGACTCTGTCATGGCCCTTGTGTGAGTTGCCATGAGAGAACACTGCACTTGGAACACTGCGAGGCCCGCCCTCGTACCTGAAGTCACTCTGCTCGAGGAGAAAGTCAGCATCTTAGCACGCTGTGTCGCTACCGGCACACCCAGCATGAACCCATGACTGGAATTAAGGCCCTGATTCGCCGTGCAGAAGCGGAGGCGTGCTGCAGTTTCCAGGAGGCGGTGGCCTCTGCTCTGCATGCCTTTAACGGCAGCACAGCTTTCTGGACACCTGGGAGGCTAGCCGGGGCACCCTGCTCTCAGCAGGAACACTGAGTACCCCCAGGTGCACATGGGTCTGCTAAGCAACATCCAGGCCCGTAGCCCTTCAGAGCCCCCTGTGTGCAGGCCGAGCGTAGGGAAACGCACTGCCCTCTCCTTCGGAGCAGCTTAGTTTCCTCCGCACTCGCACACGTTCGCGAACGCCGTTCTGGCACGTCCCACGTGGTGCGGAGGTCTTACGCGGTGCCCTAGTCGGAGCTGCCCTCAGAAGAGCCCTCGTCTTCGCGTTCCATCCAGGACCTCCTGACTGAAGTCACCGTGCCTCCTAAAGGACGGCGGCTTGTGTTCTTACTGCACTTTAAGTCCTGTTCCTTCTGCGGCACTGCAGGCAGCCCCAGGCCCAGAGGAGCAGCTACGGCGTTCCTCAGTTGAGATAGTTCGCCGTATGCGGGACTCCCTACTTCGATAAGTTAATTCAGGGAAGGAAACGCAGAGTAACCGGTGTCTCTTGGGACTCGTTAGAAGCCACAGGGATGTACGCTGAGTGTGCCCATGAAAACGGGGGCCTGCTGGAACTAGCCCTGCTTTCCCATTTTGCGGGCGGCATTCATGCCTGCCTTGAAGCTACCTGACATTCCCGCCTCCCGACAGGCCAGTGAGCCCTGGAAGAATGCTTCGGGGAAAATTATGAGTTTGCTCTCTCTAAACCAGGGGCTTTCGTGGCCGCAGCTCGGTCCGCATGACAGGCTCTAGAGCGAAAGGGAACCTCGAAGTGAGAACTCGCCTCCAGGTTAGGCCCTGAGTAGCCGTGCAGAAAGGGAGACATGCAGCTGTTTCACGAGTTCTCAGTCGCTTATTTCCTTTATTTTAAAGGAAGTACGCGTCCGGGGACTCCTAGGCCCCACAGGTGTGCATCGTTTTCCCTCCGAGGTCACTGAGTGCCTCCAGACACCTGTGGGCCGGCGGAGCAACGTCGAGGTCCATTGGTTGATCCCCCGGAGGACCTCTGTGCCTGCCGAGTGCTGGGCAGCAACACACTGCGCGTTCCTTGAGGAGCGCTACATCTCCAGAGCTCTCGAACGCCCTCGGGACAACATGGCTGGTGAGTGCGAAGTACCCAGGAAGACTCAGTCATGGCCCTTCTGTGAGCTGCCATGAGAGAAAACTGTGCTTGGAACACTGCGAGGCCCGCCCTGGTACCTGAAGTCACTCTGCTCGAGGAGAAAGTCAGCATCTTAGCACGCTGTGTCGCTACCGGCACACCCAGCATGAACCCATGCCTGGAAGTAAGGCCCTGATTCGCAGAGCAGAAGCGGAGGCATGCTGCAGCTTCCAGGAGGTGGTGGCCTCTGCTCTGCATGCCTTTAACGCCAGCACAGCTTTCTGGACACCTGGGAGGCTAGCCGGGGCACCCTGCTCTAAGCAGGAACACTGAGTACCCCCAGGTGCACCTGGGTCTGCTAAGCAACATCCAGGCCCGTAGCCCTTCAGAGACCCCTGTGTGCAGGCTGAGCGTAGGGAAACGCACTGCCCTCTCCTTCGGAGCAGCTTAGTTTCCTCCGCACTCGCACACGTTCGCGAACACCGTTCTGGCACGTCCCACGTGGCGCGGAGGTCTTACGCGGTGCCCTAATCGGAGCTGCCCTCAGAGGAGCCCTCGTCTTCGCGTTCCATCCAGGACCTCCTGACTGAAGTCACCGGGCCTCCTATAGGACGGCGGCTTGGGTTCTTACTGCACTTCAAGTCCTGTTCCTTCTGTGGCACTGCAGGCAGCCCCAGGCCCAGAGGAGCAGCTACGGCGTTCCTCGGTTGAGACAGTTTGCCGGATGCGGGACTCCCTACTTCGATAAGTTAATTCAGGGAAGGAAACGCAGGGTAACCGGTGTCTCTTGGGACTCGTTAGAAGCCACAGGGATGTACGCTGATTGTGCCCATGAAAACGGGGGCCTGCTGGAACTAGCCCTGCTTTCCCATTTTGAGGGCGGCATTCATGCCTGCCTTGAAGCTACCTGACATTCCCGGCTCCCGACAGGCCAGTGAGCCCTGGAAGAATGCTTCGGGGAAAATTATGAGTTTGCTCTCTCTAAACCAGGGGCTTCCGTGGCCGCAGCTCGGTCCGCATGACAGGCTCTAGAGCGAAAGTGAACCGCGACGTGAGAACTCGCCTCCAGGTTAGGCCCTGAGTAGCCGTGCAGAAAGGGAGGCATGCAGCTGTTTCCACAAGTTCTCAGTCGCTTATGTGCTTTATTTTAAAGGAAGTACGCGTCCGGGGACTCCTAGTCCCCACGGGTGTGCATCGTTTTCCCTCCGAGGTCACTGAGTGCCTCCAGACACCTGTGGGCCGGCGGAGCAACGTCGAGGTCCATTGGTTGATCGCCCGGAGGACCTCTGTGCCTGCCGAGTGCTGGGCAGCAACACACTGCGCGTTCCTTGAGGAGCGCTACATCTCCAGAGCCCTCGAACGCCCTCGGGACAACATGGCTGGTGAGTGCGAAGTACCCAGGAAGACTCAGTCATGGCCCTTGTGTGAGCTGCCATGAGAGAACACTGTGCTTGGAACACTGCGAGGCCCACCGTCGTACCTGAAGTCACTCTGCTCGAGGAGAAAGTCAGCATCTTAGCACGCTGTGTCGCTACCGGCACACCCAACATGAACCCATGCCTGAAAGTAAGGCCCTGATTTGCCGTGCAGAAGTGGAGGCGTGCTGCAGCTTCCAGGAGGCAGTGCTCTCTGCTCTGCATGCCTTTAACAGCAGCACAGCTTTCTGGACACCTGGGAGGCTAGCCGGGGCACCCTGCTCCCAGCAGGAACACTGAGTACCCCCAGGTGCACCTGGGTCTGCTAAGCAACATCCAGGCCCGTAGCCCTTCAGAGCCCCCTGTGTGCAGGCCGAGCGTAGGGAAACGCACTGCCCTCTCCTTCGGAGCAGCTTAGTTTCCTCCGCACGCGCACACGTTCGCGAACACCGTTCTGGCACGTCCCACGTGGCCCGGTGGTCTTACGCGGTGCCCTAATCGGACCTGCCCTCAGAGGAGCCCTCGTCTTCGCGTTTCATTCAGGACCTCATGACTGAAGTCACCGTGCCTCCTAGAGGACAGCAGCTTGGGTTCTTACTGCACTTTAAGTACTGTTCCTTCTGCGGCACTGCAGGCAGCCCCAGGCCCAGAGGAGCAGCTACGGCGTTCCTCGGTTGAGACAGTTCGCCGGATGCGGGACTCCCTATTTCGATAAGTTAATTCAGGGAAGGAAACGCAGGGTAACCGTTGTCTCTTGGGACTCGTTAGAAGCCACAGGGATGTACGCTGAGTGTGCCCATGAAAACGGGGGCCTGCTGGAACTAGCCCTGCTTTCCCATTTTGAGGGCGGCATTCATGCCTGCCTTGAAGCTACCTGACATTCCCGGCTCCTGACAGGCCAGTGAGCCCTGGAAGAATGCTTCGGGGAAAATTATGAGTTTGTTCTCTCTAAACCACGGGCTTCTGTGGCCGCAGCTCGGTCCGCATGACAGGCTCTATTGCGAAAGGGAACCTCGACGTGAGAACTCGCCTCCAGGTTAGGCCCTCTGTAGCCGTGCAGAAAGGGAGGCATGCAGCTGTTTCACGAGTTCTCAGTCGCTTATGTCATTTATTTTAAAGGAAGTACATGTCCGGGGACTCCTAGGCCCCACAGGTGTGCATCGTTTTCCCTCCGAGGTCACTGAGTGCCTCCAGACACCTGTGGGCCGGCGGAGCAATGTCGAGGTCCATTGGTTGATCCCCCGGAGGACCTCTGTGCCTGCCGAGTGCTGGGCAGCAACACACTGCGCGTTCCTTGAGGAGCGCTACATATCCAGAGCCCTCGAACGCCCTCGGGAAAACATGGCTGGTGAGTGCGAAGTACCCAGGAAGACTCAGTCATGGCCCTTGTGTGAGCTGCCATGAGAGAACACTGTGCTTGGAACACTGCGAGGCCCGCCCTGGTACCTGAAGTCACTCTGCTCGAGGAGAAAGTCAGCATCTTAGCACGCTGTGTCGCTACCGGCACACCCAGCATGAACCCATGCCTGGAAGTAAGGCCCTGATTCGCTATGCAGAAGCGGAGGCATGCTGCAGCTTCCAGGAGGTGGTGTCCTCTGCTCTGCATGCCTTTAAAGGCAGCACAGCTTTCTGGACACCTGGGAGGCTAGCCGGGGCACCCTGCTCCCAGCAGGAACACTGAGTACCCCCAGGTGCACCTGGATCTGCTAAGCAACATCCAGGCCCATAGTTCTTCAGAGCCCCCTGTGTGCAGGCCGAGCGTAGGGAAACGCACTGCCCTCTCCTTCGGAGCAGCTTACTTTCCTCCGTATTCGCACACGTTCGCAAACACCGTTCTGGCACGTCCCACGTGGCGCCTAGGTGTTACGCAGTGCACTAATCGGAGCTGCCCTCAGAGGAGCCCTCGTCTTCGCCTTCCATCCAGGACCTCCTGACTGAAGTCACCGGGCCTCCTAGAGGACGGCGGCTTGGGTTCTTACTGCACTTCAAGTCCTGTTCCTTCTGTGGCACTGCAGGCAGTCCCAGGCCCAGAGGAGCAGCTACGGCGTTCCTCGGTTGAGACAGTTCGCCGGATGCGGGACTCCCTACTTCGATAAGTTAATTCAGGGAAGGAAACGCAGGGTAACCGGTGTCTCTTGGGACTCGTTAGAAGCCACAGGGATGTACGCTGAGTGTGCCCATGAAAACGGGGGCCTGCTGGAACTAGCCCTGCTTTCCCATTTTGAGGGCGGCATTCATGCCTGCCTTGAAGCTACCTGACATTCCCGGCTCCCGACAGGCCAGTGAGCCCTGGAAGAATGCTTCGGGGAAAATTATGAGTTTGCTCCCTCTAAACCACGGGCTTCTGTGGCCGCAGCTCGGTCCGCATGACAGGCTCTAGTGCGAAAGGGAACCTCGACGTGAGAACTCGCCTCCAGGTTAGGCCCTGAGTAGCCATGCAGAAAGGGAGGCATGCAGCTGTTTCCACGAGTTCTCAGTCGCTTATGTCCTTTAGTTTAAAGGAAGTACGCGTCCGGGGACTCCTAGGCCCCACGGGTGTGCATCGTTTTCCCTCCGAGGTCACTGAGTGCCTCCAGACACCTGTGGGCCGGCGGAGCAACGTCGAGGTCCATTGGTTGATCCCCCGGAGGACCTCTGTGCCTGCCGAGTGCTGGGCAGCAACACACTGCGCGTTCCTTGAGGAGCGCTACATATCCAGAGCCCTCGAACGCCCTCGGGACAACATGGCTGGTGAGTGCGAAGTACCCAGGAAGACTCAGTCATGGCCCTTCTGTGAGCTGCCATGAGAGAAAACTGTGCTTGGAACACTGCGAGGCCCACCCTCGTAGCTGAAGTCACTCTGCTCGAGGAGAAAGTCAGCATCTTAGCACGCTGTGTCGCTACCGGCACACCAAGCATGGACCCATGCCTGGAAGTAAGGCCCTGATTTGCCATGCAGAAGCGGAGGCGTGCTGCAGCTTCCAGGAGGCGGTGGCCTCTGCTCTGCATGCCTTTAACGGCAGCACAGCTTTCTGGACACCTGGGAGGCTAGCCGGGGCACCCTACTCCCAGCAGGAACACTGAGTACCCCCAGGTGCACCTGGGTCTGCTAAGCAACATCCAGGCCCGTAGCCCTTCAGAGCCCCCTGTGTGCAGGCCGAGCGTAGGGAAACGCACTGCCCTCTCCTTCAGAGCAGCTTAGTTGCCTCCGCACTCGCACACGTTCGCGAACACCGTTCTGGCACGTCCCACGTGGCGCGGAGGTCTTACGCAGTGCCCTAATCGGAGCTGCCCTCAGAGGAGCCCTCGTCTTCGCGTTCCATCCAGGATCTCCTGACTGAAGTCACCGGGCCTCCTAGAGGACGGCGGCTTGGGTTCTTACTGCACTTCAAGTCCTGTTCCTTCTGCGGCACTGCAGGCAGCCCCAGGCCCAGAGGAGCAGCTACGGCGTTCCTCGGTTGAGACAGTTTGCCGGATGCGGGACTCCCTACTTCGATAAGTTAATTCAGGGAAGGAAACGCAGGGTAACCGGTGTCTCTTGGGACTCGTTAGAAGCCACAGGGATGTACGCTGAGTGTGCCCATGAAAACGGGGGCCTGCTGGAACTAGCCCTGCTTTCCCATTTTGAGGGCGGCATTCATGCCTGCCTTGAAGCTACCTGACATTCCCGGCTCCCGACAGGCCAGTGAGCCCTGGAAGAATGCTTCGTGTAAAATTATGAGTTTGCTCTCTCTAAACCACGGGCTTCTGTGGCCGCAGCTCGGTCCGCATGACAGGCTCTAGTGCGAAAGGGAACCTCGACGTGAGAACTCGCCTCCAGGTTAGGCCCTGAGTAGCCATGCAGAAAGGGAGGCATGCAGCTGTTTCCACGAGTTCTCAGTCGCTTATGTCCTTTAGTTTAAAGGAAGTACGTGTCCGGGGACTCCTAGGCCCCACGGGTGTGCATCGTTTTCCCTCCGAGTTCACTGAGTGACTCCAGACACCTGTGGGCCGGCGGAGCAACGTCGAGGTCCATTTGTTGATCCCCCAGAGGACCTCTGTGCCTGCCGAGTGCTGGGCAGCAACACACTGCGCGTTCCTTGAGGAGCGCTACATCTCCAGAGCCCTCGAACACCCTCGGGACAACATGGCTGGTGAGTGCGAAGTACCCAGGAAGACTCAGTCATGGCCCTTGTGTGAGCTGCCATGAGAGAACACTGTGCTTGGAACACTGCGAGGCCCACCGTCGTACCTGAAGTCACTCTGCTCGAGGAGAAAGTCAGCATCTTAGCACGCTGTGTCGCTACCGGCACACCCAGCATGAACCCATGCCTGGAAGTAAGGCCCTGATTCGCCGTGCAGAAGCGGAGGCATGCTGCAGCTTCCAGGAGGTGGTGGCCTCTGCTCTGCATGCCTTTAAAGGCAGCACAGCTTTCTGGACACCTGGGAGGCTAGCCGGGGCACCCTGCTCTCAGCAGGAACACTGAGTACCCCCAGGTGCACCTGGGTCTGCTAAGCAACATCCAGGCCCGTAGCCCTTCAGAGCCCCCTGTGTGCAGGCCGAGCGTAGGGAAACGCACTGCCCTCTCCTTCGGAGCAGCTTAGTTTCCTCCGTATTCGCACACGTTCGCAAACACCGTTCTGGCACGTCCCACGTGGCGCGGAGGTGTTACGCAGTGCCCTAATCAGAGCTGCCCTCAGAGGAGCCCTCGTCTTCGCCTTCCATCCAGGACCTCCTGACTGAAGTCACCGGGCCTCCTAGAGGACGGCGGCTTGGGTTCTTACTGCACTTCAAGTCCTGTTCCTTCTGCGGCACTGCAGGCAGCCCCAGGCCCAGAGGAGCAGCTACGGCGTTCCTCGGTTGAGACAGTTCGCCGGATGCGGGACTCCCTACTTCGATAAGTTAATTCAGGGAAGGAAACGCAGGGTAACCGGTGTCTCTTGGGACTCGTTAGAAGCCACAGGGATGTACGCTGAGTGTGCCCATGAAAACGGGGGCCTGCTGGAACTAGCCCTGCTTTCCCATTTTGAGGGCGGCATTCATGCCTGCCTTGAAGCTACCTGACATTCCCGGCTCCCGACAGGCCAGTGAGCCCTGGAAGAATGCTTCGGGTAAAATTATGAGTTTGCTCTCTCTAAACCACGGGCTTCTGTGGCCGCAGCTCGGTCCGCATGACAGGCTCTAGTGCGAAAGGGAACCTCGACGTGAGAACTCGCCTCCAGGTTAGGCCCTGAGTAGCCATGCAGAAAGGGAGGCATGCAGCTGTTTCCACGAGTTCTCAGTCGCTTATGTCCTTTAGTTTAAAGGAAGTACGTGTCCGGGGACTCCTAGGCCCCACGGGTGTGCATCGTTTTCCCTCCGAGGTCACTGAGTGCCTCCAGACACCTGTGGGCCGGCGGAGCAACGTCGAGGTCCATTGGTTGATCCCCCGGAGGACCTCTGTGCCTGCCGAGTGCTGGGCAGCAACACACTGCGCGTTCCTTGAGGAGCGCTACATCTCCAGAGCCCTCGAACGCCCTTGGGACAACATGGCTGGTGAGTGCGAAGTGCCCAGGAAGACTCTGTCATGGCCCTTGTGTGAGCTGCCATGAGAGAACACTGTGCTTGGAACACTGCGAGGCCCTCCCCCGCACCTGAAGTCACTCTGCTCGAGGAGAAAGTCAGCATCTTAGCACGCTATGTCGCTACCGGCACACCCAGCATGAACCCATGCCTGGAAGGAAGGCCCTGATTCGCCGTGCAGAAGCGGAGGCGTGCTGCAGCTTCCAGGAGGCGGTGGCCTCTGCTCTGCATGCCTTTAACGGCAGCACAGCTTTCTGGACACCTGGGAGGCTAGCCGGGGCAAACTGCTCCCAGCAGGAACACTGAGTACCCCCAGGTGCACCTGGGTCTGCTAAGCAACATCCAGGCCCGTAGCCCTTCAGAGCCCCCTGTGTGCAGGCCGAGCGTAGGGAAACGCACTGCCCTCTCCTTCGGAGCAGCTTACTTTCCTCGGCACTCGCACACGTTCGCGAACGCCGTTCTGGCACGTCCCACGTGGCGCGGAGGTCTTACGCGGTGCCCTAGACGGAGCTGCCCTTAGAGGAGCCCTCGTCTTCGCGTTCCATCCAGGACCTCCTGACTGAAGTCACCGTGCCTCCTAGAGGACGGCGGCTTGGGTTCTTACTGCACTTTAAGTCCTGTTCCTTCTGTGGCACTGCAGGCAGCCCCAGGCCCAGAGGAGCAGCTACGGCGTTCCTCGGTTGAGACAGTTCGCCGGATGCGGGACTCCCTACTTCGATGTTAATTCAGGGAAGGAAACACAGGGTAAACGGTGTCTCTTGGGACTCCTTAGAAGCCACAGGGATGTACGCTGAGTGTGCCCATGAAAACGGGGGCCTGCTGGAACTAGCCCTGCTTTCCCATTTTGAGGGCGGCATTCATGCCTGCCTTGAAGCTACCTGACATTCCCGGCTCCCGACAGGCCAGTGAGCCCTGGAAGAATGCTTCGGGGAAAATTATGAGTTTGCTCTCTCTAAACCACGGGCTTCTGTGGCCGCAGCTCGGTCCGCATGACAGGCTCTAGTGCGAAAGGGAACCTCGAAGTGAGAACTCGCCTCCAGGTTAGGCCCTGAGTAGCCATGCAGAAAGGGAGGCATGCAGCTGTTTCCACGAGTTCTCAGTCGCTTATGTCCTTTATTTTAAAGGAAGTACGCGTCCGGGGACTCCTAGGCCCCACGGGTGTGCATCGTTTTCCCTCCGAGGTCACTGAGTGCCTCCAGACACCTGTGGGCCGGCGGAGCAACGTCGAGGTCCATTGCTTGATCCCCCGGAGGACCTCTGTGCCTGCCGAGTGCTGGGCAGCAACACACTGCGCGTTCCTTGAGGAGCGCTACATCTCCAGAGCCCTCGAACGCCCTCGGGACAACATGGCTGGTGAGTGCGAAGTACCCAGGAAGACTCAGTCATGGCCCTTGTGTGAGCTGCCATGAGAGAACGCTGTGCTTGGAACACTGCGAGGCCCACCCTCGTACCTGAAGTCACTCTGCTCGAGGAGAAAGTCAGCATTTTAGCACGCTGTGTCGCTACCGGCACACCCAACATGAACCCATGCCTGGAAGTAAGGCCCTGATTCGCCGTGCAGAAGCGGAGGCATGCTGCAGCTTCCAGGTGGTGGTGGCCTCTGCTCTGCATGCCTTTAACGGCAGCACAGCTTTCTGGACACCTGGGAGGCTAGCCGGGGCACCCTGCTCTCAGCAGGAACACTGAGTACACCCAGGTGCACCTGGGTCTGCTAAGCAACATCCAGGCCCGTAGCCCTTCAGAGCCCCCTGTGTGCAAGCCGAGCGTAGGGAAACGCACTGCCCTCTCCTTCAGAGCAGCTTAGTTTCCTCCGCACTCGCACACGTTCGCGAACACCGTTCTGGCACGTCCCACGTGGCGCGGAGGTCTTACGCAGTGCCCTAATCGGAGCTGCCCTCAGAGGAGCCCTCGTCTTCGCGTTCCATCCAGGATCTCCTGACTGAAGTCACCGGGCCTCCTAGAGGACGGCGGCTTGGGTTCTTACTGCACTTCAAGTCCTGTTCCTTCTGCGGCACTGCAGGCAGCCCCAGGCCCAGAGGAGCAGCTACGGCGTTCCTCGGTTGAGACAGTTTGCCGGATGCGGGACTCCCTACTTCGATAAGTTAATTCAGGGAAGGAAACGCAGGGTAACCGGTGTCTCTTGGGACTCGTTAGAAGCCACAGGGATGTACGCTGAGTGTGCCCATGAAAACGGGGGCCTGCTGGAACTAGCCCTGCTTTCCCATTTTGAGGGCGGCATTCATGCCTGCCTTGAAGCTACCTGACATTCCCGGCTCCCGACAGGCCAGTGAGCCCTGGAAGAATGCTTCGGGGAAAATTATGAGTTTGCTCTCTCTAAACCAGGGGCTTCCGTGGTCGCAGCTCGGTCCGCATGACAGGCTCTAGAGCGAAAGGGAACCTCGACGTGAGAACTCGCCTCCAGGTTAGGCCCTGAGTAGCCATGCAGAAATGGAGGCATGCAGCTGTTTCCACGAGTTCTCAGTCGCTTATGTCCTTTAGTTTAAAGGAAGTACGCATCCGGGGACTCCTAGGCCCCACGGGTGTGCATCGTTTTCCCTCCGAGGTCACTGAGTGCCTCCAGACACCTGTGGGCCGGCGGAGCAACGTCGAGGTCCATTTGTTGATCCCCCAGAGGACCTCTGTGCCTGCCGAGTGCTGGGCAGCAACACACTGCGCGTTCCTTGAGGAGCGCTACATCTCCAGAGCCCTCGAACGCCCTCGGGACAACATGGCTGGTGAGTGCGAAGTACCCAGGAAGACTCAGTCATGGCCCTTGTGTGAGCTGCCATGAGAGAACACTGTGCTTGGAACACTGCGAGGCCCACCGTCGTACCTGAAGTCACTCTGCTCGAGGAGAAAGTCAGCATCTTAGCACGCTGTGTCGCTACCGGCACACCCAACATGAACCCATGCCTGAAAGTAAGGCCCTGATTTGCCGTGCAGAAGCGGAGGCGTGCTGCAGCTTCCAGGAGGCAGTGCCCTCTGCTCTGCATGCCTTTAACGGCAGCACAGCTTTCTGGACACCTGGGAGGCTAGCCGGGGCACCCTGCTCCCAGCAGGAACACTGAGTACCCCCAGGTGTACCTGGGTCTGCTAAGCAACATCCAGGCCCGTAGCCCTTCAGAGCCCCCTGTGTGCAGGCCGAGCGTAGGGAAACGCACTGCCCTCTCCTTCAGAGCAGCTTAGTTTCCTCCGCACGTGCACACGTTCGCGAACACCGTTCTGGCACGTCCCACGTGGCGCGGAGGTCTTACGCGGTGCCCTAGTCGGAGCTGCCCTCAGAGGAGCCCTCGTCTTCGCGTTTCATTCAGGACCTCATGACTGAAGTCACTGTGCCTCCTAGAGGACAGCAGCTTGGGTTCTTACTGCACTTCAAGTCCTGTTCCTTCTGCGGCACTGCAGGCAGCCCCAGGCCCAGAGGAGCAGCTACGGCGTTCCTCGGTTGAGACAGTTCGCCGGATGCGGGACTCCCTACTTCGATAAGTTAATTCAGGGAAGGAAATGCAGGGTAACCGGTGTCTCTTGGGACTCGTTAGAAGCCACAGGGATGTACGCTGAGTGTGCCCATGGAAACGGGGGCCTGCTGGAACTAGCCCTGCTTTCCCATTTTGAGGGCGGCATTCATGCCTGCCTTGAAGCTACCTGACATTCCCGGCTCCCGACAGGCCAGTGAGCCCTGGAAGAATGCTTCGGGGAATATTATGAGTTTGCTCTCTCTAAACCAGGGGCTTCCGTGGTCGCAGCTCGGTCCGCATGACAGGCTCTAGAGCGAAAGGGAACCTCGACGTGAGAACTCGCCTCCAGGTTAGGCCCTGAGTAGCCATGCAGAAAGGGAGGCATGCAGCTGTTTCCACGAGTTCTCAGTCGCTTATGTCCTTTAGTTTAAAGGAAGTACGCGTCCGGGGACTCCTAGGCCCAACGGGTGTGCATCATTTTCCCTCCGAGGTCACTGAGTGCCTCCAGACACCTGTGGGCCAGCGGAGCAACGTCGAGGTCCATTGGTTGATCCCCCGGAGGACCTCTGTGCCTGCCGAGTGCTGGGCAGCAACACACTGCGCGTTCCTTGAGGAGCGATACATATCCAGAGCCCTCGAACGCCCTCGGGACAACATGCCTGGTGAGTGCGAAGTACCCAGGAAGACTCAGTCATGGCCCTTGTGTGAGCTGCCATGAGAGAACGCTGTGCTTGGAACACTGCGAGGCCCACCCTCGTACCTGAAGTCACTCTGCTCGAGGAGGAAGTCAGCATTTTAGCACGCTGTGTCGCTACCGGCACACCCAACATGAACCCATGCCTGGAAGTAAGGCCCTGATTCGCCGTGCAGAAGCGGAGGCATGCTGCAGCTTCCAGGAGGTGGTGGCCTCTGCTCTGCATGCCTTTAACGGCAGCACAGCTTTCTGGACACCTGGGAGGCTAGCCGGGGCACCCTGCTCTCAGCAGGAACACTGAGTACACCCAGGTGCACCTGGGTCTGCTAAGCAACATCCAGGCCCGTAGCCCTTCAGAGCCCCCTGTGTGCAAGCCGAGCGTAGGGAAACGCACTGCTCTCTCCTTCAGAGCAGCTTAGTTTCCTCCGCACTCGCACACGTTCGCGAACACCGTTCTGGCACGTCCCACGTGGCGCGGAGGTCTTACGCAGTGCCCTAATCGGAGCTGCCCTCAGAGGAGCCCTCGTCTTCGCGTTCCATCCAGGATCTCCTGACTGAAGTCACCGGGCCTCCTAGAGGACGGCGGCTTGGGTTCTTACTGCACTTCAAGTCCTGTTCCTTCTGCGGCACTGCAGGCAGCCCCAGGCCCAGAGGAGCAGCTATGGCGTTCCTCGGTTGAGACAGTTTGCCGGATGCGGGACTCCCTACTTCGATAAGTTAATTCAGGGAAGGAAACGCAGGGTAACCGGTGTCTCTTGGGACTCGTTAGAAGCCACAGGGATGTACGCTGAGTGTGCCCATGAAAACGGGGGCCTGCTGGAACTAGCCCTGCTTTCCCATTTTGAGGGCGGCATTCATGCCTGCCTTGAAGCTACCTGACATTCCCGGCTCCCGACAGGCCAGTGAGCCCTGGAAGAATGCTTCGGGGAAAATTATGAGTTTGCTCTCTCTAAACCAGGGGCTTCCGAGGTCGCAGCTCGGTCCGCATGACAGGCTCTAGAGAGAAAGGGAACCTCGACGTGAGAACTCGCCTCCAGGTTAGGCCCTGAGTAGCCATGCAGAAATGGAGGCATGCAGCTGTTTCCACGAGTTCTCAGTCGCTTATGTCCTTTAGTTTAAAGGAAGTACGCATCCGGGGACTCCTAGGCCCCACGGGTGTGCATCGTTTTCCCTCCGAGGTCACTGAGTGCCTCCAGACACCTGTGGGCCGGCGGAGCAACGTCGAGGTCCATTTGTTGTTCCCCCAGAGGACCTCTGTGCCTGCCGAGTGCTGGGCAGCAACACACTGCGCGTTCCTTGAGGAGCGCTACATCTCCAGAGCCCTCGAACGCCCTCGGGACAACATGGCTGGTGAGTGCAAAGTACCCAGGAAGACACAGTCATGGCCCTTGTGTGAGCTGCCATGAGAGAACACTGTGCTTGGAACACTGCGAGGCCCACCCTCGTACCTGAAGTCACTCTGCTCGAGGAGAAAGTCAGCATCTTAGCACGCTGTGTCGCTACCGGCACACCCAACATGAACCCATGCCTGGAAGTAAGGCCCTGATTTGCCGTGCAGAAGCGGAGGCGTGCTGCAGCTTCCAGGAGGCGGTGGCCTCTGCTCTGCATGCCTTTAACTGCAGCACAGCTTTCTGGACACCTAGGAGGCTAGCCGGGGCCCCCTGCTCCCAGCAGGAACACTGAGTACCCCCAGGTGCACCTGGGTCTGCTAAGCAACATCCAGGCCCGTAGCCCTTCAGAGCCCCCTGTGTGCAGGCCGAGCGTAGGGAAACGCACTGCCCTCTCCTTCGGAGCAGCTTAGTTTCCTCCGCACACGCACACGTTCGCGAACACCGTTCTGGCACGTCCCACGTGGCCCGGTGGTCTTACGCGGTGCCCTAATCGGACCTGCCCTCAGAGGAGCCCTCGTCTTCGCGTTTCATTCAGGACCTCATGACTGAAGTCACCGTGCCTCCTAGAGGACAGCAGCTTGGGTTCTTACTGCACTTTAAGTACTGTTCCTTCTGCGGCACTGCAGGGAGCCCCAGGCCCAGAGGAGCAGCTACGGCGTTCCTCGGTTGAGACAGTTCGCCGGATGCGGGACTCCCTACTTCGATAAGTTAATTCAGGGAAGGAAATGCAGGGTAACCGGTGTCTCTTGGGACTCGTTAGAAGCCACAGGGATGTACGCTGAGTGTGCCCATGAAAACGGGGGCCTGCTGGAACTAGCCCTGCTTTCCCATTTTGAGGGCGGCATTCATGCCTGCCTTGAAGCTACCTGACATTCCCGGCTCCCGACAGGCCAGTGAGCCCTGGAAGAATGCTTCGTGTAAAATTATGAGTTTGCTCTCTCTAAACCACGGGCTTCTGTGGCCGCAGCTCGGTCCGCATGACAGGCTCTAGTGCGAAAGGGAACCTCGACGTGAGAACTCGCCTCCAGGTTAGGCCCTGAGTAGCCATGCAGAAAGGGAGGCATGCAGCTGTTTCCACGAGTTCTCAGTCGCTTATGTCCTTTAGTTTAAAGGAAGTACGTGTCCGGGGACTCCTAGGCCCCACGGGTGTGCATCGTTTTCCCTCCGAGTTCACTGAGTGCCTCCAGACACCTGTGGGCCGGCGGAGCAACGTCGAGGTCCATTTGTTGATCCCCCAGAGGACCTCTGTGCCTGCCGAGTGCTGGACAGCAACACACTGCGCGTTCCTTGAGGAGCGCTACATCTCCAGAGCCCTCGAACACCCTCGGGACAACATGGCTGGTGAGTGCGAAGTACCCAGGAAGACTCAGTCATGGCCCTTGTGTGAGCTGCCATGAGAGAACACTGTGCTTGGAACACTGCGAGGCCCACCGTCGTACCTGAAGTCACTCTGCTCGAGGAGAAAGTCAGCATCTTAGCACGCTGTGTCGCTACCGGCACACCCAGCATGAACCCATGCCTGGAAGTAAGGCCCTGATTCGCCGTGCAGAAGCGGAGGCATGCTGCAGCTTCCAGGAGGTGGTGGCCTCTGCTCTGCATGCCTTTAAAGGCAGCACAGCTTTCTGGACACCTGGGAGGCTAGCCGGGGCACCCTGCTCTCAGCAGGAACACTGAGTACCCCCAGGTGCACCTGGGTCTGCTAAGCAACATCCAGGCCCGTAGCCCTTCAGAGCCCCCTGTGTGCAGGCCGAGCGTAGGGAAACGCACTGCCCTCTCCTTCGGAGCAGCTTAGTTTCCTCCGCACTCGCACACGTTCGCGAACACCGTTCTGGCACGTCCCACGTGGCGCGGAGGTGTTACGCAGTGCCCTAATCAGAGCTGCCCTCAGAGGAGCCCTCGTCTTCGCCTTCCATCCAGGACCTCCTGACTGAAGTCACCGGGCCTCCTAGAGGACGGCGGCTTGGGTTCTTACTGCACTTCAAGTCCTGTTCCTTCTGCGGCACTGCAGGCAGCCCCAGGCCCAGAGGAGCAGCTACGGCGTTCCTCGGTTGAGACAGTTCGCCGGATGCGGGACTCCCTACTTCGATAAGTTAATTCAGGGAAGGAAACGCAGGGTAACCGGTGTCTCTTGGGACTCGTTAGAAGCCACAGGGATGTACGCTGAGTGTGCCCATGAAAACGGGGGCCTGCTGGAACTAGCCCTGCTTTCCCATTTTGAGGGCGGCATTCATGCCTGCCTTGAAGCTACCTGACATTCCCGGCTCCCGACAGGCCAGTGAGCCCTGGAAGAATGCTTCGGGTAAAATTATGAGTTTGCTCTCTCTAAACCACGGGCTTCTGTGGCCGCAGCTCGGTCCGCATGACAGGCTCTAGTGCGAAAGGGAACCTCGACGTGAGAACTCGCCTCCAGGTTAGGCCCTGAGTAGCCATGCAGAAAGGGAGGCATGCAGCTGTTTCCACGAGTTCTCAGTCGCTTATGTCCTTTATTTTAAAGGAAGTACGCGTCCGGGGACTCCTAGGCCCCACGGGTGTGCATCGTTTTCCCTCCGAGGTCACTGAGTGCCTCCAGACACCTGTGGGCCGGCGGAGCAACGTCGAGGTCCATTGCTTGATCCCCCGGAGGACCTCTGTGCCTGCCGAGTGCTGGGCAGCAACACACTGCGCGTTCCTTGAGGAGCGCTACATCTCCAGAGCCCTCGAACGCCCTCGGGACAACATGGCTGGTGAGTGCGAAGTACCCAGGAAGACTCAGTCATGGCCCTTGTGTGAGCTGCCATGAGAGAACGCTGTGCTTGGAACACTGCGAGGCCCACCCTCGTACCTGAAGTCACTCTGCTCGAGGAGAAAGTCAGCATTTTAGCACGCTGTGTCGCTACCGGCACACCCAACATGAACCCATGCCTGGAAGTAAGGCCCTGATTCGCCGTGCAGAAGCGGAGGCATGCTGCAGCTTCCAGGTGGTGGTGGCCTCTGCTCTGCATGCCTTTAACGGCAGCACAGCTTTCTGGACACCTGGGAGGCTAGCCGGGGCACCCTGCTCTCAGCAGGAACACTGAGTACACCCAGGTGCACCTGGGTCTGCTAAGCAACATCCAGGCCCGTAGCCCTTCAGAGCCCCCTGTGTGCAAGCCGAGCGTAGGGAAACGCACTGCCCTCTCCTTCAGAGCAGCTTAGTTTCCTCCGCACTCGCACACGTTCGCGAACACCGTTCTGGCACGTCCCACGTGGCGCGGAGGTCTTACGCAGTGCCCTAATCGGAGCTGCCCTCAGAGGAGCCCTCGTCTTCGCGTTCCATCCAGGATCTCCTGACTGAAGTCACCGGGCCTCCTAGAGGACGGCGGCTTGGGTTCTTACTGCACTTCAAGTCCTGTTCCTTCTGCGGCACTGCAGGCAGCCCCAGGCCCAGAGGAGCAGCTACGGCGTTCCTCGGTTGAGACAGTTTGCCGGATGCGGGACTCCCTACTTCGATAAGTTAATTCAGGGAAGGAAACGCAGGGTAACCGGTGTCTCTTGGGACTCGTTAGAAGCCACAGGGATGTACGCTGAGTGTGCCCATGAAAACGGGGGCCTGCTGGAACTAGCCCTGCTTTCCCATTTTGAGGGCGGCATTCATGCCTGCCTTGAAGCTACCAGACATTCCCGGCTCCCGACAGGCCAGTGAGCCCTGGAAGAATGCTTCGGGGAAAATTATGAGTTTGCTCTCTCTAAACCAGGGGCTTCCGTGGTCGCAGCTCGGTCCGCATGACAGGCTCTAGAGCGAAAGGGAACCTCGACGTGAGAACTCGCCTCCAGGTTAGGCCCTGAGTAGCCATGCAGAAATGGAGGCATGCAGCTGTTTCCACGAGTTCTCAGTCGCTTATGTCCTTTAGTTTAAAGGAAGTACGCATCCGGGGACTCCTAGGCCCCACGGGTGTGCATCGTTTTCCCTCCGAGGTCACTGAGTGCCTCCAGACACCTGTGGGCCGGCGGAGCAACGTCGAGGTCCATTTGTTGATCCCCCAGAGGACCTCTGTGCCTGCCGAGTGCTGGGCAGCAACACACTGCGCGTTCCTTGAGGAGCGCTACATCTCCAGAGCCCTCGAACGCCCTCGGGACAACATGGCTGGTGAGTGCGAAGTACCCAGGAAGACTCAGTCATGGCCCTTGTGTGAGCTGCCATGAGAGAACACTGTGCTTGGAACACTGCGAGGCCCACCGTCGTACCTGAAGTCACTCTGCTCGAGGAGAAAGTCAGCATCTTAGCACGCTGTGTCGCTACCGGCACACCCAACATGAACCCATGCCTGAAAGTAAGGCCCTGATTTGCCGTGCAGAAGCGGAGGCGTGCTGCAGCTTCCAGGAGGCAGTGCCCTCTGCTCTGCATGCCTTTAACGGCAGCACAGCTTTCTGGACACCTGGGAGGCTAGCCGGGGCACCCTGCTCCCAGCAGGAACACTGAGTACCCCCAGGTGTACCTGGGTCTGCTAAGCAACATCCAGGCCCGTAGCCCTTCAGAGCCCCCTGTGTGCAGGCCGAGCGTAGGGAAACGCACTGCCCTCTCCTTCGGAGCAGCTTAGTTTCCTCCGCACGTGCACACGTTCGCGAACACCGTTCTGGCACGTCCCACGTGGCGCGGAGGTCTTACGCGGTGCCCTAGTCGGAGCTGCCCTCAGAGGAGCCCTCGTCTTCGCGTTTCATTCAGGACCTCATGACTGAAGTCACTGTGCCTCCTAGAGGACAGCAGCTTGGGTTCTTACTGCACTTCAAGTCCTGTTCCTTCTGCGGCACTGCAGGCAGCCCCAGGCCCAGAGGAGCAGCTACGGCGTTCCTCGGTTGAGACAGTTCGCCGGATGCGGGACTCCCTACTTCGATAAGTTAATTCAGGGAAGGAAATGCAGGGTAACCGGTGTCTCTTGGGACTCGTTAGAAGCCACAGGGATGTACGCTGAGTGTGCCCATGGAAACGGGGGCCTGCTGGAACTAGCCCTGCTTTCCCATTTTGAGGGCGGCATTCATGCCTGCCTTGAAGCTACCTGACATTCCCGGCTCCCGACAGGCCAGTGAGCCCTGGAAGAATGCTTCGGGGAATATTATGAGTTTGCTCTCTCTAAACCAGGGGCTTCCGTGGTCGCAGCTCGGTCCGCATGACAGGCTCTAGAGCGAAAGGGAACCTCGACGTGAGAACTCGCCTCCAGGTTAGGCCCTGAGTAGCCATGAAGAAAGGGAGGCATGCAGCTGTTTCCACGAGTTCTCAGTCGCTTATGTCCTTTAGTTTAAAGGAAGTACGCGTCCGGGGACTCCTAGGCCCAACGGGTGTGCATCATTTTCCCTCCGAGGTCACTGAGTGCCTCCAGACACCTGTGGGCCAGCGGAGCAACGTCGAGGTCCATTGGTTGATCCCCCGGAGGACCTCTGTGCCTGCCGAGTGCTGGGCAGCAACACACTGCGCGTTCCTTGAGGAGCGATACATATCCAGAGCCCTCGAACGCCCTCGGGACAACATGGCTGGTGAGTGCGAAGTACCCAGGAAGACTCAGTCATGGCCCTTGTGTGAGCTGCCATGAGAGAACGCTGTGCTTGGAACACTGCGAGGCCCACCCTCGTACCTGAAGTCACTCTGCTCGAGGAGGAAGTCAGCATTTTAGCACGCTGTGTCGCTACCGGCACACCCAACATGAACCCATGCCTGGAAGTAAGGCCCTGATTCGCCGTGCAGAAGCGGAGGCATGCTGCAGCTTCCAGGAGGTGGTGGCCTCTGCTCTGCATGCCTTTAACGGCAGCACAGCTTTCTGGACACCTGGGAGGCTAGCCGGGGCACCCTGCTCTCAGCAGGAACACTGAGTACACCCAGGTGCACCTGGGTCTGCTAAGCAACATCCAGGCCCGTAGCCCTTCAGAGCCCCCTGTGTGCAAGCCGAGCGTAGGGAAACGCACTGCTCTCTCCTTCAGAGCAGCTTAGTTTCCTCCGCACTCGCACACGTTCGCGAACACCGTTCTGGCACGTCCCACGTGGCGCGGAGGTCTTACGCAGTGCCCTAATCGGAGCTGCCCTCAGAGGAGCCCTCGTCTTCGCGTTCCATCCAGGATCTCCTGACTGAAGTCACCGGGCCTCCTAGAGGACGGCGGCTTGGGTTCTTACTGCACTTCAAGTCCTGTTCCTTCTGCGGCACTGCAGGCAGCCCCAGGCCCAGAGGAGCAGCTATGGCGTTCCTCGGTTGAGACAGTTTGCCGGATGCGGGACTCCCTACTTCGATAAGTTAATTCAGGGAAGGAAACGCAGGGTAACCGGTGTCTCTTGGGACTCGTTAGAAGCCACAGGGATGTACGCTGAGTGTGCCCATGAAAACGGGGGCCTGCTGGAACTAGCCCTGCTTTCCCATTTTGAGGGCGGCATTCATGCCTGCCTTGAAGCTACCTGACATTCCCGGCTCCCGACAGGCCAGTGAGCCCTGGAAGAATGCTTCGGGGAAAATTATGAGTTTGCTCTCTCTAAACCAGGGGCTTCCGAGGTCGCAGCTCGGTCCGCATGACAGGCTCTAGAGAGAAAGGGAACCTCGACGTGAGAACTCGCCTCCAGGTTAGGCCCTGAGTAGCCATGCAGAAATGGAGGCATGCAGCTGTTTCCACGAGTTCTCAGTCGCTTATGTCCTTTAGTTTAAAGGAAGTACGCATCCGGGGACTCCTAGGCCCCACGGGTGTGCATCGTTTTCCCTCCGAGGTCACTGAGTGCCTCCAGACACCTGTGGGCCGGCGGAGCAACGTCGAGGTCCATTTGTTGTTCCCCCAGAGGACCTCTGTGCCTGCCGAGTGCTGGGCAGCAACACACTGCGCGTTCCTTGAGGAGCGCTACATCTCCAGAGCCCTCGAACGCCCTCGGGACAACATGGCTGGTGAGTGCAAAGTACCCAGGAAGACTCAGTCATGGCCCTTGTGTGAGCTGCCATGAGAGAACACTGTGCTTGGAACACTGCGAGGCCCACCCTCGTACCTGAAGTCACTCTGCTCGAGGAGAAAGTCAGCATCTTAGCACGCTGTGTCGCTACCGGCACACCCAACATGAACCCATGCCTGGAAGTAAGGCCCTGATTTGCCGTGCAGAAGCGGAGGCGTGCTGCAGCTTCCAGGAGGCGGTGGCCTCTGCTCTGCATGCCTTTAACTGCAGCACAGCTTTCTGGACACCTAGGAGGCTAGCCGGGGCCCCCTGCTCCCAGCAGGAACACTGAGTACCCCCAGGTGCACCTGGGTCTGCTAAGCAACATCCAGGCCCGTAGCCCTTCAGAGCCCCCTGTGTGCAGGCCGAGCGTAGGGAAACGCACTGCCCTCTCCTTCGGAGCAGCTTAGTTTCCTCCGCACACGCACACGTTCGCGAACACCGTTCTGGCACGTCCCACGTGGCCCGGTGGTCTTACGCGGTGCCCTAATCGGACCTGCCCTCAGAGGAGCCCTCGTCTTCGCGTTTCATTCAGGACCTCATGACTGAAGTCACCGTGCCTCCTAGAGGACAGCAGCTTGGGTTCTTACTGCACTTTAAGTACTGTTCCTTCTGCGGCACTGCAGGCAGCCCGAGGCCCAGAGGAGCAGCTACGGCGTTCCTCGGTTGAGACAGTTCGCCGGATGCGGGACTCCCTACTTCGATAAGTTAATTCAGGGAAGGAAATGCAGGGTAACCGGTGTCTCTTGGGACTCGTTAGAAGCCACAGGGATGTACGCTGAGTGTGCCCATGAAAACGGGGGCCTGCTGGAACTAGCCCTGCTTTCCCATTTTGAGGGCGGCATTCATGCCTGCCTTGAAGCTACCTGACATTCCCGGCTCCCGACAGGCCAGTGAGCCCTGGAAGAATGCTTCGGGGAAAATTATGAGTTTGTTCTCTCTAAACCACGGGCTTCTGTGGCCGCAGCTCGGTCCGCATGACAGGCTCTATTGCGAAAGGGAACCTCGACGTGAGAACTCGCCTCCAGGTTAGGCCCTGAGTAGCCGTGCAGAAAGGGAGGCATGCAGCTGTTTCACGAGTTCTCAGTCGCTTATGTCCTTTATTTTAAAGGAAGTACGCGTCCAGGGACTCCTAGGCCCCACAGGTGTGCATCGTTTTCCCTCCGAGGTCACTGAGTGCCTCCAGACACCTGTGGGCCGGCGGAGCAATGTCGAGGTCCATTGGTTGATCCCCCGGAGGACCTCTGTGCCTGCCGAGTGCTGGGCAGCAACACACTGCGCGTTCCTTGAGGAGCGCTACATATCCAGAGCCCTCGAACGCCCTCGGGATAACATGGCTGGTGAGTGCGAAGTACCCAGGAAGACTCAGTCATGGCCCTTCTGTGAGCTGCCATGAGAGAACACTGTGCTTGGAACACTGCGAGGCCCGCCCTGGTACCTGAAGTCACTCTGCTCGAGGAGAAAGTCAGCATCTTAGCACGCTGTGTCGCTACCGGCACACCCAGCATGAACCCATGCCTGGAAGTAAGGCCCTGATTCGCCGTGCAGAAGTGGAGGCATGCTGCAGCTTCCAGGAGGTGGTGGCCTCTGCTCTGCATGCCTTAAAAGGCAGCACAGCTTTCTGGACACCTGGGAGGCTAGCCGGGGCACCCTGCTCTCAGCAGGAACACTGAGTACCCCCAGGTGCACCTGGGTCTGCTAAGCAACATCCAGGCCCGTAGCCCTTCAGAGCCCCCTGTGTGCAGGCCGAGCATAGGGAAACGCACTGCCCTCTCCTTCGGAGCAGCTTAGTTTCCTCCGTATTCGCACACGTTCGCAAACACCGTTCTGGCACGTCCCACGTGGCGCGGAGGTGTTACGCAGTGCCCTAATCGGAGCTGCCCTGAGAGGAGCCCTCGTCTTCGCGTTCCATCCAGGACCTCCTGACTGAAGTCACCGGGCCTCCTAGAGGACGGCGGCTTGGGTTCTTACTGCACTTCAAGTCCTGTTCCTTCTGCGGCACTGCAGGCAGCCCCAGGCCCAGAGGAGCAGCTACGGCGTTCCTCGGTTGAGACAGTTCGCCGGATGCGGGACTCCCTACTTCGATAAGTTAATTCAGGGAAGGAAACGCAGGGTAACCGGTGTCTCTTGGGACTCGTTAGAAGCCACAGGGATGTACGCTGAGTGTGCCCATGAAAACGGGGGCCTGCTGGAACTAGCCCTGCTTTCCCATTTTGAGGGCGGCATTCATGCCTGCCTTGAAGCTACCTGACATTCCCGGCTCCCGACAGGCCAGTGAGCCCTGGAAGAATGCTTCGGGGAATATTATGAGTTTGCTCTCTCTAAACCAGGGGCTTCCGTGGTCGCAGCTCGGTCCGCATGACAGGCTCTAGAGCGAAAGGGAACCTTGACGTGAGAACTCGCCTCCAGGTTAGGCCCTGAGTAGCCATGCAGAAAGGGAGGCATGCAGCTGTTTCCACGAGTTCTCAGTCGCTTATGTCCTTTATTTTAAAGGAAGTACGCGTCCGGGGACTCCTAGGCCCCACGGGTGTGCATCGTTTTCCCTCCGAGGTCACTGAGTGCCTCCAGACACCTGTGGGGCGGCGGAGCAACGTCGAGGTCCATTGGTTGATCACCCGGAGGACCTCTGTGCCTGCCGAGTGCTGGGCAGCAACACACTGCGCGTTCCTTGAGGAGCGCTACATCTCCAGAGCCCTAGAACGCACTCGGGACAACATGGCTGGTTTGTGCGAAGTACCCAGGAAGACTCAGTCATGGCCCTTGTGTGAGCTGCCATGAGAGAACACTGTGCTTGGAACACTGCGAGGCCCACCGTCGTACCTGAAGTCACTCTGCTCGAGGAGAAAGTCAGCATCTTAGCACGCTGTGTCGCTACCAGCACACCCAACATGAACCCATGCCTGGAAGTAAGGCCCTGATTCGCCATGCCGAAGCGGAGGTGTGCTGCATCTTCCAGGAGGCGGTGGCCTCTGCTCTGCATGCCTTTAACGGCAGCACAGCTTTCTGGACACCTGGGAGGCTAGCCGGGGCACCGTGCTCCCAGCAGGAACACTGAGTACCCCCAGGTGCACCTGGGTCGGCTAAGCAACATCCAGGCCTGTAACCCTTCAGAGCCCCCTGTGTGCAGGCCGAGCGTAGGGAAACGCACTGCTCTCTCCATCGGAGCAGCTTAGTTTCCTCCGCACTCGCACACGTTCGCGAACACCGTTCTGGCACGTCCCACGTGGCGCGGAGGTCTTACGCGGTGCCCTAATCAGAGCTGCCCTCAGAGGAGCCCTCGTCTTCGCATTCCATCCAGGACCTCCTGACTGAAGTCACCGTGCCTCCTAGAGGACGGCGGCTTGCGTTCTTACTGCACTTCAAATCCTGTTCTTTTTGCGTCACTGCAGGTAGCCCCAGGCCCAGAGGAGCAGCTACAGCGTTCCTCGGTTGAGACAGTTCGCCGGATGCGGGACTCCCTACTTCGATAAGTTGATTCAGGGAAGGAAACGCAGGGTAACCGGTGTCTCTTGGGACTCGTTAGAAGCCACAGGGATGTACGATGAGTGTGCCCATGAAAATGGGGGCCTGCTGGAACAAGCCCTGCTTTCCCATTTTGAGGGCGGCATTCATGCCTGCCTTGAAGCTACCTGACATTCCCGGCTCCCGACAGGCCAGTGAGTCCTGGAAGAATGCTTCGTGGAAAATTATGAGTTTGCTCTCTCTAAACCATGGGCTTCCGTGGCCGCAGCTCGGTCCGCATGACAGGCTCTAGTGCGAAAGGGAACCTCGACGTGAGAACTCGCCTCCAGGTTAGGCCCTGAGTAGCCGTGCAGAAAGGGAGGCATGTAGCTGTTTCCTCTAGTTCTCAGTCGCTTATGTCCTTTATTTTAAAGGAAGTACGCGTCCGGGGACTCCTAGGCCCCACGGGTGTGCATCGTTTTCCCTCCGAGGTCACTGAGTGCCTCCAGACACCTGTGGGCCGGCGGAGCAATGTCGAGGTCCATTGGTTGATCCCCCGGAGGACCTCTGTGCCTGCCGAGTGCTGGGCACCAACACACTGCGCGTTCCTTGAGGAGCGCTACATATCCAGAGCCCTCGAACGCCCTCGGGACAACATGGCTGGTGAGTGCGAAGTACCCAGGAAGACTCAGTCATGGCCCTTGTGTGAGCTACCATGAGAGAACACTGTGCTTGGAACACTGTGAGGCCCGCCCTGGTACCTGAAGTCACTCTGCTCGAGGAGAAAGTCAGCATCTTAGCACGCTGTGTGGCTACCGGCACACCCAGCATGAACCCCTGCCAGGAAGTAAGGCCCTGATTCGCCGTGCAGAAGCGGAGGCGTGCTGCAGCTTCCAGGAGGCGGTGGCCTCTGCTCTGCATGCCTTTAACGGCCGCACAGCTTTCTGGACACCTGGGAGGCTAGCCGGGGCACCCTGCTCCCAGCAGGAACACTGAGTACCCCCAGGTGCACCTGGGTCTGCTAGGCATCATCCAGGCCCGTAACTCTTCAGAGCCACCTGTGTGCAGGCCGAGCGTAGGGAAACGCACTGCCTTCTCCATCGGAGCAGCTTAGTTTCCTCCACACTCGCACACGTTCGCGAACACCGTTCTGGCACGTCCAACGTGGCGCGGAGGTCTTACACGGTGCCCTAGTCGGAGCTGCCCTCAGAGGAGCCCTCGTCTTCGCGTTCCATCCAGGACCTCCTGACTGAAGTCACCGTGCCTCCTAGAGGATGGCGGCTTGTGTTCTTACTGCACTTTAAGTCCTGTTCCTTCTGCGGCACTGCAGGGAGCCCCAGGCCCAGAGGAGCAGCTACGGCGTTCCTCGGTTGAGACAGTTCGCCGGATGCGGGACTCCCTACTTCGATAAGTTGATTCAGGGAAGGAAACGCAGGGTAACCGGTGTCTCTTGGGACTCGTTAGAAGCCACAGGGATGTACGCTGAGTGTGCCCATGAAAACGGGGGCCTGCTGGGCAAGCCCTGCTTTCCCATTTTGAGGGCGGCATTCATGCCTGCCTTGAAGCTACCTGACATTCCCGGCTCCCAACAGGCCAGTGAGCCCTGCAAGAATGCTTCGGGGAACATTATGAGTTTGCTCTCTCTAAACCAGGGGCTTCTGTGGCCGCAGCGGCGGTCTGCATGACAGACTCTAGAGCGAAAGGGAACCTCGAAGTGAGAACTCGCCTCCAGGTTTGGCCCTGAGTAGCCGTGCAGAAAGGGAGGCATGCAGCTCTTTCCAGAACTTCTCAGTCACTTATGTGCTTTATTTTAAAGGAAGTACGCGTCCGGGGACTCCTAGGCCCCACGGGTGTGCATCGTTTTCCCTCCGAGGTCACTGAGTGCCTCCAGACACCTGTGGGCCGGCGGAGCAACGTCGAGGTCCATTGGTTGATCCCCCGGAGGACCTCTGTGCCTGCCGAGTGCTGGGCAGCAACACACTGCGTGTTCCTTTAGGAGCGCTACATCTCCAGAGCCCTTGAACGCCCTTGGGACAACATGGCTGGTGAGTGCGAAGTGCCCAGGAAGACTCTGTCATGGCCCTTGTGTGAGCTGCCATTAGAGAACACTGCGCTTGGAACACTGCGAGGCCCGCCCCCGCACCTGAAGTCACTCTGCTCGAGGAGAAAGTCAGCATCTTAGCACGCTGTGTCGCTACCGGCACACCCAGCATGAACCCATGCCTGGTAGTAAGGCCCTGATTCGCCGTGCAGAAGCGGAGGTGTGCTGCAGCTTCCAGGAGGCGGTGGCCTCTGCTCTGCATGCCTTTAATGGCAGCACAGCTTTCTGGACACCTGGGAGGCTAGCCGGGGCACCCTGCTCTCGGCAGGAACACTGAGTACCCCCAGGTGCACCTGGGTCTGCTAAGCATCATCCAGGCCCGTAACCCTTCAAAGCTCCCTGTGTGCAGGCCGAGCATAGGGAAACACACTGCCCTCTCCATCGGAGCAGCTTAGTTTCCTCCGCACTCGCACACGTTCGCGAACACCGTTCTGGCACGTCCCACGTGGCGCGGAGGTCTTACGCGGTGCCCTAATCGGAGCTGCCCTCAGAGGAGCCCTCGTCTTCGCGTTCCATCCAGGACATCCTGACTGAAGTCACCGGGCCTCCTAGAGGACGGCGGCTTGGGTTCTTACTGCACTTTAAGTCCTGTTCCTTCTGTGGCACTGCAGGCAGCCCCAGGCCCAGAGGAGCAGCTACGGCGTTCCTCGGTTGAGACAGTTCGCCGGATGCGGGACTCCCTACTTCGATACGTTGATTCAGGGAAGGAAACGCAGGGTAACCGGTGTCTCTTGGGACTCGTTAGAAGCCACAGGGATGTACGCTGAGTGTGCCCATGAAAACGGGGGCCTGCTGGAACTAGCCCTGCTTTCCCATTTTGAGGGCGGCATTCATGCCTGCCTTGAAGCTACCTGACATTCCCAGCTCCCGACAGGCCAGTGAGCCCTGGAAGAATGCTTCGGGGAAAGCACTGTGCTTTGAATACTTTGAGGACCTCGGACCTGTAGTCACTCTACCCGTGGAGAAACTCAGCCTCTTAGCATGCTGTGTTGCTTCCGGCACTCCCAGCTTGAACACATGCCTGGAAGTAAGGCTCTGATTGGCCGCGCAGAAGCGGAGGCGTGCTGCAGTTTCCATGAGGCGGTGGCCTCTGCTCTGGTTATCTTTAACTGCAGCACAGTTTGCCGGACACCTAGGAGGCTCACGTGGGCACCCTGTTTCCGGCAGGGACACTGAGTACCCCCAGGCCCACCTGGGTCTGCTAAGCAACATCCAGGCCCGGAGCCCTTTAGAGCCCCTCTGTGTATGCCGAGCGTAGGGAAACGCACCGCACTCTCTTTTGGAGCAGCCTAATTTCCCCAGTACTCGCACACGCTCAGGAACACTGTTCTAGCACATCCCACATGGCGTCCAAGTCTTACGCAATGCCCTAGTCCGAGCTGCACTCAGAGAAACCCTCGGCGTCGCATTCCGTCTGGGACCTCCTGCCTGAAGTCACCGTGCCTCCTCGAGAAAGTTGGCTTGCGTTCTTACTGCAATTTAAGTCCTCTTCTTCCAGTGGCGCTGCAGGCTTTTGAATAGCCACAGGCCCAGGGGAGCAGCTACGCCATTCCTTGGTTGAGGCAGTTCGCTTGATGCAGAACTCCCTACTTCGAGAAGTTGATTCAGGGTAGGAAACACAGGGTAACCTGTGTCTCTTTGGACTTGTTAGATACCACAGGGGTGTATGCTGAGGGTGCCCATGGAAACGGGGGCCTGCTGGAAATAGACTTGCTTTCCCACTTTGAAGGCCGCATTCACGCTGCCTTGCAGCTACTTGACATTCCCTGCTCCTGACAGGCCTGGAAACCCTGTAAGAAGGCTGCGGGGAAAATTATGAGTTTGCTCTGTCTGAACCAGGTGCTTCCATGGCCGCGGTGGTGGTCCGCCTGACAAGCTCTAGAGCTAAAGGGAATCCCAACGTGAGAACTTGCCTCCAGGTTAGGCCCTGAGTAGCCATGCAGAAAGGGAGGCATGTAGCTGTTTCCATGAGTTCTTAGTGGCTTATGTGCTTTAATTTACAGGAAGTAGACTTTTGAGTACTCCTAGGCCTCTCGGGTATGCATCATTTTCCCTCCAATTTCACTGACTACCTCCGGCTAGCTCAACCTGGGCCGGCTGAGCAACTTCAAGGCCCATCGGTTGATCCCTCGGAGGCCCTCTGTGCGTTTCCAGTGATGGGCAACACCCTGTACCTTCCTTGAGGAGACCTACATTTCCAGAGTCCTCGAATGGCCTCAGGACAACATTGTTGGTGAGTCCCAAGTGCCCAGGAAGACTTCGTCATGGCCCTTGTGTGAGCTGCCATGAGAAAACACTGTGCTTTGAATACTTGGAGGACCTCGTACCTGTAGTCACTCTATCCGAGGATAAACTCAACCTCTTAGCATGCTGTGTCACTACCGGCACACCTGGCATGAGCACATGCCTGGAAGTTAGGCCCCGATTGGCCACGCAGAAGCAGTGGTGTGCTGCAGTTTCCATGAGGCGGTGGCCTCTGCTTTGCATATCTTTAACTGCAGCACTGTTTTCTGGACACCTTGGAAGCTAGCGTGGGCACCCTGTTCCCGACGGGAACACTGAGTACCCCCAGGCCCACCTTGGGTCTGCTAAGCAACATCCAGGCCCGTAGCCCTTTAGAGCTCCTCTGTGTATGCCGAGCATAGGGAAATGCACCACACCTCCTTTTTGGAGCAGCTTAATTTCACCAGCACTTGCACACGCTCAGGAACACTGTTCTAGCACATCCCACATGGCGTCGAAGTCTTACGCATTGCCCTAGTCCGAGCTGCACTCAGAGAAACCCTCGGCTTCGCATTCCATCTGGGACGTCCTGCCTGAAGTCACCATGCCTCCTAGAGAAAGTCGGCTTGTGTTCTTACTGCAATTTAAGTCCTCTTCTTCCTGTGGCACTGCAGGCTTTTGAATAGCCACAGGCCCAGAGGAGCAGCTACGGTGTTCCTTGGTTGAGGCAGTTCGCTTGATGCAGAACACCCTACTTCGAGAAGTTGATTCAGGAAAGGAAACACAGGGTAACCTGTGTCTCTTTGGACTTGTTAGAAACCTCAGGGGTGTATGCTGAGGGTGCCCATGGAAACGGGGGCCTGCTGGAACTACCCTTGCTTTCCCATTTTGAAGGCTGCATTCATGCTGCCTTGAAGCTGCATGACGTTCCCTGCTGTTGACAGGCCTGTTAAACCCTGTAGGAATGCTTCTTGGAAAGAAATGAGTTTGTTCCGTCTAAACCAGGTACCTCCGTGGCCTCGGCGGTGGTCTGCCTGACAAGCTCTAGAGCTAAAAGGATACTCAACGTGGGAACTTGCCTCCATTTTAGGTCCCGAGTAGCCGGGCAGAAAGGGAGGCATACAGCTGTTCCATGAATTCTTAGTCGCTGTTCTGCTTTATTTTCAAGGAAGTACCCCTTTGAAGACTCCTAGGCCTCTCGGGAGTGCATCATTGTCCCTCCAAAGTCACTGAGTACCTCCGGAACCCTGTGGGCCGGCTTAGCAACATCGAGGCCGGTTGGTCTGTCCGGTGGAGGCCCTCTGAGTGTGCCGAGTGACGGGCAACACACTGCACGTTCCTTGAGGAGAACTACATTTCCAGAGTCCTCGAACAGCCGCAGGACCTCATTTCTGGTGAGTCCGAAGTGCCCAGGAAGTCTTTGTCATGGCCCTTGTGTGAGCTGCCATGAGAAAACACTCTGCATTGAATACTTTGAGAACCTCGTACCTAAAGTCACTCTGCTCGAGGAGAAAGTCAGCATCTTACCATGCTGTGTCGCTAAAGGGGTACCCAGTATGAACACGTGACTGGAGGTAAGGCCCTGATTGGCCGCACAGAAGTGGAGGCATGCAGCAGTTTCCATGAGGCCGTGGCCTCTGCTCTGCATATCTTTAACTGCAGCATAGTTTGCCGGACACCTAGGAGGCTCACGTGGGCACCCTGTTCCCGGCAGGGACACTGAGTACCCCCCAGGCCCACCTGGGTCTGCTAAGCAACATCCAGGCCCGGAGCCCTTTAGAGCCCCTCTGTGTATGCCGAGCGTAGGGAAACGCACCGCACTCTCTTTTGGAGCAGCCTAATTTCCCCAGCACTCGCACACGCTCAGGAACACTGTTCTAGCACATCCCACATGGCGTCGAAGTCTTACGCAATGCCCTAGTCTGAGCTGCACTCAGAGAAACCCTCGGCGTCGCATTCCATCTGGGACCTCCTGCCTGAAGTCACCGTGCCTCCTCGAGAAAGTTGGCTTGCGTTCTTACTGCAATTTAAGTCCTCTTCTTCCTGTGGCGCTGCAGGCTTTTGAATAGCCACAGGGTCAGAGGAGGAGCTATGCTGTTCCTTGGTTGAGGCAGTTCGCTTGATGCAGAACACCCTACTTCGAGAATTTGATTCAGGGTAGGAAACACAGGGTAACCTGTATCTCTTTGGACTTGTTAGATACCACAGGGGTGTATGCTGAGGGTGCCCATGGAAACGGGGGCCTGCTGGAAATAGACTTGCTTTCCCACTTTGAAGGCTGCATTCACGCTGCCTTGCAGCTACTTGACATTCCCTGCTCCTGACAGGCCTGGAAACCCTGTAAGAAGGCTGCGGGGAAAATTGTGAGTTTGCTCTGTCCGAAACAGGTGCTTCCATGGCCGCGGTGGTGGTCCGCATGACATGCTCTAGAGCGAAAGGGAACCTCGACGTGAGAACTCGCCTCCAGGTTAGGCCCTGAGTAGCCGTGCAGAAAGGGAGGCATGCAGCTGTTTCCACAACTTCTCAGTCACTTATGTGCTTTATTTTAAAGGAAGTACGTGTCCGGGGACTCCTAGGCCCCACGGGTGTGCATCGTTTTCCCTCCGAGGTCACTGAGTGCCTCCAGACACCTGTGGGCCGGCGGAGCAACGTCGAGGTCCATTGGTTGATCCCCCGGAGGACCTCTGTGCCTGCCGAGTGCTGGGCAGCAACACAATGCGCGTTCCTTGAGGAGCGCTACATTCTCCAGAGCCCTCGAACGCCCTTGGGACAACATGGCTGGTGAGTGCGAA